>NC_133412.1:104906666-105221250 GCF_049350105.2 Macaca mulatta
GCTGAGTCAATGGTACTTCTGGTTCTAGATCCTTGAGGAACCGCCACACCATCTTCCACAATGGTTGAACTAATTTACAGTCCCACCAACAGTGTAAAAGCATTCCTATTTCTCCACATCCTCTCCAGCATCCATTGTTTCCTGACTTTTTAATGATTGCCTTCTAACTGGCATGAGATGGTGTCTCATTGTGGTTTTGATTTGCATTTCTGTAGTGACCAGTGATGATGAGCTTTTTTTCATATGTTTGTTGGTGCATAATGTCTTCTTTTGAGAAGTGTCTGTTCATATCCTTTGCCCACTTTTTGATGGAGTTGTTTTTTTCTTGTAAATTTAAGTTCTTTGTAGATTCTGGATATTAACCCATGTCAGATGGATAGATTGCAAAAATTTTCTCCCATTCTGTAGGTTGCCTGTTCACTCTGATGATAGTTTCTTTTGCTGTGCAGAAGCTCTTTAGTTTAATTAGATCCCATTTGTCAATTTTGGCTTTTGTTGCAATTGCTTTTGGTGTTTTAGTCATGAAGTTTTTGCCCATGCCTATATCATGAATGGTATTGCCTAGGTTTTCTCCTAGGGTTTTCATGGTTTTAAGTCTTATGCTTAAGCCTGTAATCCATCTTGAGTTAATTTTTGTATAAGGTTTAAGGAAGGAGTCCAGTTTCAGTTTTCTGCATATGGCTAGCCAGTTTTCCCAGCACCATTTATTAAATGGGGAATCCTTTCCCCATTGCTGGTTTTTGGCAGGTTTGTTAAAGATCAGATGCTTGTAGATGTGTGGTATTATTTCTGAGGCCTCTGTTCTGTTTCATTGGTCTATATATCTGTTTTGGTATCAGTACCATACTGTTTTGGTTACTGTAGACCTGTAGTATAATTTGAAGTCAGGTAGTGTGATGCCTCCAGCTTTGTTCTCTTTGCTTAGGATTGTCCTGGCTATATGGGCTCTTTTTTGGTTCCATATGAAACTTAAAGTACCTTTTTCTAATTCTATGAAGAAAGTCAGTGGTAGCTTGATGCAAATAGCATTGAATCTGTAAATAACTTTGGGTAGTATGGCTATTTTCACGATATTGATTCTTCCTATTCATGAGCATGGAATATTTTTTTCCATTTGTTTGTGTCCTCTCTTAATTTCCTTGAGCAGTGGTTTGTAGTGCACCTTGAAGAGGTCCTTGACATCCCTTGTAAGTTGGATTCCTAGGTATTTTATTCTCTTTGTATCAGTTGTGAATGGTAGTTCACTCATGATTTGACTCTCTTTTTGTCTATTATTGGTGTATAGGAATGCGTATGATTTTTGCACATTGATTTTTTATTGTGAGACTTTGCTGAAGTTGCTTATCAGCTTGAGGAGATTTTGGGCTGAGACGATGGCGTTTCCTAAATATATAATCATCTGCAAACAAAGTCAATTTGACTTTCTCTCTTCCTATTTGAATACCCTTTCTTTCTTTCTCTTGCCTGATTGCCCTGGCCAGAACTTCCAATACTATGTTGAATAGGAGTGGTGAGTGAGGGCATCCTTGTCTTGTGTCAGGTTTCAAAGGGAATGCTTCCAGCTTTTGCCCATTCAATATGATATTGGCTATGGGTTCGTCATAAATAGCTCTTATTATTTTGAGATACGTTCCATCAATAAATAAAAAAACGCTTAGTTTATTGAGCGTTTTTAAAATGAAGTGGTGTTGAATTTTATTGAAGGCCTTTTTGCATCTGTTGAGATAATCATGTGGTTTTTTTCATTGGTTTTGTTTATGTGATGGATTATATTTATTGATTTGCATATATTTAACCAGCCTTGCATCCCAGGGATGAAGCCAACTTGATAATGGTGGATATGGTTTTTTTATTTTTATGTGCTGCTAGATTTGATTTGCCAGTATCTTATTGAGGATTTTTGCATCGATGTTCATCAGTGATATTGGTCTGAAATTTTCTTTTTGGTTGTGTCTCTGCCTGGTTTTAGTATCAGGATGATGCTGGCCTCATAAAATGAGTTAGGGAGGACTCCCTCTTTTTCCATTGTTTGGAATAGTTTCAGAAGGAATGGTACAGCTCCTCTTTGTACCTCTGGTAGAATTCAGCTGTGAATCCGTCTGGTCCTGGTTTTTATTGGTTGGTAGGCTATTAATTACTGCCTCAATTTCGGAACTTATTGGTCTATTCATGGATTCAACTTTTTCTTGATTTAGTCTTGGGAGGGTGGATGTGTCCAGGAATGTATCCATTTCTTCAAGATTTTCTAGTTTATTTGCATAGAGGTATTTATAGTATTCTCTGATGGTAGTTTGTATTTCTGTAGGATCAGTGGTGATATCCCCTTTATCATTTTTTATTGTATCTATTTGATTCTTCTCTCTTTTCTTTATTAGTTTGGCTAGCAGTCTATCTATTTTGTTAATCCTTTGAAAAAACCAGCTCCTAGATTCATTGATTTTTGAGGAGTTTTTGTGTCTCTATCTCCTTCAGTTCTGCTCTGATCTTAGTTATTTCTTGCCTTCTGCTAGCTTTTGAATTTGTTTGCTCTTGCTTCTCTAGTTCTTGTAATTGTGATGTTCGGGTATTGATTTTAGATCTTTCCTGCTTTCTCCTGTGGGCATTTAGAGCTATAAATTTCTCTCTAAACACCACTTTAGCTGTGTCCCAGAAATTCTGGTATGTTGTGTCTTTGTTCTCATTGGTTTCAGAGAACTTCTTTATTTATGCCTTAATTCATTATTTACCCAGTAGTCATTCAGGAGCAGGTTGTTCAGTTTCCATGTAGTTGTGTGGTTTTGAGTGAGTTTCTTCATTCTGAGTTCTAACTTGAATGCACTGTGGTCTGAGAGACAGCTGTTTATGATTTCCATTCTTTTGCATTTGCTGAGGAGTGTTTTACTTCCAATTGCTAACTAGAATAACCAGTTTAGAGAAGAACGTAAATGACCTGATGGAGCTGAAAAGCAGCACGAGAACTTTGTGAAGCATACACAAGTATCAATAGCCTAATCGACCAAGCAGAAGAAAGGATATCAGAGACTGAAGAGCAACTTAATGAAATAAAGCCATTAAGACAAAATTAGAGAAAGAAGAATGAAAAGGAACCAACAAAGCTTCCAAGAAAAATGAGACTATGTAAAAAGACAAAACCTATGTTTGATTGGTGTGCCTGAAAGTGACAGGGAGAATGAAACCAAGTGGAAAAACACTCTTCAGGTTATTATCCAGGAGAATTTCCCTTCCCCAACCTAGCAAGACAGGCCAACATTCAAATTCAGGAAATACAGAGAACACCACAAAGATACTCCTTGAGAAGAGCAACCCAAGACACATAATCATCAGATTCACCAAGGTTGAAATGAAGGGAAAAATGCTAAGGGCAGCCAGAGAAAAAGGTCGGGCTACCCACAAAGGAAAGCCCATCAGACTAACAGCAGATCTCTCTGCAGAAACCCTATAAGCTAGAAGAGAGTGGAGGCCAATACTCAACTTTCTTAAAGAAAAGAACTTTCAACCCAGAAGTTCATATACAGCCAAACTAAGCTTCATAAGCAAAGTGAAAGAGAAATAAAATCCTTTATAGACAAGCATCCAGGCCTACTTTACAACAGCTCCTGAAGGAAGCGCTAAACTTGGAAAGGAAAAACTGGTACCAGCTATTGCAAAAACATACCAAATTGAAAAGACCATTGACACTATGAAGAAACTGCATCAACTAACAGACAAAATAACCAGCTAGCATCATAATGACAGGATCAAATTCACACATAACAATATTAACCTTCAATGTAAATGGGGTAAATGCCCCAATTAAAAGACACAGACTGTCAAATTGGATAAAGAGTCAAGACCCATCAGTGTGCTGTATTCAGGAGACCCATCTCATGTGCAAAGACACACATAGGCTCAAAATAAAGGGATGGAGGAATATTTACCAAGCAAATAGAAAAAAAAAGAGGAAAAAATACATGGGTTGCAATCCTAGTCTCTGATAAAACAGACTGTAAACGAACAAAGGTCAAAAAAGACAAAGAAGGGCATTACATAGTGGTAAACGATCAATGCAACAATAAGAGCTAACTATCCTAAATATATACGCATCCAAGAAAGGAGCACCCAGATGCATAAAGCTAGTTCTTAGAGACCTACAAAGAGACTTAGACTCCCACACAATAATAGTAGGAGACTTTAAGTCTCCATTGTCAATATTAGACAGAACAATGAGATAGAAAATTAACAAGGATATTCTGGACTTGAACTCAGCCCTGAACCAAGTGGACATAATAGACATCTGCGGAACTCTCCACCCCATATCAACAGAATATACGTTCTTCTTGGTACCACATCACACTTATTCAAAGTTGGATTCTTAACCTTCCAAAGCACACTTGGTCTCTCTCACCAGTAACTTTTTTCTTTCTCATCAATTAGGATGATTTAGAACACCAGTAATGTTGATATAGCATTGTTTCCAGTTATTATTGTGTTTAATTCTTTTTTCAGCAATTGATACAATTTTCTTTTTTTCTTTTTTTTTTTTTTAAGATGGAGTCTCGCACTGTTGCCCAAGCTGGAGTGCAGTGGCGCGATCTCGGCTCTCTGCAAGCTCCACCTCCCGGGTTCACGCCATTCTCCTGCCTCAGCCTCCCAAGTAGCTGGGACTACAGGCACCCACCACCACGCCTGGCTAATGTTTTTTAGTTTTAGTAGAGACGAGGTTTCACTGTGTTAGCCAGGATGGTCTCAATCTCCTGACTTTGTGATCTGCCCACCTCTGCCTCCCTAAGTGCTGGGATTACAGGCGTGAGCCACTGTGCCCAGCCAATTGATATAATTTTCTATGGGAGGATTTCTTTCTGAGGTGAGCAAGATAATGATTCATTTCTAAATTAATAAAACATATTCTCTTTATGACTGTAATCACTTGTGTAGTCTGTTAGAAAGGAGCAAGAAGTCAAAATAGTGACTCATCCAAGAATTATTTATATTTCCTGTTGAAACACTGTCTGTGAGTACATTTTAGGTGAATTTACCTTTTAAATTATGTTTTCTTTCTGCTGATACTAATATTGATAGGTAATCCTTGATCTTATAGCAAATTATATTTAAAACTCAGGAATTTTGGGGTGGCAGGAGAAAGACAGAGGAGACCTAAAATATACCAGTGCTTAATAGAAAATTATATTTGGTATTGTTTTTGTTAAACATCAGACATTGAATGATTATTTTCTTTTGATGCAAGTATATTTCTAAATAAAGGAGAATCAGTAGCACTAAATATTAAGAGCAGTGTGAACATTAAAAATAGTTAATTTTTTAACGTCTTATTTGACTTTATATCAATATGCTCATAATTGTAAGGTATAGAATTATTTCTCCAGCTATAATCCTGAGCAGGTTTTGTTGCACGTGTTTATTAGGCTCTAGCACTGAAGTTCTCAGTCGAGCAAGAGAATTAGATACAATCTGTGCCCTGGGGACTAGAATTCATAGTTGAGTTTTTCCACATTGGTATAATTATGATCAGTCTGACACCTGGAATCATCAGTTTTAAATGTTTAACTACTCTGACCTTTGACCCAAATCCAGATATGCAGTCATAAATAGATTTTCCTCTTAATAGGAGAATTAACAATTAATATTCTAAATAATTATTTTGTAAAATGTTTACATATTTGCCAGTGTCTGCCAGTTAACCTTTTATAGTAAATTATAGTAAATCTCAGCTGATAAGAAGCCTTTTAAAAGGATTACAAGTTGTGAATTAGCATTTAAACAATATTATTTAATCATTTAGACTTAGACATTTACTTTAGAAAATGGATAGAGAATTCTTGGCCTGGCATGGTCCTCACGCCTGTAATCCCAACACTTTAGGAGGCTGAGGCGGGCGGAACATGAGGTCAGGAGACCATCCTGGCTAACACAGTGAAACCCCGCCTCTACTAAAAATACAAAAAATTAGCCAGGCATGGTGGCGGGCGCCTGTAGTCCCAGCACAGGAGGCTGAGGCAGGAGAATGGCGTGAACCTGGGAGGTGGAGCTTGCAGTGAGCCAAGATTGCGCCACTGTACTCCAGCCTGGGCAACAGAGCGAGACTCCGTCTCAAAAAAGAAAAAGAAAAAAAAAAAAAGAAAATTGATAGAGAATTCTTGATGGGCTTCTTGAGATAGGCATTTTTTCCTCAGAAAATAATTCCATTTATTGCAAACTAAACTTTATTTTTTCTGCTGTTGACATTTCCTTACAGTTGGTAGAGGGAGCACAAGTTTTCTATCAGTCTCTTAATCACAAACTGAAGTGACATCATTAATGATGATATAAAGGGAGAAAATTCTAGACTAATTCATATTGGCTCATGTTTCTGGGAAAAATCAAAATTTAACAGGTAGAAAGCCAAGTATTAGAAAGATAAAATGTAATATCAGGTTTCAGAGACCATATGTTGAGTGATACAGTAACAAGAATCAACTGACATAATTCCTTTAAAATTTAAAAATCCGGGGCCGTGTGCGGTGGTGCACGCCTGTAATCCCAGCACACTGGGAGGCAGAGATGGATGGATCAGCTGAGGTCAGGAGTTCGAGAGCAGCCTGACCAACAAGGTGAAACCCCATCTCTACCAAAAATTAGCTGGGGGTGGTGGTGGGCGCCTGTAATCCGAGTTACTCAGGAGGCTGAGGCAGGAGAATTGCTTGAATCTGGGAGGCGGAGGTTGCAGTGAGATGAGATTGTGCCATTGCACTCCAGCCTGGGTGACAGACCAAGACTCCATCTCAAAAAAAAAAAAAAAAAAGCCCTTCACAGTGGCTCGTGCCTGTAATCCCAGCACTTACTGGCTGAGGCAGGTGGATCACTTGAGGTCAGGGTTCGAGACCAACCTAACCAACATAGAGAAACCCCATCTCTACTTAAAAAATACAAAAATTAGCTGGGCATGGTGGCGCATGCCTGTAATCCCAGCTACTTGGGAGGCTGAGGCAGGAGAATTGCTTGAACCCAGGAGGCAGGGGTTGCAGTGAGCTGATATTGTGCCACTGCACTCCAGCCTGGGCAACAAGAGCGAAACTCCGTCTCAAAAATAAACAAACAAATAAATAAATAAATAAATAAAATTTAAAAATATGGGCTATCAAAGCAAACCTGGACAAATGGGATGACATCACGTTTAAAAGCTTCTGCACAGTAAAGGAAATATCAACATGAAGAAACGACCAGGAAATGGGAGAAAATATTTGCAAACTACCCAACTGACAAGGGATTTATAACCAGAATATATAAGGAGTTCCAACAACTATAGGAAAAAATCTAACAGTCCAGTTTAAAAATTGGCAAAAGATCTAAATAGACATTTCTGAAAAGAAGTCATACAATAGCAAACAGACATATGAAAAGGTGCTCAGAATCATTGATAATCAGAGAAATGCAAATCAAAACTACAGAGAGATACCATCTCACCCCAGTTAAAATGGCTTATGTCCAAAGTCAGGCAATAACAAATGCTGGCAAGGATGTGAGGAAAAGGGGACCCTTGTCACTGTTGGTGGGAATATGAATTAGTAAAACCACTATCTAGAACAGTTTTGAGGTTCCTCAAAAAACTTAGAGCCACGGTATGATTCAGCAGTCCTACTGCTGGGTATACACCCAAAAGAAAGGAAATCAGTATACCAAAGAGATATCTGTACTCCCATGTTTATTGCAGCACCATTCAGAATAGCCAAGATTTGAAAGCAACCTTGGTGTCCATCAACAGATGCATGATTAAGGAAAATGTGTTATTTATACACAGTAGAGTACTATTTAGCCATAAAAAGAATGAAATCCTGTCATTTGCAGCAATATGGATGGAACTGGAGGCCATTGTGTTAAGTGAAATAAGCCTGGCCAGAAAGACAAACATTGCATGTTCTCACTTATTTGTGGGATCTAAAATTAAAACAATTGAACTTATGGACAGAGAGAGTAGAGGATAGTTATTCGAGGTGGGGAAGGGTACTGGGGTTGGGGGGAGATGGTAGTGGCTAATGGGTACAAAAATAATAGTTAGAAAGAATGAGTAAGACCTAGTATTTGATAGCACAACAGGGTGACTATAGTCAATAATAACTTAATTGTACATTTAAAAATATCTAAAAGTGTAATTGTATTGTTAATAACACAAAAGATAAATGCTTGAGGGGATGGATACCCCATTTTCCAAGATGTGGTTATTACATATTGCATGCCTGTATCAAAACATCCCGTGGACCCCTTATGTATATATACCTACTATGTACTCACAAAAATTCAAATAAAATTTAAAATAAAAATCTGGGTTATGCTAGATTAAGGACTAAATTTAATTTTACTGGAGGTTGTGTTGTTTCTTTATGCATTATTTTCTTATCATAAATTCTGAAGTTCATTCTAGGGCTATTTGAAATGATTACTTATATGATATATGAAACTTATACACTATACTAAACTTTGATATACTATACAGCAAAAGAGGTAGTGGTTTATGTGTGAACCAGTTATGTTTTTGGTCTTCTTCAACAAGGATTAGAAATTTTTTTTTTCAGGGCAAAACCCAGAGGCTGATTGTATTGTGATTAAGGACTTAATCATTAATTAAGAACATATATTTCAGCAAAATACCGCATATATTTCTACAAATAGTAGACAAAAAAAAATTTATACCAAAAAAAGTTATATAAATACAGTTCCTTGAAATGTTTACATGCTTCATGAGCATTTGACAGGACATGAAAGATGATCACTGTCCTTGTCAAATGTTGTTATTAATTTGTTCGAATGGTGCTATTCAGACTATTCTGCAAAGAAACTCAAATGGCATAGATGCTTATTTGTGTTACTGTGTTAAGGTGAATTAAGTACAGAGAAAACCAAGCCAGTTTAATCCCCCTCTCTAGTATCTTACAGCTATTAAAATAATGTCTCCGAACATTTTTATAATTTTTTTAATGTAACAGCTGTTTAAGTTAAATAGGGCCTATGGAAATAGATTCAATTTGTAAAGGAGTTAATTGAGATATATTGAGACTTAGTTATTCAAGGTTATATATTATATTAAGACTGTCATCACAACCAGAATCTGGAGCTCTTGACTCCTAGTGCAAGGAGTTGCCAACTTAAAGTTTATAATCTAGGGGATATGATCATCTAGGGGAGATGATTCTGAAAATACAAGAACATTGTTTAAATTGCTGATCTTTTGTTAAGTGCTTATTTTGTGCAAAATATTATGTCATTACTTTTGTTTGATAAAAAGATGAAAAATATCATAATTGCCCTTGAAGTTATATTGTGTAAAGATGATACAAATAGTAGACAAAAAGTATGTAAAAAGTAACGTGTTTATATCATATGAAAGCTAAGAATACTTTTTAGAGCCAATGCAGTAGAGAACACCCTACATACTAATATATAGTGAAGGAGAAGATTTGGAGGAAATAGCTTCCTCTGATTATGTAGGAAGAGAATCGCTCTGAGATTGACGACTAATACCTCTTAAATAAGATTATTAGGGCAGTTAGGTTGAGCAGAGGTAGTTCTAAAAGCTATTTATAGTTAAGATGGAATGCTAAATAGTGTAATCATAGAGATAACTGAGTCCTTGGAAACTATCTAGTGCAGGCACTAGTTTTACAGTTAAAGAAACCGAGACTCAGAGTGATTCTGAGTTATTAGTTTGAGGTTAGTTATATAGCTGGATACAGCCAAAGCTGGAATTTGATCCCTTCCAAATGACTGGATATGAAAAAAACTAGGAAACAGATTAATAACAGAATCTAGAAGGTGGCAAATTCTGGAAGTGTATTGGAGGTGTAGAGTATAATTTTTGCCAAGATGTAATTTCCGTCAGTCTTTGCAAGAGGGGAAAGAGGAGTGTTAATTTTTGGTTTCTTGGGTGAAGTCAATCAAATACTAGGCTGTAGTGATCCATGGAACAGTTTGAAAAGTAGGATGAGCTGCTTGATAGCCTTTAGGAAAATGACCCTCCCAGCAACGTATAAGGCATTTTATTAATAACAATAACAAATGTAATAATGATGATATTAACAGTGTTAGCTATCATTTATTGAATGTTAGGCATCATGTCAAGTAACTGTGTATAGTGGTTTATTTAGTTATTCTAACCCTGTGACCTAAGTATTTACATGCCATTTTGTCGATGAAGAAACAAAAACTCTGATAGGTTAAGTCATTATCTAGTCACACAGGTAGTCAGCTGTAGAATCAAATTTTGAATCCTGATCTCTTAGAATTCTAAAAATAGTGTATCTCAAACTTGAGTAATGAATAGGCCCTTCTTCTAAAGGAAAAATAATCTTCCCACACCCCATACTGACTTATTTTTATTATAAGATTACTTAACTAGGTATAAACACAAATTCCTTAAGTTTTTAGCTCATACTGTATAGTTTAAAAATTAAATTAAATACAAGCAAAACTTACAAAATCAGTAAAATTCGAATTTATGACATTAATTTAATGTAAAACATGTTTTTTCCTGAAATGAAGATGCTGATTGCAAGATGAATTTATAGCTAACTACTACTGTATAGGTTCTTTTGAGTTTGGCATGCCTATACTGCCATGTGCTTTGTGATAACTTGGTTCTCCCACCACTTTTCTCTATTCAAACTTCTTCAAAATATCCCTTCAGGCAATACTGTCTATTATCTAATACCTTCACTTGGTGTAATCAGTTATTTATTGTTAATCTTGCCTCTGTTTTCATTAGTTGTGTCAGACTGCCGCTTGATACCAGTTTAACAGTTTGGGGCTCTGAATTGTCGTAGCATTGTGTATTTAGTTATAAGGTGATGGTCAGCCATGTGATCCATATTATGTTTATGTTAATTATCTTTTAGGTTATCATCGAGAGGGAACCACAAAGTTAAAAAAAAATTCACAGACTCTGCCAATCTTAACTAGGACTTTGTTATTTCGACCTAAAGAAAAATTGTACTGCACTTTCTGTCAAAACTCTATACCCTAGTACTACCTGGTTTCTGTAGGGTAGTAGTGGAGATCCAGAAAATTTGCCGTCTCCATCCATTTCAGTTCAGGCCTCTAACATTTTGCATCTGAATTTCTGCCACAGCCCTCAGTTTTATTCCCACCAAACTGCTTTCCATAGTGTGAGTTTTTAAGAATATAAACTTCTAGGACTCAGCTTAAGAATCACATCTTCCTGGAAACTTTCCTCTATTGCTTCTCCTATGTCTAGCTTCCATCTGTCATATTTCACCATTTTATCTCCTAGATTGAATTAGTTAGCTTTTCTTCCTGTTTCTTCTTTATAACTCCATAACACTTTGTGCACACCTCTGTTATGATGCTTAGCATATTGTTTTGTAATCCTTATTTTTTCAGTCTCCCAAGTAGAATATTAACAGCTTCTTCCTCCTCCTCTTCTTCTTTCTTCTCCTCCCCCTTGTTCTCCTTCTTCTCCTCCTTAGCATATTGTATTGTAATGCTGAATTTTTCAGTCTCCCAAGTAGACTATTAACAACCTCGTCCTCTTCCTCCTCCTACTCCTCCACCTCCTCCGCCTCTTCGTCTTCCTCTTCTCCTCCTCCTCCCCTCTTTATCCTTTCCTTTCTTTCTTCTTTCTTTCTTCTTACTTCTTCCTTCTTTCTTCTTTCTTCTTTTTTTTTTTTTTTTTTTTGAGACGGAGTCTCGCTCTGTTGCTCAGGCTGGAGTGCAGTGGCCTGATCTCAGCTCACTGCAAGCTCCGCCTCCTGGGTTCACGCCATTCTCCTGCCTCAGCCTCCCGAGTAGCTGGGACTACAGGCGCCCGCCACCTCGCCCGGCTAGTTTTTTGTATAGTTTTTAGTAGAGACGGGGTTTCACCGTGTTAGCCAGGATGGTCTCGATCTCCTGACCTCGTGATCCGCCCGCCTCGGCCTCCCAAAGTGCTGGGATTACAGGCTTGAGCCACCGCGCCCGGCCTTTTTTTTTTTTTTTTTTTTTTTTTGAGATGGAGTCTCACTGTATTGCCCAGGCTGGTCTTGGACTTCTGGGCTTAAGTGATCCCTCCGCCTCAGCCTCCCAAGTAGTTGGGATTACAGGAACACGCCACCATGCCTGGCTATTGGACTGTTAATTTGAAAGTAAAGCCTACCTCATCCATCTGTATAACTGCACGTTATCTGAATGGGAAGAAAGTTCCACTGATAGAGTTATGATCCTGAATCACTGATTAGTCAGTTGTGATTTTGTTTTTATTTTATTTTATTTTTTGTTTTGAGATGGAGTCTTGCTCTGTCAGCCAGGCTGAAATGCAGTGGTGTGATCTTGGCTCACTGCAACCTCTGTCTCCTGGGTTTCAGTGATTCTCCTGCCTCAGCCTCCCAAGTAGCTGGGATTGTAGGCACGAGCCACCATGCCTGGCTAATTTTTGTATTTTTAGTAGAGACAGGGTTTTACCATGTTAGCCAGGCTGGTCTTGAACTCGTGACCCCAAATGATCCGCCCACCTTGGCCTCCCAAAGTGCTGGTATTGTAGGCGTGAGCCACCATGCCCAGCCCAGTTGTGATTTTAGAAGTGAGGATTCAAAGGTAGGCAAAAACAAAGTCGACATTTTCTTGTCTTTCTCATTCATTTGTGTAAAATGTATGTGAATGACCTAAGTAGTTAATGTAATAGACTATTTGCGCATGTAAGCAACATAATGTTGAAAGTAATTTCTCCATAAATAATGAAAACATAATAGCATTTTGTTTAACTTTGGCTAGGTGCTGTGATTGTCTCCACGCCCCAGGACGTCGCATTGATGGATGCGCACAAGGGTGCTGAGATGTTTCGCAAAGTCCATGTGCCCGTAAGCATTTACAGCTTCACTGTTGAAAAATATAAAACTCTTCTAACTGAAGAAGCAAGTCATTGAAAAATACAGTTAAAGTTTTAATTTAGTCCTGTGCAGGAGTCTTTATGAAAGTCCTAGTTTATCGTTATGGTTACTTTAAAAACACACTTATAGGTGCAAACGCGTCTATACAAGATATTAATCCAGAAGAATTCTAAGACACCCTTTAGGTAAGAGTTTTCTATAGAAGTACTACTTCTCTCATACTTGCAGCTCTCACTGACCAAAAAAAAATTACAAGAGTGTTTTAGGAAATTATTTAGATCGATAGACTTGAATAGATCACTTATGGGGAAACAGATGAAAAAAGATTACTTTTTTCCTTCTGCCTCCTACAGTTCAACTCATTTATAGCTCACCTTCTTCTAGGAGGCACTTCAGGATTTTCTACCCAATTTGGTGGAATGAAAGTTAAAAATAAAATAAAAATAGACAAAATAATTAAAGTTAGATGGAGTCAGAAGTGAAGTCAGTAAAAAAATTGCATGCTATTAAGGAACTTAAATACATGCTAGGGGTGTACCACGACTTTTCTAGCAGCCAAAGGGAAAGAAATATAGTACCATTATAAAACTGTGCGTTTCTGCAAGTTAAAAAAAAAATAAAACTGGATGCTCAAGAGAGACAGAGCTGAGACCAGAGAGAAATATCTTCCCTAAGTTCTTAGAAAGAAGAACCTGTGCATGTAATGAACACACTCTCATCACCTTCTTTACAGTAAATACAGGGTTCTTCCTTCTAGTGTGCCTCAACAAAAGCAGGTGGAATCGTGCTGGAGTACAATTTAAAACAAACATTTCAGTACAACGCCAACATGATACTTCTCTGTGGCTAGCTAGTAGCCTTGCTTAATTCAAAGACAGATTTTAGAGCATATACATCAGAGCTTTTTAAACTTCAGTCTGTAGATTAGCTTCAGGAGTCTCATGATTTTTCTCTCCCTCACCTCCCCCAGCCCTAAATTGTATGCCTACATGTATTTGTTTTGGTATGGAACGAATTATAACTTTTATCAGATTCTTCAGTGAGACCATGACACAGGATAAGATCCAATAATGTATTTGAATGAATGGACTTGAAGGGAAGCTTTCATAAATGTTTATCTCTCAGAGGGCTTCTGAAAAGTATAAAATAGTGTAGTAGAATGGTCGAGGTGAATTTCCTCAAGTACCTCTTCTCCCTTGCCAGTTAGCACAGTGCTGTGGGCATTGGCAAGCTGCGGAACTCTGGGTTGGATTGACATGTTCTCATGATGAGGAGGCTGATAAGGAAGGTGCCTGTTTGCTTACCTTCCAGGTGGTCCAAGGGTTTTTCACTAGCAGGTTTATAATTGTAATCAGCAAGTAGTTTAGGGCCATTGTTCTATGTTGTGAACTTTAGGTTGGAAAATTTTTAAAACAATGATAACCAAATGCCTGCCTCACACAGAAAACTCTCTAAAGCACCTAATTTGAGCAATGTTACTTCATATTATGCCCTGTAAGACAAACTAGACACAAGTAATGCCTACCCAGATAACTAAATAAGGTTACTTATTATATGGGATTTTAAAATACAAATCAGCAAAAAGTTAGAAGGTTATCTACCAAAAATTATGACATTGACTTAAGTAATCTATAATGCTTCTTTCTGGCAGAAATTAGATAACAGTGCCAATTGTCTGTTAAGATCACTCCAAAGTCAGGATAATAGCCATTCTATTTGCACATAAGTGAATGCTTAACTTCTCATTCTGTACGATGAGAGTTGAGGGTGTCTCACTCACCCAAAAACATGAATTCTTTGAGGAAGAAGTTTTAAACAGAGCAGAAGTAAGACCTCTTTCTTACAATTTTACCCCATATAAATTATCATTTTGTATATCAAAATACCATTTCAACTGACACTGCCATTTGAGGTGACTACGTATATGGAGCAAGTCCTACATGGACTTTGCTAGTTAGGAGTCTAATGACCGTAGTTGCCAAATTCAGCATATATTATTTTTCAGTCCCTATGTAAATCTGTATACCTGTAAACTTGGATACTTATACTGTTCTGACAGATTTTTTTCCTAGATTCTAAGGCAGAGGGTTGGACAGATAATCCTTATGGAACATAACAGAGAGGAAGAGGGATGATCACTAAGTCCAGGTTAGGCTATTGCTAGGTGGATGCCACTGAAGGATAAATGGTAAGGATATTAGCAAGGAAGTATTATGAAGACATATTCCAGATGAAGGCTGATGGACTGCATAAGGCTCATAGAACTACTTCGGGGATCAGTTAGAAGGTGAAAGAGCTGTTTGGGATCAGAAAGTTGATGTTCGAGTATAAGTTTGCCAAGTTAGAGCAGTTCTGGGTCATGGCAAGGTCCAGGATGTTGTCATGGGTTTGTGGGACTTAGTGGGAGTAGAAATGAAAGTCATTGGAATTGTGTAATTCTTCCAAGTTGAAATTTATAGTTCTTTCCTCTGTAAGAACTTTTGGACATCTTCCTGTATCTTTATTATAGCTCTCTTTTTTTTTTTTCACCCTACATTTAAATTATTTGCCTTCTAAACTACAAACATTTTTTAAAAGAGATAGAAGGTCTTAATCATCTCTTAAACCTGAAGAACAAGATAGGTATTCAGTAATGTTTGCAGGTGAATGAGTGAGAACTTTCCAGCAATAAGCTCTGTGAACAATTGGGCAATCATGATTAGCTACATTGTAAAGAAGGTCTTGGCTATGAGTGGGAAGTGGATTTGATGACCTCTGAGATCCCTCTGGGCCTTAAAAGTCCCAGAGCCTAAGTAATAGTAAAGGATTTGAAATTATTAAGTGTTTTATAAATACAAAAAAAGATGTTATGCTTTGTTTATACCAGTTTATTGCATTTCTTCCCCTTGGTTTTTAGTCCTGCTCTCTGTTTTTCTCCCATTTGACATGCATTAGTTACCGTGGAAACAATGATGTCATTGGAATGCATCGGTATGGACAGAGTTTAGTAATGTCTGCAAGAACATATTGAAGTTAATTTAAATGATTTCTTAAAACTCAAGGCTTAGATAGGGGAAGTAGAAGAGATGAGCTATTAAATTTTCTGTTCTCTGCCTGAAATGGTAGCAACTGTGCCAAATCCTTAATTATCTTAATATTTGTAGGTAGACTATTTTTTAAAACAACATAAAAATTTTCAGTCTTATACATTTTTAATAATGAGTAATTTATGTGTTGTGTCATTCTCACTCATTTTTCTTGCCTTCTTATACATGGGAGTCCCAAGCACCCGGATTTGGAGCCCTTCTCCTACCCTTGCACTATATGTCCTTTACTTCTTTGATAATCTCTTTCCCTGCTACTGAAAAGTAAATTAAAGTATATTTATTCTCTTACTCCTTTGGCACATAAGAGATCACTTAGTTACTTTTAATTCAACAAATGTGATTAATTTATTTTTCCACAAGCCTATATTTACTGATATTTAGTGTCTTCTATAAGCAAAGTACTGTAATAAACTTCCATTAGTGGTTTAGAAAAAAATAAAGAAGGATGAAGCCTCTTTCTTCAAGTACTTTATCATCCTGTAGACTAACTCTGTTTTGATGCAAAGGCCTTAAATTCTGAAAAGCATGAAAACACTTTTTCTTCCAGACTATCAGGGATGGCTTTATGGAAAAGCCATGATTATTTTTTTCATGCCCCTGTAATTTTACACATCCTGGTCCTTTGCCTGATAAACCACGGCCAGTTTAGGGAACTCATGTATTCATTTTTAACATCTCTGCTCAGACATTATTTCCTCTAGAAAGCTTTTCCCAGTGTGCCAGGAAAAGTTAATACTCCTATCTGGGATCTACTTACACATACATTTACTTTGGTTCTTATTGCACTACAGGTTTACCTGTCAGTCTTCACAGAAGAACGCAAATTTTGGATAGCAAGAAAACATGCTTTAAACAATCTTAAATGCATAGTTACCTGGCATATAGCAGGCAGGATACTTTGATTTAGGATGTAATGCCATCCACATCTGCTGTTCCCTTTACCCCCAGCTCATGGGCTGCTCTGCCTTGCTTTCTCTGTGCCACAGCCAAACTGGTCTTCTTCTACTTCTTTGAAGTTTCCACACAGCATTTTTCTCCTCGAGACCCTTACCATGCTTTTTCCCTACTGGAGAACATTTTAACCTCACTTTTCACCTGTTAACAGCCCTTTTTATACTTTGGTACTTAAACAAAAGGCTTTTCTCAGGGAGAGGGCACGTCTCCCTGAGAGACAGAGTCTCACTCTGTCACCCAGGCTGAAGTGCAGTGGTGCGATCTCAGCTCACTGCAACCCCTGCCTCCTGGGTTCAAGCAATTCTCCTGCCTCAGCCTCCCTAGTAACTGGGATTACAGGCACCCGCCACCATGCCCAGCTTATTTTTGTATTTTAGTAGAGATGGGATTTCACCATGTTGGCCAGGCTGGTCTCGAATTCCTGACCTCAAGCAATCCACCTGCCTCGGTCTCCCAAAGTGCTGGGATTACAGACGTCAGCCACCACGCCCAGCCCGCCCTAACCCTTTTATGAGCTTTTTTAGTTTTATGATACAATTATACTCTATTACTCCTTTTGTAACTGTTTTCACATTTGTTAGTACTTTCACATTTGCATACTATACTGTACTGTACTGTACTGTACTATACTATACTATACTATACTATACTATACTATACTATACTCATACTATAAGCTCGGTGAGTACAGGGACCACCTGTCTCTCTCGCTGTGCCTGGAAGATGCAGTTTCTCACTAAATATATGCTGAGTGAATGAGTGGAGTAGGATTTTCGTAGGCATATCTAGGGACTAGGGAGGGACAGAATTCAGTCTTGAAAGAGTCAGGAATACACAAGTTGTGTTCAGGATTGTTCAGTTTGTCTATAGTTGAGGTAGTGTGTATTGGTGTATGGCCAGGTTTGGTAGAGCCTTAAACAGTAGGCTAAGGAATTTGTACTTTCTTCTTAAGATTATAAGAGGAGTTCATAAAGAATGCTGGATGGGAAGTAGACATCATTAGGATAGAGCTTTACAAAGTTTTAATCTGGTGGAGATAAATAAAAAGAATAGGGGCCAGGAAACATGGAGGAAGTAAGGGAACATTTGCAATGATCAAAGTTATTCATGCTGCAGATTGTGACCCACAAACAGATCATGAAATTGATACAGTAAGAGATGTAATCAAAAATGCTTAAACCGTGTCAGAGTAAATTGCTCTTAGGAAGAGTCTTATTTCATAAAGATTTGGTCTCAAATATAAACACGTATATTATATGTGTGTATTGTGTGTTTCTTGCTCATGTAACAGTAATATTATAGTAGATGAACAGGTCAGCAGAGTGGCCTTCTTCCATGTAGTCAAGATGTAAAATATTTCTTTTATCAGTAAGACAGTTTAAAAAGTTGGAAAAACATGGTGTAGGTGATAGACAGTAAGGGACTTAATTAGAATAATGCCAGTGAAAATGGAAGGGGAAATGAATGTAATTGACATTTTGAAGGAAGAATTGACAATCTTGGGAATCGATTGTATAGGGTAGGAGAGTTAGAACAAAAAAGACAGAAATCAAAATAATTTTGAGAGTTATGACGCCATTAATAAATCTACCAGGAGCTGCTTTTTAGTTCAGGTTGACAACAAACTAGAAGAAATAAGAGGTTAGGTTCTCAGCCACAAATCTCTGCCCTTCTTCTCTATGAGAGTTGTGATTTAATAGTGTTCATCAAGGAAGAAACTGGTAAAGATATTGACAAGAGAAATGCTCTTTAAAAAGTTTCTTATATACAGATTTTTGTTATCATTTAGAGAACTGTATTTTTTATATTCTTTAGTGGTTTCAAATTAAATTGCTTTCCAAATTTTCTTATAATGTTTTAGATGATAGGAAACTACTTGCAGAGGCATTTTTGCATAGTAGTGAAGAACATGAGCTGAGGAGTTTGAATTGTAGATCTCAGCTCTGCCACTTTGTGACTGTATGACCTGAGTTATTTATTCTGTGCCTTAGTTTTCTCAATCATCATATGGGAATCATAGTAGTATTTTCCTCAGGAGATTAAGATGAGAAATAAACAAGATAATGCATATAAATGGCTTAAGTACAGTAGTTTTTGGCAGTCTAAGCACTCAATGTTTACATAATGTTATATAATAATTAATTTTTCTTATAACTTTTTAGAATGTTATAAAACAGATAAATTTACATATTTTTATGTATTTTACATGAGGATTTTGACTAATCCCTTTATTTGGTAATAAGAATTTGGGGCTGGGCATGGTGGCTCATGCCTGTAATTCCAGCACTTCGTGAGGCCAAGGCAGGAGTATTGCTTGAGGCTAGGAGTTCAAGACCATCTTGGGCAACATATTGAGACCCCTGTCTCTTCAAAAGAATAAAAAATTAGCCGAGTATGGTGGCATGCAACTGTTGTCCAAGCTACTCAAGAGGCTGAGGTGGGAGGATCACTTGAGTCTGGAAGGTCCAGGCTGCAGTGAACTGTGATCATGCCAGTACACTCCAGCCTGAGTGTTAGAGTGAGACCTTGTCTCAAAAAAAGAAAAAAATAATAATTAGAATTTTAAACACTACTGTTCTTTGAGATTTATGCCTTGAGTATATTCATTGAGCCATCTACATTATCTTCATGTAGATTTATTAAGTTGATATATTATTTTGAGTCTAAAATTCTGCATTATTTGAAATTTGCATTATTTAAAGAAGACAAATTGCTGTTACAAGTAAACCCCAAAATATATAATGATACAAATACAATGGAAGTTTCTTTCATGCTCATGTAACAGTCCTATTACAGTAGATGAACAGGTGAGCAGAGTAGCCTTCTTCCATGCAGTCTTTCAGACTGTTGGAGCCTCTGTCATTTTCAATTGTGGCTTCTAAAATTACATTAGGAGCCATCTTCATTCTAGCCAGCCACAAGGAAAGAGAATACAGAGGCATATACCTACCTTGGAGATTTTTATGGGCCAGACCTAGAAGTGATACACATACTTCTACACACATTCTTCTAGCTAAAATCAGTCACATGACCACATGTCACATTTCTCAAGGAGCCCAAGAAATATTGATTAGTTGTATGCCAAGGAAGATGAGATCATGAATTTTGGTGAGCAGTGAGCAGTCTATACCACATTTGACCTGGAAACAAATATATAGATTAAATCCTAATGTAGATCACTGAACTGATTTATTTCCTAATAAATAATTCTGAAAATTATATAGCTATTTTAGTCTTAAAAATATTTATCTTATAAAAGAGAGAAATTCTACCTTTCCTGTGGTTTAATTTTTCTGCCAAAAACAAAAAACAGAGACAATTCTACTGTGGTCTGGAACTTTTTTTTTTTTTTTGAGACAGAGTCTTGCTCTATCGCCAGGCTGGAGTGCAGTGGCGTGATCTTGGCTCACTGCAACCTCCACCTCCCGGGTTCAAGCAATTCTCCTGCCTCAGCCTCCCGAGTAGCTGGGACTACAGGCGCCCAACACCATGCCTGGCTAATTTTTGTATTTTTAGTAGAGACAGGATTTCACCGTGTTGGCCAGGATGGTCTCGATCTTCTGACTTCATGATCTGCCCGCCTCAACCTCCCAAAGTGCTGGGATTACAGGTGTGAGCCACTGCGCCTGGCCGGTCTGGAACTTTTTATTATTTATTTGTAAAGGTTAAGGATTATATTGTCTTCTTAGAAAAATTAGATGATCTTTATTATCTTTATAAGACTGGATAGCATTCTGCATCTCAGCCATAATTATTTCTCAGAGACTGGAGATATATGCTCATTTGTGTCTTTCCCCAAGCTCTCTCAGAAGTCTGTGTGCTTTGAACTAGAATGCTGTTCTATGTGATTTACATAAATTAAACTCAACTCGCACAGCAACCCTGTGAAATACAGAACATCATTTCCCCCATTTTGCACATGAGGAAAATGTGGTTGAGAGAGGTTAAATAACTTACATAAGAACATCTATTTGTTTAGTGGGGCATCTGGGCTCTGATCCAAGAAGTCTGCTTTCCAGAGCCCGTATTCTTAACTGCAGTTTCTGTGGATACTCCAGAGTTGAGTTTTAGTACTGTGGACATCACGGACTATCACAGGGCGACAGATTCTAGGGTATAAGAGGGTTCTTCATCAAATTTGCTTATAATTGCAGTTCCGATTGTTAAGGTAGACAAGTGAAGGCAGAGGAAACTGGTGGATTGAAAATGGGGAGGAGTTAAGGAGCCAAAGGTTCTGCTGACAGTCAAGGAGGTATCATGTGGGTGATAAGGGGAAGGGGAGTTCCATGTCCAGGATTTAGGAGAAAGGGATGAAGTCTAAGACTTGACTGCAGCACTGAGTGGTAAGGATGGCTGAAATAAGGCCTGCCCTATAACTGTGCTCTTAATTTTACTATGCTATATTGCTCAACATTACTGAGTCATTATTATTTTAAGCCACCTAATTCCATGCACAAAAGTCTGTATCTAATTGTCATCTTGTTTGGTAACTTCCTTATACAAACCAGTCACTCAGATAGTTTGAATTTTGGCTTTGTCATTTACTAACTGTGTGACCTTGAGCAAATAATTTAGCTTCAGAGTTTCCTTCCATGATTTAGGGATGAGAATACCCATCTCATTGGTCACTATGGCAGTGAAGTGTGATTGTATTTACAGTACTTAGCATAGCCTTAGGACATGGTAGGTAAAGGGTAGCTCTGAATGTTATTGATATCGTGGTAGACATTAGAGATCATTATAAATCCTTGTTTTCAAGATTAAGAATTCAGGGCATAGAGAAATTGAGTTACACCTCATGGAGCCACAACTATTTAGTTGGTCCCTGAGAGGAGTATGGACACAGGCCTCCCCATTCATTGTTCTTTCCTTGTCAAATGACTGTTCTGAAAGAGAAAACAAGAACACCTGTCTCATTTTTAAAAATTATAATATCTGTGCACATGCTTCAAGGAGTATACCAAAAACTGGTTTGAGTCTAACAAAGAACTGAAAAGCAGTTATGAATCTAATCTATTTCAGTTATTATCATTCATTATTTAACAATGAATTTTTCCTCCTCACTTTTTCTTAAATCATGGCTTTTCATGCTTATGACAGGTTCCAACCAGCAAGCATTTAACCTGATTTTAACCTGGATAAATTGGATTACATAGTAGCTTAAAAATCTTGCTTGTTACTTACCTGTATCTGGGTTTAAAATGACAAAAAGAAATTAAAATTGGAGCCTTTTGAGCCTCCTTAATTCAACAGATTTAGACAGAAAAATCCAATATTCAGAGCAATGTTGATATTTCAAGAGAATCAATTTTTAAAAAGTTAAGAAGTGCCTTTCTGAGCCAGTGATGAATTGGAATACTGCAAGAATCACACGCAAAAAGGTTGTGGTGGCTGATGGTAGCCAGGCATGTAGTATTTGCCTTCTTTCAGGTAAAGTAGCTAAGGTAAAAAGATAAAAGGACCTTATACTTTGATGAGACATTAAAAAATGATTGAGCGTGCTTACAGCTGTATCTCAGTGGTATTATGTAAATTAGGCTATAAGCAAAGCATCTGTTTTCTAATGTTTCTGCTATTAAAGGATGTACACAATAGCTCTACAGTAAATACAAACAGCTTAACAGTATATGAAGTATTCATAAGATGTAAGGCTTATTTGGAGGGGAACGCATCATAATGGACTTGAATTCTTTCCTATTTAAGAGAGAAGAATTTTTGATGAAAAAACTGTAATGTGGATATTCTACATGTTCTTATTACATTAGTTGCCGCCATTCAAAACCTCCTTGATTATGGAGGATTGCTGTTAAGTGAACTTGAGCAGTGGTTTCTAAGCTTTTTAAAATTTCTCTTTTAAATTCTCCCCCAGACTTTAAATTCCCAAGACTTTCTTTTAAATTAGAAACCCCAACTAACCCTATGTTTTGAAAGAATTGTTTGCCACTGTTTGCATATGTTAATTAATGGCTGATGTCTTCTCTTTTTTAATAAATCAAAGATAGAATATATAAATAACATGTATGTATATCTATATATAGATATAACTATATGTCTATATATGCATACAGAGAGAGATATACACAGAGTTATATATATAACTGTTGTATGAGCTCTGCACAGAATGAGATAACCATAAAAGAGGATTATCACATTTGGCTAATGTAATTTCAGTTAAAAGCACAGAAACTTGGTAGTTTATCTGTCTTGTATATTTTTAAAGTGTTTTATTTATGTTCAATTTTTTTAAATATTCATAATAGGCCAGGTGCAGAGGCTGAGGTGGGAGGATTGCTTGAAGCCAGGAGTTAAAGACCAGCCTTGGCAACATACTAAGACCTTGTTTCTACAAAAAATAAAAAATTAGCTGAGTGTGCTGGCATGCATCTGTAGTCTCAGCTACTTAGGAGGCTGAGGCAGGAGGATCGTCTGAGCCCAGGAGTTGCAGTTTTTTTGAGGCTTCAGTGAGCCATGATCATGCCACTGCATTCCAGCCTGAGCAGCAGAGTGAGACCCTGTTTCACAAAAAACAAAAATTCGTTTTAAATCACAGAACCTGATAAAATACTTTTATGCATCTTTAGACCCTTAAAATATTAGGTAGGATAACTACCAAAATAGCTTCTATGGTCAGGCTTTAATTATCTAGAGCAGCACTGTCCAATGGAAATATAAACCATAGAAATATGAACCACAAATGTAGTTTTAAAGTTCTGTTTTTGTTTTTGTTTTTGTTTTTTTGAGACAGAATCTTGCTGTTGCCCAGGCTGGAGTGCAGTGGCGCGGATCTCGGCTCACTGCAAGCTCTGCCTCCCGGGTTCACGCCATTCTCCATTTTAAATAGTAAAAAAAGATAAAGTTAATTTTAATAATGTATGTACCACAGTATATTCAAAATATTATCATTTCAACATGAAAACCACATAAAAATTATTGAGGATCAACCAAAAAGGAATTGTATTTGAAAAACACTAGGAATTCTTACAATTCAGTAAGGGGAAGAAAACATATAATCAATTGAAAAAATAGGCAAGAGACCTGAACAGGCCTTTATGGAAGAGGATATACAAATGACAAAAAAATGTAAAATATATAGTCAACTTTATTAATAATTTTGGCAATACAAATAAAAACCATAGTAGAAAAGATAGCTGAGCACAGACTCCAGAAGAATGAGGACAAACTGGAATGCAACTGCACCTCCGAATCTTCCTTTCACCATCTCTGAACAAAGAAAACCATTAATGTGTAATGCCTAAGCCTTCATTTCCAACTTCCAGATCTCCCGCCCCTTTACTTTTGGCAAACTTTAACCATGAACCATGTAAGCAAGAGTCTAAGTAATTTAGTTCCCATTATAAATAGGCAGACAGTTGAACAAGCCAGCACAATGAGAGTCTACTACACACTCATCATACTTGCTAAAATTTAAAAGACTGATGGTACCAAAGGTCCAGGATGTGGAATGGCTGGAATTCTCATACATTGCTGGTGGTAGTTTAAATTGGTAGAACTTTATTTGGAAACTTTAGCTTCTTTAACGTATTAAGTTAAATACATGTAACCTAATACCCAGCCAAAAAAAAAAAAAAAAGAGAGAGAGAGAGAGACATGTACAAAAACATTCATAGAAGCATTATTTACAGTAGCCCAAATCTGGAAACAACCCAAATGACCCAACAGGAGAATGGATATTTGTGGTATAGTCATTATAAAATCTTAGGACTCAATGAAAATAAATTACAGGTACATAGTTTAGCTGGATGAATCACTTGGACACAAAAATATATATTGCATGATTCCATTAGTATCAAATTCAAAACCACACAAAATTAATTTATGGTGTTAGAAAGTAGGTTAGTGAATACCTTTGGGAAAGTGTTTGGAGGATGTCTAGGGAGACTACTGGGGTGTGGGCAACATTTTGTTTATTAGCAGGGTCTTGGTAACATGGACATACATTTTGGTGAATCCATTTTGCCATAAACTTAAGTACTTTTTTGTGTGTTCCTGATATACTTTGATGGAGAAGCTTAAAAATAAATAACTTGCAAACTTTAAAAATTATTCAGATATTTTACATTTTTTTTTTACTTGTACTAAGTCTTCAATACTCAGGGTGTATTTTATACTTATAACACATCCTAATTCAGACTAGCCACATTTCAAGTATTCAGTAGCCAGCCACATGTGACTAATGGATACCCTATTGGGCATTGTGGGTCTATAGCCTCGCTATTTTAGAGCTTCTATGGAGTTAGACTTTATTTCAGGGCTCTTGTTGGAGTATTAATTAGGAATAATAGGAGATTATTCCTCCCAAGGAACTCATCTTAATTTTACTGCTTCTTTTGGTTCTATAGAATATTTTCCATATAAAAACAGATGGTTCTTTTTATATGCAAGTTCACAAGACACCTAATATGTCATTGTTTTGGTTTTTTGTTCGTATTGCTTTATTACCATTCTTCTCATAACCACCTTTTTTAAAAGCAAACTTTTCATTGAAGGTGTGACATACATACATAAGAGAACACAAATTATAGCCCAATGAATTTTTACAAAGTATAAACATACCCACTGTGTGTATCCCAGAAATAGAACAATAGAGTGCCCAGAAATTATATATTTACAGTCAATTGATTTTTGACAGAGGTGCCAAGAACACACAATGAAGAAAGGACAGTCACTTCAATAAATGGCGTTAGGACAACTGAATGTCCACATGCAGAAGAATGAAATTAGACCCTTATTTCACACCATATATAAAAATCAACCCAAAATGAAGTAAAGACTTATATGTAAGACCTGAAACTATAAAACTATTAGAAGAAAACCTAGAGGAGAAGCTCTGTGACATTGGTGTGGGCAATGATTTTTTCTGGATAGACAAAATAGCAAAAAAGAGACAAATGGGATTACATCAAACTAAAAAGCTTCTGAACAGTGAAGGAAATAGTCAACAAGGTGAAGAGACTACTTACAGAATGAGAGAAAATATTTGCAAAACATACATAAGGAGCTAATATTCAAAATGTATGAGGAACTCAACCCAATAGCCAGAAAACAAACAACCTGATTTTTAAAACGGGTGAAGGATCTGAGTGGACATTTCTCAAAAGAAGACATACAAATGGCCAACAGCTATGTGAAAAAATGCTAATATCATTAATCATCAGGGAAATGCAAATCAAAACCACAATGAGATATCCCCTCATACCTGTTAGAATAGCTATTATTCCCTCATATCTGTTAGAATAGCAAAAGAAAAGTGTTGGTGAGGATGTGGAGAAAAGGGAACCCTTGCACACTTTTGGTGGAAATATAAATTAATACAGTCATTAAGGAAAATAGTATGGAGTTCCTTAAAAAATTATACAACTACCATATGATCCCACAGTCCCACTGCTGGGAATATATCCGAAGGAACTGAAATCAGTCTACCAAAGAGATACCTGCACTCCCATGTTTATTGCAGCACTATTCACAATAGCCAAGATATGGAATCAATTAACAGATGAATGGATTCTAAAAATGTGTATACACACACACAGAGACACAGAAAATGGAATACTATTTGGCCTTTAAGAAGAAAGAAATAGGCCGGGCACGATGGCTTACGCCTGTAATCCCAGCTCTTTGGGAGGCCGAGGTGGGCAGATCACGAGGTCAGGAGATCAAGACCATCCTGGCTAACACAGTGAAACCCCGTCTCTACTAAAAATACAAAAAAAAAATTAACCGGGCACGGTAGCGGGCGCCTGTAGTCCCAGCTACTCAGGAAGCTGAGGCAGGAGAATGGCGTGAACCCAGGAGGCGGAGCTTGCAGTGAGCCGAGATCGCGCCACTGCACTCCAGCCTGGGTGACAGAGCGAGACTCCGTCTCAAAATAAAAAAAGAAAGAAATCCTGTAATAACATGGATGAACCTGGAGGACATTATGTGAAGTAGAATAAGCCAGGTACAGAAAGACTTAATGAGCTCACTTATATGTGGAATCTAAAAAAGTTATATTATAGAGTTAGAGAGTAGAGTGGTGGTTACCAGGGGCTAGGGAACAGGAATTGGGAAAATGTCAGTCAAACAACATAAAATTTCAAATTAAGAAATGGAACATTGTCAGCATCCCAAAAACTCCTGCCTGTGCCACCTTCCAGTGACTACCCCAAAATGGAACCCAAATCATAACACTATAGTTCTGCTGGTTTGTGAAATTTTTACAAACAGAATAATATAGTGTTATACATTTGTGTGTCTGGTTTATTTTGCTTAAAATTATGTTTGCAAGATTCACTTATATTGCTGATTGTTGCTGTCATTCTTTTCTTGTCATTGATTGTAGCATTCCATTGTGTGAATATATCACAATTTGTCCATTTTATTGTTGATGAACATAAGTAGTTTTCCATTTTTTATTATTATGATTAGTGCTGTTATGAACATTGTTGTACATGTCTTTTAGTGAATGTTTTGTTCATGTGTCTGTTGGTACATAACTGGAAGTGGAATTGCTGTGCTGTAGTATAAACATATATCAGTTTATGTAGATACTGCCAAATAGTTTCTAAAAATGATAGTACCCATTTCCACTCAACTTGAAACAATGAATCTTACTTGTTTCACATTCTCACAAACATTTGATATCATTTTCTTTTTTGGTTTAGTCATGCTGATGTTTCTTTTCTAACACAATCTTAAACATAAATGTACTTTGAATATCCTCTTTTGTGGAATGTCTTAAATCTCTTGCCCATTTCTTTATTGTATTAATCTGACTTTTCCTTATTGATTTGCAGGAGTTGTTTATACATTATGGGTAAAAGTCCTTTGTCATGTGTGTGTATTGTATATACTATCTCCCACTCTACAACTTGCCCTTTCACTCTTGTAATCATATCTTTTGATTAATTTCTTAATTTTAATGTAGTCCAATTAATTTAAATATTTTCATTTGTGTTTAATGCTTGTGTCCTGCTAGAAAAATCTCTGCCTGCCTGCAGCATTAGTATATTTGCCAATTTTTTTCTAAAAACATTATTATTTACCTGTCATATTTAGCTCAAAATCCCCCTGGAATTAATTTTTGTATATGGAGTGAGGTAGGAGGTTAAGATTCATTATTTTATATATGGATATCCAATTTACATTAGTACTATGTTGTCTCCATTGTAACTTACAGACTTTCATGTATGGGTCTGTTCTGGCTTTTTTTTTTTAGACAGAGTCTCACTCTGTCTCACTCTGTCACCCATGCAGGAGTACAGTGGCACGATCTCGGCTCACTGCAAGCTCCACCTCCCTGGTTTATGCCATTCTCCTGCCTCAGCCTCCCGAGTAGCTGGGACTACAGGCTCCTGCCACCATGCCCAGCTAATTTTTTTTTGTATTTTTAGTAGAGACGGAGTTTCACTGTGTTAGCCAGGATGGTCTCGATCTCCTGACCTCATGAGCCACCATGCCCCGCCTGTTCTGGGCTCCTTATTCTATCACAACCAAGTTTTTTGGTAAAATCAAGTAAAGTGGTATATGTGTGGGTCATTCTTAAGATGAGGGAATTCTAGAGTTAAGTGAAATTAATTTATTCAAGATGTCCTAGGAAGCAGTATTAGAACATTTATCCTTTAACTGGAAGAAGTTACATATTATCAGTAATAGAGCCAAGCTTAGTTGTCAAAACCTCTGACTTTGAAACACATAAAGGGTTCTTTAGTTCCAAACTTTTTTTTTTTTCTTTTCTGAAATGGGGCCTTGCTCTCACCCAGGCTGGAGTACAGTGGCACAATCACAGAGCTCACTGCCGCCTCAACCTCCCAGGCTCAAGCAGTTCTCCCACTTTAGCTTCCTGAGTAACTAGGACCACAGGTGTGCGCCACTACATCTGACTGATTTTTTGTGTGTGTGGTAGAAAAGGGTCTTGCTATGTTGCCCAGGCAGGTCTTGAACTCCTGGGCTCAAGTGATCCTCCTGCCTCAGCCTCCCAAAGTGCTGGAATTACAGGTATAAGCCACTGTGCCCAGTGTACCTCCAGACTGTCAATTATACATCCTTATTAGTAAATGATGTTTTAACATATAACCTAATATATGTATTAAATATATTTATTAATAAGTTTTATATTGTATATGTAATATACATATATTACTACATTAATGTTACTTTCTTTATAAAACACAAAATTGAAAATGAAAGGAAATCATAAAATAGAAATAGAAATTCTAATATTTTCTTTCTACACCTCTGTATCAGCCAAGATGGGCTAGGTTGTGTGTGTTATCAACTCTCAAATTTCAGTGGCTTAAAACAACACATGTTTATTGTCTGATTCTCCATATCCATTGTGGTTTGGCTTCAACACTCCTCTGTATTGTATTATTCTCTGAATTGTTCAACACTCTGGCACCCAGACTGACACAGCATCCACCAACTAGAGGCTTGCTGGTCATCTGGACAGAAGGAAAAAGAATGGGGAATTAACACTTAAGGCTTTGGCCTAGATGTGACACATGGCACTTCTGCACACATTTCATTGGCCAAAACAAGTTACGTGTTCCTAATTTCAGGGAAGAAAAGTCCTAACCTTGTGCCCAGGCAGAGAAATGGACATATTTTAGACAGCGTTAAAAGTGGTCACCTCTCCCACGATCAGTTTTGGAAAACACAGCCCAGGATTTGTGTTTGTCTAAGAATATAAACACACAAAGAGAAGTCCATTCAGCTTCTTCCATTATTTTGTGTTTTTAAAACACTGCAGTTGAGTAATGAGTCTACTACAACTACAGGCATAGTGGCCTCTCTTGCTTAAAACTCTATAATGGATTCTTTGGCACTCATTATATAACTCAGACACCTTAATATAGCCTACAAGCCCCACCTTTCCAGCTTCAACTCACTCCACTCACACCACACCTCAGAGGCCTCCAACTGGCCATTCAGTTCCTTGAAGGGAGACATGTGCTCCCTACTTCTGTCTTGAATGTTTTTCTTCCTTTTCTCCTTGTTTTTGCCTCATCACTCTGTAGCTTTAAGATCAAATATTTCTTCCAGGAAGCCCTCTCTGACTCCCAGAGTACATCACATCCTCTCTGCTCTACACTCTCATAATACCCTATACTTTGCTTCCAGAGAAGCCATTCCATTTTATAAGTGTATTTTTACACTACTCTTTGTTCAGTCAATTTCTCCAATTAGAGTACAGGCTCCAAGGGGTAAGAATCAAGTCTCTTTTGCTCACCACTGTATGCTATTCCTTGTGTTTAGCCCAGTTACTGGCATATATTAAGAGCTTGTTAAATGTTGAGTTTGGTTATGGTTTTATATTTTAGGTCTGTGACCTTTTGTTTGTTTGTTTGTTTGTTTGTTTTTGAGATGGAGCTTCGCTCTGTCACCCAGGCTGGAGTGTGGTGGCACAATCTCAGCTCACTGAGACCTCCGCTTCCCGGGTTCACACCATTCCCCTGCCTTAGGAGTAGCTGGGACTACAGGCACCCACCACCACGCCCGGCTAATTTTTTGTATTTTGGTAGAGATAGGGTTTCACTGTGTTAGCCAGGATGGTCTTGATCTCCTGACCTCATGATCCGCCCGCCTCGGCCTCCCAAAATGCTGGGTTTACAAGCGTGAGCCACCGTGCCTGGCCAGGTCTGTGACATTTGTGTAGTCTATAGAGAACATATCTGAGATATTTATACAGTCCATAGAGAATGATTTGGTAAGAAGATGTAAATCACACAAACTGCAAATACATGCTTGTTCTATGCCTCTATGTCTTAGGGAGTCTAAGAGAGTCCAAAGTCAGAATGTTTTTCCTGTTCTCTCTGAATTGAAATATACCCTCACATAGATTTTCACTTTCTTTAGGTGTTTTTCCCTTTCTCATTTTTTGAGTGATGATTTTATGTTTAAAGTGAGAGCCACAGAGTCAGGGGATATATCACATTTAACATAAATGGCAGTAAAACTGCCCAAGCAATGAGTGTATTATATGGGCATAGTTAATAAACAAGCTGTGTGATATTAAGCTATGTTTCTCTCTAGCTTTCTGGAGATAGTACTGAATTCCCAAAACAAAGTGTGATTTGTTTTTTGTGATAGTGTGCATCAGCAAAAGGGCATATATTAGATGCTTGGAAATGCTTTGCTATAGATGTATGTCTTTTCACTATTTGTCTTCATATATAAGTATTGGGGGCAACTTTAGTCGTTTCTGTTTCTCTTTTCAGAAGGAATAACATTTTTTTTTCACTTTCTTACCTATATGTTTCATTGTGGATTGTCAGTACTGTTCTTCATTTATAATGCAAATGTTCTAATAACCTACAGTCATAACCTTATGGTAGAACTCATACAGACATTGTAATCTCTAAGCCTTTGAAAGTAGTGTTCTTCATTTTTATTCTAGAAGAGAGCTACTGCTTCTCATCAATAAGAGAGTGGGATTAAAAGGAACACGAGTAAGGATTATATTTGCAGAGCCTGTCTATTTATTCAACAGTATTGTTGAATAAAAATGTTTCTTAAGTATCATTTTCTCTCGACATATGTGGGGGATTGGTTCCAGAACCACCCTCCCCCCGCCACTGCATATTCCAAAATTCATGCATACTCAAGTCCCACAGTTGCTTCTAGGACATCAGCCATTCCGGTACTTGGGTTTTGTAGCCTGCAAATACTATATATTTTATCTGTGGTTGGTTCAAAAAAAATTCACATATAAGTGGACCCCCCTCAGTTCAAACTCATGTTGTTCAAGGGTTAGCTGTATCTATTTTGTAGCAGAAGCTAGGGCAACTTAGAAAGAGAATGACCTTTTCTGTGAAACTTAATTTTGTTTCAAACAATAACATTCTGATAAGAGCTGAGTTTTACTCTTTTGTTAGCACTGTCAGTTTTCTCAACTATAGAATGGGAATGATAAAATAACCATCTTGGCTGGGCATGGTGGCTCACTCCTCTAACCCCAGCACTTTGGGAGGCTGAGGTGGGCGGATCACCTGAGGTCGGGAGCTTGAAACCAGCCTGACCAACATGAAGAAACCCCGTCGCTACTAAAAATATAAAATAAGCCAGGCATGGTGGCACATGCCTGTAATCCCAGCTTCTCAACAGGAGAATCACGAACCTGGGAGGTGGAGGTTGTGGTGAGCCGAGATCGCGCCATTGCACTCCAGCTTGGGCAACGAGAGCAAAACTCCCATCTGAAAAATAAACAAATGAAACAAAACAAAAAATAAAATAACCATCTCATGAAGTTCTTGTGAGGAGTAAATAAGATAGTACATTTAAAATACTTATCCCAGCACCTGGCATATAACAAACACTTCGTATATTTTAGATTTACTATGAGACTTCGTCCAAAGTTAACCTCTTAGGTATTTGTTTTCCTCTGTTCCTCCCCTCTTGTTTTTCTCTAAATTGTCATCAAAGATAAATTTCTAAAACAAAAATGTGATTGTATAACTACCTCTTTGATACCATCTTTTCAGCTTTAAAAACCTTTAGTGGTTTCCTGTTGTCTGAAGAGGAATGCCTCAAATACATGGATGGTATTCAGCAGCTTCCCATGTGGCCCTAGCCTTCCTTCCCAAACCATCTTCTGCCTTGACCACCCACTGGGTTGCAGCCCAAATAGGCCACATAGTTTTATTTTGCTCCCTTGGCTTGTTGTCTTCCTCTGTCTAGAATTCCTGCTGTAGGCCTCACCTCCTCGTCACCCCACAACCTGAAGAAACAGTTGTCTGTGGGAAACTCAAAGATTCCTCTTCTTTCTAGGCAGAATTTTTGGTTCCTGTTTATGTATCTCTTTTTAGCATTTATTATGATATCAAAGGTAATTCTATATGTCTTGCTCTCTTACTAGCTCATGAGTTCCCTCACAGCAGAGGCCATAGTTTATTCATCATTGTGATAACACTGATGAGTGTCACTAGAACTCAGTAGGCACTCAGTAAAAATTGTTGAAGTAATGTATTAATATTTGGTTTAATTTTATTTTGATTTCAGTGTGTTTTTATTCTAGGTCCTTGGCCTTGTCCAAAACATGAGTGTTTTCCAGTGTCCAAAATGTAAACACAAAACTCATATTTTTGGTGCTGATGGCGCAAGGAAACTAGCACAGACCCTTGGTCTTGAAGTTCTAGGTAAGACTGTGGGATGTTCTTTTGCAGAAGAAGTGGCAGAAGGGAAAGTGGGGATGAGGCTTAAGGATTAAGAGTGTCTCAGATGCCGGGCGCAGAGGCTCACACCTGTAATCCGAGCACTTTGGGAGGCCGAGGCAGGCGGATCACGAGGTCGGGAGATGGAGACCATCCTGGCTAACGCAGTGAAACCCCGTCTCTACTAAAAATGCAAAAAATTAGCCAGGCATGGTGGCAGGCGCCTGTAGTCCCAGCTAGTCGGGAGGCTGAGGCAGGAGAACGGTGTGAACCCGGGAGGCGGAGCTTGCAGTGAGCCGAGATCGTGCTACTGCACTCCAGCCTGGGCGACAGAGTGAGACTCTTGTCTCAAAAAAAAAAAAAAAAAAAAGAGAGAGTGTCTCAGAAAATGATGATTTGCTTTTGGCTTTGTGTTTTAAATTAATATAGCATAGTTCTATATGTGTTACCCTTTCTTTGGCTTTTTTGAATAAGTTTGTTCTGGCAAGTATGATAATAATTTCTATTTTAAATAAAAATTGTTTATAATTTAAATTTGAGAAGAGAGTTTTGTGGTCTAAGTACTGTAGTTTGAAGCCATATTTTAAATGATGGTCACCAATGTGTTTGCTAAGTTGGTTGTACATCTCTCAGTATAAACAGGTATACATTAAAATATCTGTTCTGTATGTTGTAAAAACCTCTAGAAGTGTTCGTTCTTAGTACATATATAAAAATGCCTTCCTGATTAATTCTGTATTTGTTCGTCTTTCTGCTTTAGAATGACAGTATTTAGTGTTTTCTGTAATATTTAATGTGTTTGATATGTCTATAAAATATGGCACCTGAAATTTACATTGTACGCACCGTTCATGGCACTGAACTGAAGAGTTCATTAGTGCTATGAGGAGAACTAAAATCATGTGTTAAATAAGCAAAACACAGGTTTTTGATAAAAGATGATGTTCCAAAAATCCACAGGCAACTTAACAGACTTTTTAGAAAACATGTTTTGATATTCTAATTGTAAATGAGTTTCTGTTCTTGCCAAAGGCAGATGTTAGATGCTGAATAAGGAAGGCATAGAGTGAATTATTAGACTTAGGTAGTTAAAAATTAAGATCCCTAGAGATCAAGGAATTTCAAAACATTCTCTGTTATAATTAAATTTCTAAAAGTTGATGTTAAATATGTTATTGTTATGCATTTGCACTATAGCAGCCACTACAATACCAGGTGAATACTGATGATATATTTTGATACATTGCTATAATTATAGCCACTAATTATATTCTGCAACTGTTTTTCATTTAACCCAGAAAGTTCAATTTTCCAAATCTGCATAATAACAGATTGACATTCACTTATATAATAAAGTAAATGTGTAATTATAATGGCATTATTGAATTATACTGACAACATTATAATTTCCTAACTTACAAATGAGCTGAACAGTTTCCTAAGTCAGTTATTTAGAATTTGAAACATTTCATTGAGAAACAATGGTACGTATGAAAGTTACATTTTAACCAACAGCTCACAAATGTACAATTACCCTAAAAATGTATCAGAAACACTGATTACTAGTCACAAAAATTGGATGGTGCCCTAGACTGCTATGTCGGACAGTGTTAGGGAAAAATCATTTAGAGTTCCTCGTTAGGGCACATCCCCTCCTTTTAATGTATTCATGGGTCCCATGGTGTCTCCCATGAAATGGAGCAGGGCTTCAATTATGAAGAGGCTGGAGTTGGGAATGAGGAACTGAAATCAGGGAGAAAGCTTTCACAGCTATGGCCTCTTGGCCAGTTGAACCTCCTGGGAACCCTTATTTGTCCTTTACTGACTCCCTGGCAGACTCTTAATTCAGTGGGTTGTGTTTTAAATGATTATTTGGCACGATAGCTCTTCAGAACCTTATCTATATTTACCTACAGGGATAGTTTATGCATAGTAGTTAAGGTCTCAGACCATTTCACAGAAAACCCTTTAACCTATTATATGTCTGAAATGTTCCCTCATTTCTTTCAGACTTGGCACCTCAAAGATACTTCTCAGGCTCAGACTGCTCCTCACTCACTTTTACTTTTTAAAAATCCCTGTCTAGATACAACCATTAGCCCGTTACCATTCTTACTACGCCACCTGTTTTTAACAAGACTTTTCCCCTTCTTGGTCTAATCTTCTGTGTCTGTAGGTAGGATTGTGAGTATCTGGAGAGCAGAAATGATGTCAATAGATGGCTATATAAAGGAGAAGGTTTTACTCTTTTACCTTCCATTTATGCAGTAGAAAAGAAATCATTCATGATTCTTTACTAGAATGACAGTTCATAAATTGAGAGGAAAAATTTTCATTTCTAAGCATTTTCTATAACATTTTTTTCTGCCTGCTCCTGTGACAGTTTCCTGCAGTCCGAAGTTGATCTAGAGAATAGGAATCAAATTTAATGAAAAGCTAATCCTTAAATGGCTACTAAAATATCATGTATTTGTCATTTGGCCATTGGATATTGAGGAAAGACTTATAGTTTAAGATCACAACATTTGACAAGAGGAGCATGAAATAACATTTCCTTTTCCATGTACTTCATAGTATATATTGTAATATTTTTATAACATACTTCTTTTGCATTATTTAAATTGCCTGACATGGTGCTAAATGACTTATTTGAATAAAACACCACATACACGTATGTTTTAATAACCTTTGCGTGGATTTGGAGTGGTTCTGAGAACGCTAAGTACCAAGGCAAGTCAACTTTTCCACTTAAGACCCCACTCACTGCACTTTAAATCTCAGTCTTGATAGACTTCGTTTGTGATGGTGTGCTGGAAAGAGTATATTGGATGAGGGGTCAGAATTCAGGTCAGCTCTTAAATTCCCCTGCCTGATAGTAATATGTCCTCAAGAAAACACACCTCTCCCAACTCCGTCTGTATTTTGAAGGTTCTTGTCATATACTTGCTGAGATCTCACCAAGCTCACAGGTTATATATGGTGCTACATAGGCTAGTAGATAATAAGAGAAAAATAATTCTGTCTGATAAAGAGACAGATAGTTGAGATAACAGGTCTGGCCTACTTTTGACCAGTTCTTTGAGCTCACTCCATTTGCCAACATCAGGAAGGTTATTTTGTTGTATTTTTTTTGGACTATTTTGTCTCCCCATATTTTGCTCTTCAGTTTCCTCTTATTATGTGACATGATGTGTCTATAACAGATATTGATGGGAAAAATCATTTGCAAATGTCTTCCAAGCCATTGCTTGCTTGGAGACTTCCAGCAAAGAATAAATCAGAGGCCTCATCCCTTGATGGGGTGCCACAGAGCTTTTCTATATAAACAAATACAATCACTGTACTACTCTAAAGTAGAGTATTTTGTTTGTAATTCCCATTTGAAATTTCTTTTTCAGAGATTTAGCAATTAGAAGATAGTCAATTTGAATCAATTTAGTTCAGATTTTGTTTCTTTCCATAGTTCAAATAGTGAGATTCAACATGCCTATATAAACTTTTCTGGTTCTAATGGATGTCTGCTGGGCTCTTTTAGGAGACATTCCCTTACACCTTAATATAAGGGAAGCTTCAGATACAGGCCAGCCAATTGTGTTTTCACAGCCTGAAAGTGATGAGGTAAGTTCCATTTTTGGATATATTTTTATTTCTTTTTATATACTTTTTGAAATATAGAAAGAAAGTTGGGAAGATTAAGCCTATATATTCATAGTCCATATATATTTAAACAAGGATTATTTAACTTGTCCAAAGCATCTTTAAGATACTATTATGTACAGTAAGCTTCCAATGCTGGCTCCAAATTACCAGCTGAACAAGTTTACCTACAGAGAATCGTCACCCAACCAGTTTTCTCATGAAAAGCATGAACATTACAGTTTGTAAAATTCTTATATTGCTGGCTAGCAATATCTAACTGCCCAAGTTTATTATATTTCAGTATTAGAAGTTCAACTGATTGGAGAAGGAAGCCTAATACAAGAAAGTATTGAATTGGATATAAGGTAATTGTGTAAACAATTAGAGGTGGAATTTTTTTTCTTTCCTTTTTTTCCAGACAGGGTTTTGCTCTGTCACCCAGGCTGGAGTACAGTTGTGCAATCCCAGCTCACTGCAGCCTTGACTTCCCATGCTCAAGCAATCTTCCCATCTCAGCCGCCCCCTCCCGAGTAGCTAGGACCACAGGTGCACAGCACCATGCCCTGCTAATTTTTTTAAATTTTTTGGTTTTTTTGTGGAGACAGGGTCTCACTGTGTTGCCCAGGTTGGTCTCGAACTCCTGGACTCAAGTTATTCTCCCATCTTGGCCTCCCGAAGTCCTGAGATTATAGGCATGAGCCACCATGCCCAGCCTAGAGATGAAATTTTCATTGCATTTATTTTAATAAATATAACTGGGAAGGTGAGGTGAAAAGACTAGTAGTGTTTCATTAGCCAACATCATTGGAGATATAGTTGATAGATTTTCAAAATTACTGCTACATAAAATCTTTAAGCATATAATATTTTAATCTTTTTAAAAATAGAAATAAAATGAATCATACATATTTTTTCTTTCCTAAATAACACTTGCTATTTAACTTGGAAACTGATTCATCATCTGGTACATCGGTTTGGATGTTGTTCCTTTGTTGAACAGCCCCAATCAATCTTCTAATAGTTTTTCTTTTGTTTTTCTTTTCCTTAACTAATGGGTATAGCTTTATAGTACTGGTATTTTTTCTAAACATAACTACTGCTCTTTATATTCTAGTTTGCTTCCTTTAATCTTCTGTGAATTGGAAAATAAAAGAACCAAGTTTGGTTAAGAGCTGTAAAGTAAGAGTAAATGAACGGGAATCTTGGATAAGTAAAGTATATTCATTTTGAGTGATCTGTTTCCTGCGTTTAGAGGTCCTTTCCTTTTCTTAAGGGTCAGCAGCTATGGTATAGTGATTGTTCTGCTGGCGATATGATCTCTGAGTAAATACAGTATAACAGTTACCATTGTTTTTCTCTTCTCTGCCTTTTAGGTATTAACTGTTAAATTTCCTATTCAGTCTTTCTTAGCAATTTTTTAGATAAGCAAAAAAACCATAATCCTTTATCATCTTTGTAATTAAAGTCTGCCAATCCCAACTACCATAGCTGTACTTTATGCAGTATTTGAAAAAGTTCTATGAAAATTGAGGGTTTTTTGTTTTAATTACACACTTTTAAATGCCTCCTGAGAACAGACTATTTAAAGACATTTCACAGTGATTCCTAGTGAATAAGAATAATTACATGCCAGTGTATTTCAATTAAGAGTTTAGATTTTTATTATTTTTTTCACCTGTTCATTATTTTTTCTTTTAAATCCTCCAGTAGTAAGAAACATTTCATTGAAGTTAGAGGAATGTAATATAACGGAGAACATATAGCAACCATCCAAAGATAATACGATTTAATACTCTAAATAGCTTTGTTAGATTCTCAAAGGAAATTTCTGCATGGAAGGAAAAGCACTAAATCTGAGTCATCATGGGTACCAAGTTTGCCACTTTCTATGTGTGACCTAAAGCAAGTTTTCTAACCTCTTTGAAGGTCCTCATAATGAGGAAGATGGGAAAGAATAAACGAAATAATAATGTGTACCTTGAAAAATGCCAAGTAGAATACAACTGAATCTTCTGAAACTGCCTGTATAAGATGTCATGACACTAAATGTCTCTCCTCTTCCCTTTGTTGAAGAGCTGAGTCCACTTAGTGTCCTTGACATGGTATCAAGTAAATATCACTCTTTGATGTTATTTAAAAATCAAGGTAGACCCGGCGCAGTGGCTCATGCCTTAATCCCAGCACTTTGGGAGGCTGAGGCGGGCAGATCACGAGGTCAGGAGTTTGAGACCAGCCTGGCCAACATGGTGAAACACCGTCTCTACTAAAAATACAAAAATTAACTGGACGTGGTGGCATGCACCTCTAATCCCAGCTACTTGGAAGGCTAAGGCAGGAAAATCACTTGAACCTGGGAGGCGGAGGTTGCAGTGAGCCGAGGTCATGCCATTGCACTCCAGCCTGGGCAAAAAGAGCAAAACTCCGTCAAAAAAAAAAAAAAAAAAAAAAAATCAGGGTAGCAGAATTTGAATCATGAGAGAATTCCCAGCTTCAACATCAAAGACATTAACTCCTAGACACTAAGAAGCTGTGACTGAGGCCTAGGATCAGAATCCTCTGGTTAGTCTTATGATGAATCTTGCCTCCTAAAAGCCTCCTTCCCTTTCCCTCGTGAACTCAAATGGAAATGTGCTCTTAGAAACTAGTCACATTTTATGCTTTCTAATATACCTTATCATTTTATCCCATTTTTCTTGTTCTTACTGTTTTCTTGTATTTTATTTGAAGATTTTAAAATTTCATTAAAATAATGTTTTTCTCACTCGAAAAAAAAAAAAAAAAAAAAAGAAACTAGTCACAACGCTCTCACCAGATTCTGTTGTATTCATAGAACCTTAACGACTATTCTGCCTGCATGTCTTCATTTAAAGAATGAAGGAAGTGTTTGTTTGCCAACATGGTAAAACTTCTGCAGAAGTTAATGGGGCAAAACCTATAATCTTGTTAGTTATTCACTTTAGACTGATACTTTTTTTTTTTTTTTTTGGAGACAGGATCTTGTTCTGTCACCCAGGTTGGAGTGCAGTGGTGCAATCTTGGCTCACTGTAGCCTCTCCTTTTAGGCTCAAGCAATCCTCCCACTTCATCCTCCTAAGTAGCTGGGAACTACAGGTGCACACCACCATGTCCAGCTAATTCTTTGCGTTTTTGGTAGAGATGGGGTTTCACCATGTTGCCCAGGCTGGTGTCAAACTCCTGAGCTCAGGAGATTCACCTGCCTTGGCCTCCCAAAGTGCTGGGATTACAGACATGAGCCACCACACCCGGCCTAGACTGATACTTTTTATTGTTTACTTTTAGGGGTTGACCCATAGGCACAATTATAAATCGCTAAATGTTTAATCGTTAGCTTTTCATCTTCCTTCTTACTCCACCTTCTCCATTTTCTATTACTCCCTCCTCACAACACCAGGTGTTAGGGCTCTTATTCTCTGCCCACAAAATCCTTTAGAATTACACATTGAGGATTTAACTCTCCCAGTAACATTTAACTTTCAGAAGAGGCAAACACTAAAAATATAGTGATTAATTTAAAGATATGAATTGTGGTGAATTTAAGACATCATTGGAAATGTTGGAAGAGCTCATAGTACCAATTAAAAAGTAGTAATAGTCTGCTGCTTGCCCAATGGGCAAAACCTTCTGCACCGGTACACCATTTAGGAACGGCAAGTAAGACTCCAAATGTAAGTAGTGTAAAGTAGCCAGAGAAAACAATAGAGGAGGGGTGAGAAGGTGATATTTAGAATTCAGAACCCCTAAATTCAATAGCATCCCCGCATGCTGGTATGATTAATATTGTTGATGCAATTAAAACTGCCTTCTGCTCTTTATTAAGACCAGAATACAAGGAATGGACCTGTGATTAACTGACAGCATTGTGGTTTTATCCTTTTTATCAAGTAAGAATATTAGCTACAAAAGATGTGCTATAACATATTCCTGGTAAAGACTTTCAAATATTAGTGGGAACTTTATTTTCTTATAATTTCTAAATTATCACCTCACAATCTTAATATGAAATGACTGTGTATGATAAGTTAGGACTTCAAATATTTAAAAACAAAGACAAAGGAAAAAACCTTTGTGCACTTTGGTTACCATTCATTCCCTGTTGCTAGTTAATGGCATAGCAGACAATAGGGTCCAACTGTATTATCTGTGCCTCTAGATGACCTAACAAAAAGATCTTGAATAGGAGAAAAGGGTTAGTCTGTGTAGAGTTGATGAAAGAAGAGAGTATTAATAGTTTGAGTTACCTCAGTTGTATCCTTTGTATATGATATGTGTGTGTGCGATTTTTTTTGCTAGTTATGGATTAAACAAAAGAAAGGGATTTAATTATTCCTCAGGTGGGAACAGTGCCCAAAGGACATGTTCATATGAGCTCTTCAATGAGATTGTAAATTTCTTGAGAGTATAATGATAATAATAGCAGCTACAAATGTTTATTATATGCTTCCTCTGTGCCAACAGTTCACATGCCATATTCTCACTTAATACTCCCAAAATGCTTTGAGCTAGATATAATTATTATAAGCAGTTTACAGATATGGAAACTGAGCCTAGAAGGGTTAAGTAACTTGCCCAAAACCTCACAGCTTATAAGTAATAAAGCCAAGATTCTAAACCATGGCTGTCTGACTTCAAGGCCCCAACTCTTCACCAGTGAACTGTTCTGCCTCTCTTTTATATCATTACATACCACAGATTTCCCAACATGATGCCTTGTATGCAATACGAACCAAAATGTATTACTTGAAATAATACTGCACTGGCTGAAAAATTTAGCCTCAACAGTTTTTGAGAAATTCAAACTGTTAAATTAAGCACTTTTAGTGGTTTCTCAGCAACTGACAATCTATTACTTAGAATGTGATATATTAGAAATCTAAGTTTGGAGATAGTCCATTAAAAAGGAAAGGTTAAATGTAGCCAATTTGATTATTCTGGAATCATTCAGTATTTTTTGTGTTCTGATAGGTTTATGTCTCTAATTTAATGTAGATAAACACTAAAAGATTACAGAATGATGGCCTTGTATCATCTTGCTTTAGTTAACTTTAAATTTTCATCACAAAATATTAGGCATAAGTACCTAGAAAAGCTACTAGGAGATAAAAGGTATTTATAAAGATGTATGAGTGAAAATCAGCACATTTGATTTGAGAGAAACCTTTCTTTATAAGTAGATGTTATTTACATTTATAATCAAAAACTTGTTTCTATTAACTATAGCAGATAAGAAACCATTTTTAGACTATGTTTTATGATTATAATTACTTGCATTTGAGTTTACTGTTTAACATGTGGTATAGTGGAAAAAGCTGGACTTTAGAGTCAGTTGGACCCAGGTTTGAAGGTTTTCCAGCCTGACTTCATGACCTTGAGCAAACAACAACTGGTTTCATCATCCAAGTTGAGCTGATGGTGCTTGTTTTACATGTCTAAGTGAGATTATTTACATGAAGTATTTGGTATAGTAGGTACTCAACAAAAACATTTAAAGCCTTATTCATGTTTTTAGATTTTTTTTTTAAAGGACTCTCTTAAATGACTTTTAATACTTTTCTGGTAAAATAAATCATGATTTAGCTATTAGGGCTCAAGTGTAGTCTTTAAAAATGAAGACATGTGAAAGACTCTTAAAGTACTTCATTGAGTCAGGGCAAATAGACCACAAACATCTCTTTTTACTGTGCAGAGTCTGGGAACTGGTCAGCTTGGGTTCAAAGCCCAGCTCATCTCCTACTAGCTATTATGTTTTCGACAAAATTGTTTACCTTTCTGGATGTTTCCTTATCTGTACAGTCGGGATAATGATAGAATTTACCCCCAGAGTAACTGTGAAGATAAATAACACTTGGCAAATATTAAGTACTAGTAAGTCTTAGCTACTGTCTTTAGTAGTTGTATATAAATATATAACTGTGAGTATATTATTTTATTAGTTTGTTTTCACACTGCTGATAAAGACTGGGCAGTTTACAAAAGAAAGAGGTTTATTGGACTTACAGTTCCATGTGACAAGGGAGGTCTCGCAATCATGGAGGAAGGTAAATGGCAAGGAGGAACAAGTCATGTCTTACATGGATAGCGGCAGGCAAAAAGAGAGCTCGTGCAGGTAGACTCCTATTTTTAAGCTATCAGATCTCATGAGATTCACTATTATGAGAACAGCAGGGGAAAGACCCACCTCATGATTCAATCACCTCCCACTGGGTTCTTCCCATGACATATGGGAAACAATTCAAGATGAGATTTGGGTGGGGACATAGCCAAACCATATCATTCCACCTCAGCCCCTCCCAAATCACAGGTCCTCACAGTTCAAAGTCTTATCTGAGGCAAGGCAAGTCCCTTCCGCCTATGAGCCTGTAAAATCAAAAGCAAGTTAGTTACTTCCTAGATACAGTGGGGTACAGGCATTGGATAAATACAGCTGTTCTAAATGGGAGAAATTGGCCAAAACAAAGGGGCTACAGGCCCCATGCAAGTCTGAAATCTGGTGGGGCAGTCAAATCTTAAAGCTCCAAAATTATCTCCTTTGACTCCATGTCTTACATCTAGGTCACGCTGATGCAAGAGGTAGGTTCCCATAGTCTTGGGCAGCTTTACCCCTGTAGCTTTGCAGGGTATAGCCTCCTTCCTGGCTGCCTTCATGGGCTGGCATTGAGTTTCTGCAGCTTTTTCAGGCACAGGGTGCAAGTTGTCAGTGGATCTACCATTGTGGGGTCTGGAGGATGGTGACTGTCTTCTTACAACTCCACTAGGTGGTGCCTCAATAGGGACTCTGTGTGGGGGCTCTGACCCCACATTTCTCTTCTGCACTACCCTAGCAGAGGTTCTTCATAAGGACCTCACCCCTACAGCAAACTTCTTCCTGGGCATCGAGGTATTTCCATACATCTGAAATCTAGATGGAGGTTCCCAAACCTCAATTCTTGATTTCTGTGCACCCACAGGCCCGACACCATGTGGAAGCTGCCAAGGCTTGAGGCTTCCACCCTCTGAAGCCACCGCCTGAGCTCTTTGTTGGCCCCTTTCCGCCATGGCTGGAGCATTTGAGAAGCAGGACCCCAAGTCCCTAGTCTGCACACAACACAGGGACCCTGGACCCAGCCCACAAAAATTAAATTTTCCTCCTAGGCCTCCAGATCTGTGATGGGAGAGGCTGCCATGAAGACCTGTGACATGCCCTGGAGACATTTTCCCCATTGTCTTGGGGATTAACATTTGGCTCCTTGTTACTTATGCAAATTTCTGCAGCAGGCTTGAATTTCTCCTCAGGAAATGGGATTTTCTATTCCTATCACAGTGTCAGGCTACAAATTTTCTGAATCTTTATGCTCTGCTTCCGTTATAAAACTGAATGCCTTTAACAGCACCCAAGTCACCTCTTGAATGCTTTGCTGCTTAGAAATTTCTTCTGCCAGATACCCTAAATCATCTCTCAAATTCAAAGTTCCACAAATCTCTAGGGCAGGGACAAAACGCCACCAGTCTCTTTGATAAACATAACAAGAGTCACCTTTGCTGCAGTTCCCAACAACTTCCTCATCTCCATCTGAGATCATCTCAGCCTGGACCTTATTGTTCATATCACTAACAGCATTTTTGTCAAAGCCACTCAAGTCTCTAGGAAGTTCCAAACTTTCCCATATTTTCCTGTCTTCTTCTGAGCCCTGCAAACTGTTCCAACCGCTGCCTGTTACCCAGTTCCAAAGTCACTTCCACATTTTCAGGTATCTTTTCAGCAATGCCACACTCTACTGGTACCAATTTACTGTGAATAGTTTGTTTTCACACTGCTGATTAAAGACATACCAGAGACTGGGCAGTTTACAAAAGAAAGAGATTTATTGGACTTACAATTCCATGTGGCTAGGGAGGCCTCATAATCATGGAGGAAGGTGAAAGGCAAGGAGGAACAAGTCACGTCTTACATGGATGATGGCAGGCAAAAAGCTTGTGGAGAGAGACTCCTGTTTTTAAAGCTATCAGATCTCGTGAGACTTGTTATCACAAGGCCAGCATGGGAAAGACCTACCCCCATGATTCAATCACCTCCCACCAGGTTCCTTCCACAACACATGGGAATTGTGGGAGTTACAATTCAAGGTGAGATTTGGGTGGGGACACAGCCAAACCATGTCAGTTATCAATGTAGAAATTAAGGGGTTTAGAAAATTTTACTATTGTGTTCTACAGTTACTTTTTATGAATAAGGTATAAGATATAAATAATTTTGCATTACATTTATTTAATAGAACTCTTAAAATGCAAGTATCATTACCATGCAGGCATTAGGTTAGCTTGTGGCCCACTCCGTGGCTTAAGAGCTGCTCTTAGTGTCCCATGACACTGGGATCCCAGACATAAAGAGTGTAACAATGGAACCAGGATTTTTGGCATGATATCCAAAATTTACCAGGTGAAAGAGCCTATAGGTGCTTGGTGCTGAGGTTGCACACCATTCTCGGGGAGATGAAGAAAACGCTTTCCTAAGATAAACTGCAGCATGGTAATAAATAGTCCTCCTTAAAATGACTAACAGCTCTTATGCTAAAGAAGTTTTGGCAGTCTCTAACTCAAGATATCAATTTTTCAGAGCAAAAAGGTGTAATTTCTCTACAACTAGACTGGGTTGCTAGTTTGCTGACACTAGAATTAGAATTTTAAAAACAGTAATTTCTGGTACTGAATATTATTTCAGAGAGTCACCTTCCAAATAATTACCCTCCAAATAATCTAAAAGTTTTTCTTCCTTATGCCATCTGCAATGTATACAGCATTATCTTCTCAGTACTGAATTTCCTCATCTCAGCCTTTTTACTATCAAATACAGTGGGCCTCTATGACAAACAGTTGATTAGTCATCTCAACTGTTGAAGAGTTGATGAGTCACACTCTATCAGTGTCTGCTGAAGAGAAATACAGAACAAATAAGTTTGTTCTTTTCCAGGCCAAAGCTTACTTGAGGATTGCTGTGGAAGTGGTAAGAAGATTGCCATCACCTTCAGAATGATTCCCCAAGTGTCCTGGAAATTTGCCTGGTACTGACATTAAGAGGACCTTTGGAAATCAGCAATGTGGTGATGGAACCTACAGAAATAATAGAAATCATAACTGTTTTATTTCTAAGGAAATAATGACTTCAGATCTGATTTGCTAAGCTAAGATTCACAAAACTTTGATGTATCAATGTTAACTACTATATTTAGGAATTTTTTGAAAGCTGGTGTATACCACCTGCAAAGAACTGCATTTTATTTTATTGAATTACCCCTTTGGGAATCATGAGTTTATGATGTTACAAGTCCATTTTGGGAGAGAACTGTACACTTTTTACAGGACCACAGAGTTAGTAGTTTAAATGATATACTAAATTTGTGTATGAGCATAAGTATTACACCTCCCAACCAGGCAATTTGGACTGTCTTTGAATCTTGTCTTTAGTACTATCTTGGATATGTTCTTAATATGAACCTCTGCTTCTTCATCTGGATCACACTGTACCCCACACTTAATGAATCTCAGTCTCTAGGAGTGGAGCCTGAACATATGTATTTTTAATAAGACCATTATGATGTTGATGATGATACTGATAATGATAGCAGTAATAGTAATAGCTAACATTTAACAAGTTAATTATAATTATTCCTCCATTTGTGTGAGTGGGTACTATTATCTCCATTTTACAGATAAGTAATTTGAGATATAATTTGAAGACACTCAACCTTGAGTGTCTGTATCTAGCAAGTGATGGAGCTTGGATTTGAACTTGAGTAATTCAACATTAGGTTCATCCTTTTGTACACCAATGTGCTTTTGTTAAATAAAAATGGGGGGGTGGGCAGCTGGGCACAGTGGCTCACACCTGTAATCCCAGCACTTTGGGAGGTTTAGGCATGTGGATCATGAAGTCAGGAGTTTGAGACCAGCCTGACTGACATGGTGAAACCCTATCTCTACTAAAAATAAAGATTAGCTGGGTGTGGTGGCGTACACCTGTAATCCCAGCTACTCTGGAGACTGAGGCAGGAGAATCACTTCAACCTGGGAGACAGAGGTTGCAGTGAGCAGAGATTGTGCCACTGCGATCCAGCCTGGTCGATGAAGTGAGACTCCATCTCAAAAAAATAAATAAATAAATGAATAAAATTTTTAAAAAGTGGGGGGAGATGCAATACTTAGCATTTCCTCAAACTTTTTTTGGCCATGAAATCCACTCCCTGCCTTTTTAAGAGCATTTCATGGAGTTCACATTTCAAATAATACATTTTAAAAAAACATTTATCTTGTCTAATTGAAGCTCAAAGAGATAGAGTCAATGACTTTTCAAAGTTGGGTAGCAGACAGTTTTAAAGCTGAAAGTACTGATAAGAGTGAGCCATTAGATAATTGGCATTTATAAAGAAGTGGTCTGTCACTTTTGGCAAATGCCTTGACATCGTTGCTCTATAGTTATCAACCAGAAAATTAAGCGTAGAGTTTCACAGTATTATAAGCATGTTTTCACAAAAAAACATGTAGATTGATGTTTATTGCAACTTTATGTGTAATAACCAAAAACAACCCAGATTTTCTTCATTGGATGAATGGTTAAACAAGCTGTGGTACATTCATAACATGAATACTACTCAGCAATAAAAAAGAACAAACTATGGGTACATGCAGCAACTTATAATTCCAGAGAATTATGCTGAATGAAAAAAGTCAATTTTAAAAGGTTTCGTACCAAAAGATTCAATTTATATAACATTATTGAAGTGACATAATATTATAGAAATGGAGAACAGATTAGTGGTGGCTATGTTAAGGAGGGGGTGAGGATGGGAGAGGATTGGGTGTGGCTGTGAGAAACATGAGGGATCCTTGTAATGATGGAAATGTTCTGTATCACAACTATCAATGTCAATATCCCAGTTGTGATATTGTGCTATAGTCTTGCAAGATGTTACCACTGGGGGAAATTGGGTGAAGGGCACATGGAATCTCTGTATTATATCTTTCAACTGCATGTAAATCTACAATTATCTCAAAATAAAAATAAAAGTTAAAAAACACAGACTGCTATATCTGAACTGAAATTTACTGGACCAAATTATACTAATTAATATCATGAATAAAATTATCTGTGGACACACTGTCATCATATCACTCTGAGAGGGAAGTAATGACTTAAAATTTCAGATATTTATTTGTGTGTTTATTGTTTATTGAAGAAGAGGAAAATACAGATGATCATTGAGCACTTCTGAATACAAAAATACTTAAACCAAACTTAACTTTATCCAGAAAAAGAATGACTTAAAGTTATATGTCATCATTTAATATGTATCATGGGGAAATGAGAAAGATAGTCCTTACCCATACATACATGACCGAGAGAAGATCCACATATGAAATTCCCTGCCCTCTTCTCCTCCTTCACTGTTGTCTGCAGATGCTTCAAGGAAGTCTACTGAAACAAATGGTGGTTGGAGTATATATGGAGGTTTAGACAGGGAGGAAGGAACAGTAGCTATAAAAGAAGAACTAAGCTTATTCTAAAATTTTGTTGCCAACTCCAAAGGTAGAGTGAAGTACAGATAGTTTGCCTGTTTGTTAAGGAGTGATACTTATTTTCCATTCTTCACATCTCAATAGAGTGTAATTAAAAGACTTGACATTTTGAAAAGATGAACAAAATTGACAAACCTTTAGCCAGGCTCATTAAGAGAGAAAGATTACATAAATCAACAAATCAGGAATGAAAAGGAGACATCATTACAGACATGAAAAGGACAGTAAGAATGATTACAAACAACTTTATGCCCATAAAATTGAAGACTTAGATGAAATAGACAAATGCTTTGAAAGAAACTACCAAAGTTCACTTAAGGAATAGATAACCTGAGTAGTATAAACTACTTTTAAAAATATAATTTGTGAAGATGACCAAATAGGAACAGCTCCAGTCTCCAACTCCCAGCGCGAGCGACACAGAAGACCGGTGATTTCTGCATTTTCAACTGAGGTACTGGGTTCATCTCACTAGGGAGTGCCAGATAATTGGTGCTGGTCAGCTGCTGCAGCCCGACCAGCTAGAGCTGAAGCAGGGCGAGGCATCGCCTCACCTGGGAAGCGCAAGGGGAAAGGGAATCCCTTTTCCTAGCCAGGGGAACTGAGACACACAACACCTGGAAAATCGGGTAACTCCCATCCCAATACTGCGCTTTAAGCAAACAGGCACACCAGGAGATTATATGCCACACCTGGCCGGGAGGGTCCCACGCCCACGGAGCCTCCCTCATCGCTAGCACAGCAGTCTGCTATCTCGTGGCAAGGCAGCAGCGAATCTGGGGGAGGGGCGCCCGCCATTGCTGAGGCTTAAGTAGGTAAACAAAGCCGCTGGGAAGCTCGAACTGGGTGGAGCTCACAGCAGCTCAAGGAAACCTGCCTGTCTCTGTAGACTCCACCTCTGGGGACAGGGCACAGTAAACAACAAAAGCAGCAGAAACCTCTGCAGACGCAAACGACTCTGTCTGACAGCTTTGAAGAGTGCAGTGGATCTCCCAACACGGAGGTTGAGATCTGAGAAGGGACAGACTGCCTGCTCAAGTGGGTCCCTGACAACTGAGTAGCCTGAGTGGGAGACATCCCCCACTAGGGGCAGTCTGACACCCCACACCTCACAGGGTGGAGTACACCCCTGAGAGGAAGCCTCCAAAGCAAGAATCAGACAGGTACAATTGCTGTTCAGCAATATTCTATCTTCTGCAGCCTCTGCTGCTGACACCCAGGCAAACAGAGTCTGGAGTGGACCTCAAGCAATCTCCAACAGACCTACAGCTGAAGGTCCTGACTGTTAGAAGGAAAACTATCAAATAGGAAGGACACCTACACCAAAACCCCATCAGTACGTCACCATCATCATCAAAGACCAGCGGCAGATAAAACCACAAAGATGGGGAAAAAGCAGGGCAGAAAAGCTGGAAATCCAAAAAATAAGAGCGCATCTCCCCCAGCAAAGGAGCGCAGCTCATCGCCAGCAACGGATCAAAGCTTGACGGAGAATGACTTTGACGAGATGAGAGAAGAAGGCTTCAGTCCATCAAACTTCTCAGAGCTAAAGGAGGAATTACGTACCCAGCGCAAAGAAACTAAAAATCTTGAAAAAAAAGTGGAAGAATTGATGGCTAGAGTAATTAATGCAGAGAAGGTCATAAACGAAATGAAAGAGATGAAAACCATGACACGAGAAATACGTGACAAATGCACAAGCTTCAGTAACCGACTCGATCAACTGGAAGAAAGAGTATCAGCGATTGAGGATCAAATGAACGAAATGAAGCGAGAAGAGAAACCAAAAGAAAAAAGAAGAAAAAGAAATGAACAAAGCTTGCAAGAAGTATGGGATTATGAAAAAGACCAAATCTACGTCTGATTGGGGTACCTGAAAGTGAGGGGGAAAATGGAACCAAGTTGGAAAACACTCTTCAGGATATCATCCAGGAGAACTTCCCCAACCTAGTAGGGCAGGCCAACATTCAAATCCAGGAAATACAGAGAACGCCACAAAGATACTCCTCGAGAAGAGCAACTCCAAGACACATAATTGCCAGATTCACCAAAGTTGAAATGAAGGAAAAAATCTTAAGGGCAGCCAGAGAGAAAGGTCGGGTTACCCACAAAGGGAAGCCCATCAGACTAACAGCAGATCTCTCGGCAGAAACTCTCCAAGCCAGAAGAGAGTGGGGGCCAATATTCAACATTCTTAAAGAAAAGAATTTTAAACCCAGAATTTCATATCCAGCCAAACTAAGTTTCATAAGTGAAGGAGAAATAAAATCCTTTACAGATAAGCAAATGCTTAGAGATTTTGTCACCACTAGGCCTGCCTTACAAGAGACCCTGAAGGAAGCACTAAACATGGAAAGGAACAACCGGTACCAGCCATTGCAAAAACATGCCAAAATGTAAAGTCCATTTAGGCTAGGAAGAAACTGCATCAACTAACGAGCAAAATAACCAGTTAATATCATAATGGCAGGATCAAGTTCACACATAACAATGGTAACCTTAAATGTAAATGGACTAAATGCTCCAATTAAAAGACACAGACTGGCAAACTGGATAAAGAGTCAAGACCCATCAGTCTGCTGTATTCAGGAGACCCATCTCACACGCAGAGACATACATAGGCTCAAAATAAAGGGATGGAGGAAGATTTACCAAGCAAATGGAAAACAAAAAAAAGCAGGGGTTGCAATACTAGTCTCTGATAAAACAGACTTTAAACCAACAAAGATCAAAAGAGACAAAGAAGGCCATTACATAATGGTAAAAGTATCAATTCAACAGGAAGAGCTAACTATCCTAAATATATATGCACCCAATACAGGAGCACCCAGATTCATAAAGCAAGTCCTTAGAGACTTACAAAGAGACTTAGACTCGCATACAATAATAATGGGAGACTTCAACACTCCACTGTCAACATTAGACAGATCAACAAGACAGAAAGTTAACAAGGATATCCAGGAATTGAACTCATCTCTGCAGCAAGCAGACCTAATAGACATCTATAGAACTCTCCACCCCAAATCAACAGAATATACATTCTTCTCAGCACCACATCGCACTTATTCCAAAATTGACCACATAATTGGAAGTAAAGCACTCCTCAGCAAATGTACAAGAACAGAAATTATAACAAACTGTCTCTCAGACCAGAGTGCAATCAAACTAGAACTCAGGACTAAGAAACTCAATCAAAACCGCTCAACTACATGGAAACTGAACAACCTGCTCCTGAATGACTACTGGGTACATAACGAAATGAAGGCAGAAATAAAGATGTTCTTTGAAACCAATGAGAACAAAGATACAACATACCAGAATCTCTGGGACACATTTAAAGCAGTGTGTAGAGGGAAATTTATAGCACTAAATGCCCACAAGAGAAAGCAGGAAAGATCTAAAATTGACACTCTAACATCACAATTAAAAGAACTAGAGAAGCAAGAGCAAACACATTCAAAAGCTAGCAGAAGGCAAGAAATAACTAAGATCAGAGCAGAACTGAAGGAGATAGAGACACAAAAAACCCTCCAAAAAATCAATGAATCCAGGAGTTGGTTTTTTGAAAAGATCAACAAAATTGACAGACCACTAGCAAGACTAATAAAGAAGAAAAGAGAAGAATCAAATAGATGCAATAAAAAATGATAAAGGGGATATCACCACCGACCCCACAGAAATACAAACTACCATCAGAGAATACTATAAACACCTCTATGCAAATAAACTAGAAAATCTAGACGAAATGGATAATTTCCTGGACACTTACACTCTCCCAAGACTAAACCAGGAAGAAGTTGAATCCCTGAATAGACCAATAGCAGACTCTGAAATTGAGGCAATGATTAATAGCCTACCAACCAAAAAAAGTCCAGGACCAGATGGATTCACAGCTGAATTCTACCAGAGGTACAAGGAGGAGCTGGTGCCATTCCTTCTGAAACTATTCCAATCAATAGAAAAAGAGGGAATCCTCCCTAACTCATTTTATGAGGCCAACATCATCCTGATACCAAAGCCTGGCAGAGACACAACAAAAAAAGAGAATTTTAGGCCAATATCCCTGATGAACATCAATGCAAAAATCCTCAATAAAATACTGGCAAACCGGATCCAGCAGCACATCAAAAAGCTTATCCACCATGATCAAGTGGGCTTCATCCCTGGGATGCAAGGCTGGTTCAACATTCGCAAATCAATAAACATAATCCAGCATATAAACAGAACCAAAGACAAGAACCACATGATTATCTCAATAGATGCAGAAAAGGCTTTTGACAAAATTCAACAGCCCTTCATGCTAAAAACGCTCAATAAATTCGGTATTGATGGAATGTACCTCAAAATAATAAGAGCTATTTATGACAAACCCACAGCCAATATCATACTGAATGGGCAAAAACTGGAAAAATTCCCTTTGAAAACTGGCACAAGACAGGGATGCCCTCTCTCACCACTCCTATTCAACATAGTGTTGGAAGTTCTGGCTAGGGCAAACAGGCAAAAGAAAGAAATCAAGGGTATTCAGTTAGGAAAAGAAGAAGTCAAATTGTCCCTCTTTACAGATGACATGATGGTATATTTAGAAAATCCCATTGTCTCAGCCCAAAATCTCCTTAAGCTGATAAGCAACTTCAGCAAAGTCTCAGGATACAAAATTAATGTGCAAAAATCACAAGCATTCTTATACACCAGTAACAGACAAACAGAGAGCCAAATCATGAATGAACTTCTATTCACAATTGCTTCAAAGAGAATAAAATACCTAGGAATCCAACTTACAAGGGATGTAAAGGACCTCTTCAAGGAGAACTACAAACCACTGCTCAGTGAAATAAAAGAGGAGACAAACAAATGGAAGAACATACCATGCTCATGGATAGGAAGACTCAATCTCGTGAAAATGGCCATACTGCCCAAGGTTATTTATAGATTCAATGCCATCCCCATCAAGCTAGCAATGAGTTTCTTCACAGAATTGGAAAATACTGCTTTAAAGTTCATATGGAACCAAAAAAGAGCCCGCATCTCCAAGACAATCCCAAGTCAAAAGAACAAAGCTGGAGGCATCACACTACCTGACTTCAAACTATACTACAAGGCTACAGTAACCAAAACAGCATGGTACTGGTACCAAAACAGAGATATAGACCAATGGAACAGAACAGAGTCCTCAGAAATAATACCACACATCTACAGCCATCTGATCTTTGACAAACCTGAGAGAAACAAGAAATGGGGAAAGGATTCCCTATTTAATAAATGGTGCTGGGAAAATTGGCTAGCCATAAGTAGAAAGCTGAAACTGGATCCTTTCCTTACTCCTTATACGAAAATTAATTCAAGATGGATTAGAGACTTAAATGTTAGACCTAATACCATAAAAACCCTAGAGGAAAACCTAGGTAGTACCATTCAGGACATAGGCATGGGCAAGGACTTCATGTCTAAAACACCAAAAGCAATGGCAGCAAACGCCAAAATTGACAAATGGGATCTCATTAAACTAAAAAGCTTCTGCACAGCAAAAAAAACTACCATCAGAGTGAACAGGCAACCTACAGAATGGGAGAAAATTTTTGCAATCTACTCATCTGACAAAGGGCTAATATCCAGAACCTACAAAGAACCCAAACAAATTTACAAGAAAAAAACAAACAGCCCCATCAAAAAGTGGGCAAAGGATATGAACAGACATTTCTCAAAAGAAGACATTCATACAGCCAACAGACACATGAAAAATGCTCATCATCACTGGCCATCAGAGAAATGCAAATCAAAACCACAATGAGATACCATGTCACACCAGTTAAAATGGTGATCATTAAAAAGTCAGGAAACAACAGGTGCTGGAGAGGATGTGGAGAAATAGGAACACTTTTACACTGTTGGTGGGATTGTAAACTAGTTCAACCATTATGGGAAATAGTATGGCGATTCCTCAAGGATCTAGAACTAGATGTACCATATGACCCAGCCATCCCATTACTGGGTATATACCCAAAGGATTCTAAATCATGCTGCTATAAAGACACATGCACACGTATGTTTATTGCGGCACTATTCACAATAGCAAAGACTTGGAATCATCCCAAATGTCCATCAGTGACAGACTTGATTAAGAAAATGTGGCACATATACACCATGGAATACTATGCAGCCATAAAAAAGGATGAGTTTGTGTCCTTTGTAGGGACATGGATGCAGCTGGAAACCATCATTCTTAGCAAACTATCACAAGAACAGAAAACCAAACACCGCATGTTCTCACTCATAGGTGGGAACTGACCAGTGAGATCACCTGGACTCGGGAAGGGGAACATCACACACCGGGGCCTATCATGGGAGGGGGGAGGGGGGAGGGATTGCATTGGGAGTTATACCTGATGTAAATGATGAGTTGATGGGTGCTGACGAGTTGATGGGTGCAGCACACCAACATGGCACAAGTATACATATGTAACAAACTTGCACGTTATGCACATGTACCCTAGAACTTAAAGTATAAAAAATATATATATATATATGTATAATTTGTGTTAAGAACCAACAAAGAAAACTCTATTCCCAGATGCCTTTACTGTCAAAATCTACCCAACATTGAAGGAGGAATAATACCAGTTCTACAGAAACTTTACCAGAAAATAGGAGGGGGCACTTTCCAACTCATCCTGTGAAGCCAGCATTACCCTAATATGCAAACCAGACAAAGACAATACAAGAAGAGTACAGACAAATACTCGTTATAAACATAGACACAAAATTATTCAACAAATCTTACCTTGTTGAATCCAACATTATATAAAAAGGATAATACATATAACTATGAGGTCATTTTCCTGGGAATGCAAGGTTGGTTCAACAATTGAACATCAATCAAAGCATGGCAGATTCAAGAAGAAACAGTAAAGCAAAACAGACTAAAGAAAAAAAGCATGTTTATTTGAATAGATATAAACCAAGCATATAACAAAACAACATTCATTTGCAATAAGAATTATCAGCAAACTAGAAATAGAAAACAACTTTTTCAACTTAATAAAAGGCATTTACAGAGAACTACAGCTAACATCATTGCTAATGGTGAAAGACCCACTGCAAGCTTGTCCAAGCTCAACATTTTATTCATTATCATACCTAAGGTCTTTCTTAGTGCAATAGAAAAAGAAATAAAGGCATATAGATTAGAAAGGAAGAAATAAAACCATGTCTGTTCACAGACAGACTGATTGTCTATGGAGAACATTCCAAATAATATACAAAAAAGCAACTAGAACTAATAAATCGATTTGGCAGAGATGCAGTATGCAAGGTCAACATACAAAAGCAATTTTATTTCTGCATACTAGCAATAATCAGAAATTGAATGAAAAACGTTTGATTTATAATAGCACCCCAAAACTATGAAATATTTACATGTAAATATAATAAGATATGTAAAAGATCTGTTATGCTGACAACTACAAAACATTAATGAAGGAAATCAAAGAAAACATTTAGGTGGTGAGACATACCATGTTCAAGGTTTGGAAGATTCAACGTGTTTAAAATATCTATTCTCCCAAACTGATCTATATCCAATGTGATTTCTGTCAAAATCCAACAAGACTCTTACTGAAACTGACAACTTGATTCCAACATTTTCATGGAACTAGAGAGTGTCCAGAATAGCTAAATTATTTTGAACAAAAAAGATTAAAGTTTAGGAACTTACACCACCTGATTTGAAGACTTATTTTGTTTCTTACTTTTTGAGATGGAGTCTCACTCTGTCATCAGGCTGGAGTGCAATGGCGCAATCTTGGCTCACTGCAATCTCCGCCTCCTGGGTTCAAGCGATTCTCTTGCCTCAGCCTCCTGAGCAGCTAGGACTACAGGCATGCACCACCATGCCCAGCTAATTTTTGTATTTTTAGTGGAAACGGGGTTTCACTATGTTGGCCAGGAAAGTCTTGATCTCTTGACCTCGTGATCTGCCCACCTCAGCCTCCCAAAGTGCTGAGATTACAGGCGTGAGCCACTGTGCCCAGCCTGAAGACTTGTTATAAAACTACAGTAATCAAGGCAATGTGGTATTGGTGTAAAGATAGAAATACAGATCCATGGGACAGAGTTCAGAAACAGACATACACAGATATAATAACTTGATTTTCAACAAAGGTGCCAAAGCAATTCAGTAGAGAATGGATGACTTTTCAGTACTTGTGCTTGAACGATGAGACATATTTTTACAAAGAAATAAACCTTGCCTCCTTCTAGATCTAAAAACACATCAAAATGGATCATAGACCTAAATATAAAATCTAAAACTATGACACATCTAAAAGAAAAACATAGAGGAAAATCTTCATGATCTTGAGTTATGCAAAAATAAGACACAAAAATCCCAATTAAACAATAACATAAAAAGTAGATAACTTATATTTCATCAAAACTAAAACCTAGCTGTTTGAAAGACACAGTTAAGAAAATCAAAAGGCAATTTAGAGACTAGGAGAAAACATTTGTGAAACATGTCTGATGAAGAGTTTAAAATATATAAAGAATAGTTACAACTGATTAATAAGACAACCCAATTTAAAATAGGCAAAGGATTTAAATAGACACTTCACGAAAGAAGAGATATCACTGACAAATGACATGAAAGTGCTCAATGTTTTTAGTCATTAGGGAGATGCAAATTAAAACCACAATGGGATACCACTACAAAGCCACTAAAATTGCTACAATTAAAAAGATTGGCAATACCAAGTGCTGAAGATGATGTGGATCCACTGGCAAGCTCATACCCTGTTGGTGGGGAATGGGAATGTAAAATAATACCACTTTGGAAACATTCTGGCATACTTTTTTTTTTCTTTGGACACAGGGTCTCTCTGTGTTTCCCAGGCTGTTTTTGAACTCCTGGGCTCATGCAGGTCTCTCACCTTGGCATCCCAAAGTGTTAGGATTACAAGCATGAGCCACCATGCCTGGCTCTGTTACACTCTTAAAGAGTTAAAGATGCATATACCTTATAGTTAAATATTATGCTCCTAGATATTTACCCAAGACAAAAGAGACACATATCTGCATGAAGACTTAGACACATGTTCCTATCAGCTTTGTTTATAATATCCGAAAGCTGGATACAACTCCAATATGCATCAAAAGGTGAATGGGAATGTCCTGAATGGAAGATCATCATGGCGGATAGGAGGCAGGACTAGATTGCACCTCCGACTCAGACAGATAGAGCAGTGTGCAGAGGCTCACATTGTGAATTTTAGCTCCAGAATGACTGCAAGAACAAACCAGGAGTTGCAGTAAGACGCACAGACCCTCTGAAGGAAGCAACTGCTCCTGCAAGACCCAGGAGACACCCCTAACATTGTAAGTGCCCCAACTGTGGAAGTGGGAAAGAGAGATCCTCCTCTCCTGAACACATACCCTTACTGGGGAAATGGAAGGTCTATTTGAGGGAGAAGTCTCCAACTTTACCGGGAACTGAGTCAATTTAGAGAGCCAAACAAAATATAGGGGTAGAGGAAGCAGCAGGAAAGGTGCTCGGAGTTCACTGGGTCCCCAACAAGTCATTCCTGCCTGGCACCACAGAGATCCAATGGGAGGGCAGCCAGAGGCACAGGGGAAAACGCCACAAGGAGAAGGAAATCACCAGATGAACTGTGAAACAATTTGACCTGGGCAAGAAGCCTCCTGGCCATAACTCAGGGGAGGGCGTGAATCTGGTGTGCAGACTCCACAGGTAGGGGAAGAGCCAAGCCCTTTTCTTTCTCAGCTTAGGGGCAGGTAGCCCAAGGCAAGTTCTCAAGCCCTGTTCATCCACTGCCTGGAAACAGACTCAGGGCTGTTACCAGTGGGGGAGGTGTTGGGGGCACAGCAGGAGTGAGACCGGCCATTTGGATTGTGTGGGAGCTGGGTGAGGCTTGTGACTGCTGGCTTTCCCCTACCTCCCTGACAACCTACATGACTCAGTAGAAGCCAGCCATAATCCTCCTAGGTACACAACTCCACTGACCTGGGAACCTTGCCCCCATCCCCCATAGCAGCCGCATCGAGACCTGTCCAAGGAGAGTCTGAGCTCAGACACGCCTGGCCCTGCCCCAACTTGATGGGCCTTCCCTATCTACCCTGTTAGCTGAAGGCAAAGGACATATACTCTTGAGAGGTCTAGGGCCCCGCCCAGCGCCAGTTCCTCTCCATAGTACCACAGCTGATGCTCTCTGGGAAGTGCCACCTCCCAGCAGGAGGCCAACCAGCACAAATATATAACATTAAACCACCAAAGCTAAAAACCCTCAGAGAGTCTATTTCACCCCCCTGCCACCTCCACTGGAACAGGAGCTGGCATCCATGGCTGAGAGACCCATAGATGGTTCACTTCACAGTATTCTACGCAGACAACCCCCAGTACCAGCCTGGAGCTGGGTAGACTTGCTGGGTGGCTAGACCCAGAAGAGAGATAACAATCACTGCAGCTCGGCTCACAGGAAGCCATATCCATAGGAAAAGCAGGAGAGTACTACATCAAGGGAACACACTGCAGGACAAAATAATCTGAACAGCCTTCAGCCCTAGACCTTCCCTCTGATAGAGCCTACCCAAATAAGAAGGAACCAGAAAACTAACTCTGGTAATATGACAAAAAAAAGGCTCTTTAACACCTCCCCAAAATCACACTCGTCCACCAGCAGTGGATCCAAACCAAGAAGAAATTCCTGATTTACTTGTAAAAGAATTCAGGAGGTTAGTTATTAAGCTAATCAGGAAGGCACCAGAGAAAGGTGAAGCCCAATGCAAGGAAATTCAAAAATCAGTACAAGAAGTGATGGGAGAATTATTCAAGGAAATAGGTAGCATAAAGAAAAAAACAATAAAAACTTTAGGAAAATTTGGACACACTTAAAGAAATGCAAAATGCTCTGGAAAGTCTCAGCCATAGAATTGAACAAGTAGAAGAAAGAAATTCAGAGCTCAAAGACAAGGTCTTTGAATTAACCCAGTTCAACAAAGACAAAGACAAAAGAATAAGAAAATATGAACAAAGCCTCTAAGAAGTCTGAGATTATGTTAAAGGACCAAAACTAAGAATACTCAGTGTTCCTGAGGAAGAAGAGAAATCTAACAGTTTGGAAAACATATTTGGGGGAATAATTGAGGAAAACATCCCCAGCCCTTGCTAGAGACCTAGACATCCCAATACAAGAAGCACAAAGAACACCTGGGAAATTCATTGCAGAAAGATCATCACTTAGGCACATTGTCATCACTTTAGCTAAAGTTAAGATGAAGGAATCTTAAGAGTTGTGAGACAAAAGCAACAGGTAACCTAAAAAGAAAAATCTGTCAGATTAACAGATTTCTCAGAAGAAACTCTACAAGCTAGAAGGGATTGGGGTCCTCTTTCAGTCTCCTCAAACAAAACAATTATCAGCCAAGAATTTTGTATCTAGCAGAACTAAGCATCATATATATAGGAAAGTTACAGTCTTTTTCAGACAAACAAATGCTGAGAGAATTTGCCACGACCAACCCACCTCTACACAAACTGCTAAAAGGAGCTCTAAATATTGAAACAAATCCTGGAAACACATCAAAACAGAACCTCTTTAAAGCGTAAATCTCAAGGACCTATAAAACAAAACTACAAGTTAAAAAGCAAAAACAAACAACGGAAACAAGGTACACAGGCAACAAATAGCATGATGAATGGAATGGTACCTCACATCTCAATACTAACATTGAATGTAAGTGGCCTAAATGCTCTGCTTAAAAGATACAGAACTGCAGTATGGATAAGAACTCACCAACCAACTATATGCTGCCTTCAGGAGACTCACCTAACACATAAGGACTCACATAAAGTAAAGGGGTGGAAAAAGGCATTTCATGCAAATGGATACCAGAAGTGAGCAGAGGTAGCTATTCTTACGTCAGACAAAACAAACTTTAAAGCAACAGCAGTTAAAAGAGACAAAGAGGAACATTATATAATGGTAAAAGGCATTGTGCAATAGGAAAATTTAACAATCCTAAACATATCTACACCTAACACTGGAGCTCCCAAATTTACAAGACAATTACCAATAGACCTAAGAAATGAGATTGACAGCAACACAATAGTAGTGAGGGACTTTAGTATTCCACTAAAAGCACTAGCCAGGTCATCAAGGTAGAAAGTCAACAAAAAGCAATGGATTTAAACTATACCTTGGAACAAATGGACTTAACAGATATATACAGAACATTTCTTCCAACAACTACAGAATACACATTCTATTTATTGGCTCATGGAACTTTTTCCAAGATAGAGGCCATAAAACGAGCCTCAATAAATTTAAGAAAATTGAAATTTTGTCAGTCACTCTCTCAGACCACAGTGCAATAAAATTGGAAATCAAATCCAAAAGGAACCTTCAAAACCGTGCAAATACATGGAAATTAAATAAACTGCTTCTGAATAATTATTGGGTCAAAAACGAAATCAAGATGGAAATTTAAAAATTCTTCAAACTGAACAACCATAATGGCACAACCTATCAAAACCTCTGGGATACAGCAAAGGCAGTGCTGAGAGGAAAGTCCATAGCTCTAAATGCCTACATCAAAAAGACTGAAAGATCACAAACTGACATTCTAAGATCAGACCTCAAGGAACTAGAGAAACAAGAACAAATCAAACCCAAACCCAGCAGAAGAAAGGAAATAACCAAGATCAGAGCAGAGCTAAATGGAATTGAAACAAAAAAACAATACAAAAGATAACTGAAACAAAAATCTGGTTCTTTGAAAAGATACATAAAATTGGAAGACTATTAGCAAGATTAACCAAGAAAAATGAGAGAAAATCCAAATAACCTCATTAAGAAACAAATTGGGAGATATTACAACTGACACCATTGAAATACAAAGGATTATTCAAGGCTACTATGAACAGCTTTATCCACATAAACTAGAAAACCTAGAAGAGATGTAAAAAATCCTGGAAAAATACAACCCTCCTAGCTTAAATCAGGAAGAATTAGATACCCTGAGCAGACCAATAACAAGCAGTGAGATTGAAATGGTAATTTAAAAATTACCAATTAAAAAAATCCAGGACCAGATGGATTCACAGCAAAATTCTACCAGACATTCAAAGAATTGGTACCTTTCCTTTTCTCACTATTCCACAAGATAGAGAAAGAGGGAATCCTCCCTAATTCATTCTATGAAGCCAGTATCACCCTAATACCAAAACCAGGAAAGGACATAAACAAAAAAGAAAACTACAGACCACTCTTCTTGATGAACATAGATGCTAAAATCCTTAACAAAATACTAGCTAACCAAATCCAACAACATATCAAAAAGATAATCCACCCTGATCAAGTGAGTTTCATACCAGGGATGCAGAGATGGTTTAACATATGCAAGTCAATAAATGCGACACACCACATAAACAGAATTGAAAACAAAAATCATATGATCATCTCAATAGATGCAGAAAAAACATTAGACAGAATCCAGCATCCCTTTATGATTAAAACTCAGCAAAATCGACATACAAGGGACATACCTCAATGTAATAGAAACCATCTGTGACAAATCCACAGCCAACACAATACTGCATAGGGAAAAGTTGAAAGCACTCCCTCCGAGAACTGGAACAAGATGAGGATGCCCACTCTCACCACTCCTCTTCAATGTAGTGCTGTAAGTCCTAGCCAGAGCAATCAGACAAGAGAAAGAAAGAAAGGGCATCGAAATCAGTAAAGAGGAAGTCAAACTGTCACTGTTGATGATTGTTTACCTTGAAAATCCTAAAGACTCCTCCAGAAAGCTCCTTGAGCTGAGAAAATAATTCAGCAAAGTTTCCATATACAAGATTAATGTACACAAATTAGTTGCTCTTGTGTACACCAACAGTGACCAAGTGGAGAATCAAATCAAGAACTCAACCCCTTTTACAATAGCTGCAAAACAAACAAACAAACAAAATACTTAGGAATATGCCTAACCAAGGAGGCAAAAGACCTCTACAAGGAAAACTACAAAACACTGCAGAAAGAAATCATAGATGACACAAAAAAATGGAAACACATCCCATGCTCATGGATGGGTAGAATCAATATTGTAAAAATGACCATACTGCCAAAAGCAATCTACAAATTCAATGCAATCCCCATCAAAATACCACCATCATTCTTCACAGAATTAGAAAAAACAATTCTAAAATTCATATGGAACCTAAAAAGAGCTTGCATACCCAAAGCAAGACTAAGCAAAAAGAACAAATCTGGAGGCATCACACTATCTGATTTCAAACTATACTGTAAGGCCATGGTCACCAAAATGGCATGGTATAGGTATAAAAATAGGCACATAGAATAGAAAACCCAGAAATAGACCCAAATACTTATAGCCAGCTGATCTTCGACAAAGCGAACAAAAACATAAAGTGGGGAAAGGACACCCTTTTCAACAAATGTCCTGGGATAATTGGCTAGCCACATGTAGGTAAATGAAACTGGATCTTCATCTCTTACCTTATACAAAAATCAACTTAAGATGGAGTAAGGACTTTAAGACCTGAAACTCTAAAAACTCTGGAAGATAACATTGGAAAAACTCTTCTAGACATTGGCTTAGGCAAGGATTTCATGACCAAGAACCCAAAAGCAAATGCAATAAAAACAAAGTAAATAGTTGGGACCTAATTAAAGAGCTTTTGGATGGCAAAAGGAACAATCAGCAGAGTAAACAGACAACCCACAGACTGGGAGAAAATCTCCACAATCTCTACAACTGACAAAGGACTAATATCCAGAATCTACAGCTAACTCAAATCAGTAAGAAAAAACAATCCCATCAAAAAGTGGGCTAAGGATATGAATAGGCAGTTCTCAAAAGAAGATATATAAATGGCCAACAAACATATGAAAAAATGCTCAACATCACTAATGATCAGGGAAATGCAAATCAAAACCACAATGCAATACCACCTTACTCCTGCAAGAATGGCCATAGTCAAAAAAGCAAAAAACGGTAGATGTTGGCATGGATGTGGTGATCAGGGAACACTTCTACACTGCTTGTGGGAATGTAAACTAGTACAGCCGCTATGGAAAACAGTGTGGAGATTCCTTAAAGAACTAAAAGTAGAACTACCATTTGATCCAGTAATCCCGCTACTGGTGTCTACCCAGGGGAAAAGAAGTCCTTATACAAAAAAGATACTTGCACACACATGTTTATAGCAGCATGATTTGCAATTGCAAAATCGTGGAACAGCCCAAATACCCATCAATCAATGAGTGGATAAAGAAACTGTGATATATATACATGATGGGATACTGCTCAGTCATAAAAAGGAATGAATTAACGGCATCCATGGCAACCTGGATGAGATTGGAGACTATTATTCTACGTGAAGTAACTCAGGAATGGAAAGCCAAATGTCATATGTTCTCACTGATATGTGGGAGCTAAGCTATTAGGATGCAAAGGCATAAGAATGATACAGTGGACTTTGGGGACTTAGGGGGAAGGGGGAGGAAGGTGAGGGATAAAAGACTACAAATATGTTACAGTATATACTGTTCAGGTGATGGGCGCACCAAAATCTGACAAATCACCTCTAAAGAACTTACTTACATAACCAAATACCACCTGTACCTCAGTAACCTATGGAAAAATAAAAAATTATAATGAAAATAAATTCAGTGTCCTCTGGAAGACAAAAAGGTGAATGGATAAACAGTTTGCTACTATACAATAGAATACTTCTCAGCAATAAAATGGAATTTTGGTTATTGATACAATAACATAAATGATTCCTAAAATAATAATGCTGAATGAAAGAGGCAGACAGAAAAGAGTACAACTTGTATAATTCCATTTATATACAGTTCTAGAAAATGCAAACTTAACTACTTGACAAAGTAGATCAGTGGGTACCTGGAGACAGATACTGAGAGAGAAAGGAAAGAGAAAACTTTTGGAAGTGATAGAAGTGTTCACTAACTTGATTCTGGTAAAGGTTTCATGGGTGTATACAAAGGGGAAAGTTCATCAAATTGTACACTTTAAATATGTGCAACTTATGCATCAGTTATACTTCAATAAATCTATTAAAAAGTGATGTATTAATATATTGCTTTCTGATATTTGATTTAGTTAAACCTTTTTGAGTGCCTGAAATGTCACAATTTTCATATATGGTTATTTTCAAATCCCTTTTTCAAAGCCTTTTTTAAATTAAAAATACCTTATTCAAACTAGATGAGCATTCTCTCATTCTAGAGGAGCTAGTTTGAGTGACTTCTGACATTTGAAGTTCGGGTTGAAACTTGAAATATAATCAATTAAGTTATTTGCTTTCTTTTCTTACTTTGCCACATCCTAGGAGCAGCAAATTGTTTTCACATTTAAAACTTTTTTAAATAATTGGGCTTAAAGTTTATATAGAGTATAGTTATGCTAGAACTTGATTATGGACCACTTTTTAATCAAAAACTCTAATTTATATAACATTTAAACCCAATCTTCAGTTTAAAGTTTCTAAAAGTGCTCTATAAACCTTGTTAAACTCTAATTTTGGATGACCTATCTAAATATTGATGTGCCATACTTTCAGCTTATTAATGGAAAAATAGCCTACTTTTTTCTCCATGAATGTTAGGTTGCTCACAACAGATAACTTGGTTAATAGAAAAAGGATTTTTAATACAAAATCATGTTCTTTAATTTAAAAAAAGACAAAAAGTGTCTGTGCATTTAAAGATTTTTAAAAACTACTTCCCTGATGTTTATTCTTTTTAATCTTTTTTTTTTTTTTTTTTTTTTTTTTTTTTTTTTTTGAGACGGAGTCTTGCTCTGTCACCCAGGCTGGAGTGCAGTGGCCGGATCTCAGCTCACTGCAAGCTCCTCCTCTCGGGTTCATGCCATTCTCCTGCCTCAGCCTCCCAAGTAGCTGGGACTACAGGCACCCGCCACTTCGCCCGGCTAGTTTTTTGTATTTTTTAGTAGAGACGGGGTTTCACCGTATTAGCCAGGATGGTCTCGATCTCCTGACCTCATGATCCGCCCGTCTCGGCCTCCCAAAGTGCTGGGATTACAGGCTTGAGCCACCGCGCCCGGCCCTTTTTAATCTTTTATAGATATTTTAAGTTCCATAGTTGTTAGTTTTTGTTTCAGCTCATTCACACCCTATGACTTTGGTAATTTTTATACTGCAAATTAGTTTAGGCCTGTATGATAACATCAGTTATCTCTTAAAAATTAAATATATCAAGCAACTTTTATTCTTATTATTTAATTTGCAAAATAAGATAGGAAAAATAAATTATCTTCAACTATATCTATTTCAACCATTTACAAAACATTTTGAAGAGTATGGGTGTTGCAGCTGTTGAACTGTTGTTTAAACATTATTTCTCACACTGTGCCTAATGGATTTAATTATGGTTCACACAGTTGTTTCTTCAGATGAAGAGCTATACAGATACATTGTAAACCACCATGAGAACATGTTATTAGGCTGTCTCCCCTGATGAAGGTATTTTCTAATTATATTGTAAAAGTCCCTTGCAAATCAATTCCATTGAGCACTGGCTTTCTCTTATAGTTCACTAATCATTGTTACATACCTAGCTTAAGTACAACAGAAAGCCAGCATATTCAAACTAGAAGGCTTTATTGTGACTCGACCCAAAGATTGGCAATAGTGACTAGGCCGAAATACATTTATATTGAGAAGAACCAATCAAAACTATTTCTTCAACTCTTAGCCAACCTGTGCTTGCCCCTAGGGAGCTCATACTTTAATTGAGGACACTAAACTATCACAAAGAAAGTAAATTTTAATAAGAGCCAGAATGCGACTTTTAGTACATTAGTTGTTTTAAAGAAATAAGATCTGGAATCAGGTGTGAAGAATAGATGGTTGGATATGTTAAAATAATATGAGCAAAGAAATGAGAGGGTAGGAGTGGACTGAAATGATATACATGGGGAAACCAGTCTACCTAAGAGACACAGTTTCATATTTGAAAGTAACAGGTGATAGGATGGAAAAATAGGACTAATCAGACTGAATAGCATAAATAACATGATGTGCAGTTTCACCTTGATACAATGGCCCGTCGTAAGATTTTTAAAAATATTTTTTATTTATAATGAATACCTTTCAAACTTCCAGACAAAATTTAAAATGTACAAAAAGGGATTTCTTGAAAAGTAATTCTCCCTCTTAATAGAGCCTAACAAACTGATTTAAAAATTTATGTGAAGAGCAGAGGTCCAAGAATAGCTGAGAAACTCCAGAAGGAGAAGGCGGGGGAGAGGAAGCATTCCCTATCGGATAACAAAGACTTACTATAAATCTATACTTATTAAAACAGTTTGATGTTGATACAGGGATAGAAAACTTTAAAAATAGAGAGTCCAGAAATGATCTATGTGTATTTGAATACTTGACTTATGACAAAATGGGTATTGAAGATCCTGAGGAACCAGTGCCCGGATATCTAAGGGGGAAGAATGGAACCCTACCTCATGCCATACAAAAAAACCAATTTTTATGGCAAAATTATAAAATTTAGAAGAAAATATAGGACTTGTCTGACTTTGGGAAGGAAGAATCTCTTAAGCAAGATACAAAAAGTGCTAATCATAAAAGGTTGATAAATTCGTGTACATTGCAATTAATATCTCTTCAGTAAAATACATCATATAATCACAAACTGAGAGGACATTTGAAGTGCCTATAACCATCAAAGATCTGGTCATTTGAAATAATTTGAGAACTCCTACAAATCAATAAGGAAAAAAGGGATAATATAACTTAATTGAAAACTGAGCAATAGAAACAAACAGGCATTTCACAGAAGAGAAAAGATGAATGGCCAATAAATGTAAGAAAAGAAGCCAATCCTAGTACTAATCAGGAAAATGCAAATCAAAAGCAACAAGGTACCATTTTACACTTGCTAAACTGTAAAAATTTTGAAGTCTGAAAAAGTGTTAGAAGCAATGTGTTTCAGACATAGCTAAAAGGAGTGGTAAAGTAGTCATTTTGGGGAACACTTTGTTGTAATATTCAAGTCACATAACTTACTGTATTTCTGGGTATTTCCTAGAAAATTTCTTGCACATGTGTCCCAGAAGACATATATGAGAATGTTTACGGTGGCACTGTTCAGAGTAGCAAAAACCTGCAAATAACCCATTTGTCTGGTGCTATGGTTAGAATGTTTTTGTCCCCTTAAAATTCATATGCTGAAATCCTAACCCCTAAGGTGATAATATCAGGAGGTGGGGACTTTTGAGAGGTTTTTAAGTCAAAATAATGGAGCCCTCATGATTGGTATCAGTGCCCTTATGAAAGAAACCCCGGAGAGTTAGCTAATCCCTCCTTTCTACCATGTGAAGTTACAGTGAAAAGACAGCCATCTGTGAAGTGGCCCTCACCAGACACTGTAATCTTGGACTTCCCAGCTTCCAGAACTTTGAGAAATAAATTTCTATTATTTATAAACTACCCAATCTGTGGTATCTATTTGGGTGGCAGCCGAACAGGCTAAGACACCAGGTGACAGAAGAATGGATAAATTCATTGTAGTACAGTCACACAGAATATTATACAGCCAGTGATAATGAACTACAGCTACTTTTTAAAAATTGATGAATCTTAGAAATATGATGTGTGAAAATTGCATGTTACATAAGACCATTTTATAAAGCTCAAAAATAAGAAAAACTACCTAGTATCTGGGTTAGCGATGTGTATGTGATAAAAAATATTTTTAACCTATGGGAATGACAAATATTAAAATCAGGTAACAGTTACTTCTAGGGCATGAGACAGGGGCGTGGGCTGGAAAGGAACACAAGGGTAGATATGGTATTGGTAAACTAGACTTTTTTTAAGTTGGAGGGTAGGTGGGAATCGTGGGTATTGTTTGCTTTTTAACGTACTCGTATGTATTCTTTTGTATGTATGAAATATAACAAAAATATCATTTGGAGAAATATGTATACCCTCCTCATTCAACCACACATTTCCCTTCTGCAGAGGCTTGTTAATTATTAATTATGGAGCATCCATACAGTGGAATATAATGCAGCTATTTAAAAACAATGAAGAGCTTCCAACATTCTGAAATGGAATGACCACTGGGTTACATATTAAGAGAAAAAAATGTGTGTGGAATGCTACCATTTACATTAAAACATGTACATAAACATATATTTGTGTGTGCATACATCAACTATCTCTGTAAGGTTACCAAGAAACTGGCAGTCATAAACTCTTGACTCTGAGTATGAATTATAGAAACCATATGTAGGAAATGAGGTGGTACCTGCAAGGTGGTGGGGTCGGGGTGGGCCAAAGGAGGGGTGTTCAGTAACAAAACCAGGAAGAACCACTAGTAAATCATCACAAGATTCAGCCCTGAGGGAACAAGGATCTGAAAAAGGGTAATGGCTGTGGGACTGCAAGGTAGAGCATACAGAAGTTAAATATGTATTTTAATGCTGTAAATGGTTAAAAAGTGCAGTCTGCACAATTACATCATATAAAGCCACATATCTAATCTATTAAATGCAATGTATTTTTTATTAATGACCTGTTCAAGATGTAGTCATAATGTCTTCAAAAGGGCTTGTGGAATCTCCATTTGTATTAAAACCAGGATAAATCTCTTCAAAATCTGAAATTCTTCTGGATTTACTCCACAGAAACTACTTTTTGACCTTTCATCTTGAGAAAAGCATGCTTTCTGTCTTCGGTGGAATTATAAAAGTGTTTGCCTCCTAATGTTCCCTAAGTAGCAATGCCAAAAAATACCCTTCTAAGTGGATATTTTAAGTAAAAGTACTTTTAAGCCAGAAAGTAGATATTATAAGATTATTCTCTTGCCATCTATAATTAAGTTTAATGAAAATACTATATTTTAGTTCATTCAGGCTACTATAAAAAAATACTATAGACTGGGTAGTTTATAAACAACAGAAATTTCCTTCTCACAGTTCGGGAGGCTGAGAAGTCCAAGATAAGGGTGCCAGCAGGTTCAGTGTCTGGTGAGGGCTTATTTTCTCTGCTTCAAGATGGTGTCTTCTTGCTGCATCCCCACATGGCCGAAGGTGAAGGGGTGACCAAGCTTCCTCAGGCCTCTTTTATAAAGGCACTAATCTCATTCATAAGGGTGGAGCTCTCATGACCTAATCATCTCCCTAAGGTCCCTCCTCTTAATACCACATTGGAGAGTTAATCTTGGGAGGACACATTCAGACTGTAGCATACTATAAACTTTTTCTTCCCAATTACATTATGCTGTAAATTTTTACATATCTATAGTATTGGATAGGTGACTTTTCCTAAGCTGTGCCATCAATATTGACATGCCCATGTGGTTACTAATTTTCAGTAGAAACTGCTGGCACTCTAACCTGCGTCCTATCTACCTTTTCTTCTTTCGCATCCTTCATCCCTCCTTTCTTCAGCACTCTTTGCTGTCATCACTCTTCTTGCAGTTGTTCTTTTTGCCAAAATGAGGGCAGGAGCTAGTTGTATGCAGACATATTGATTGTAGTGTGTGTGGCTTTCTGCTGTCCTGTTTCCATGAGCCTAGGAGGGAGTCGTCACTCTCACCAGTACAAATTGATTACTTCTTGTTGGAGTACTGAGCCTTTGAACATCTGTTTTTCTTTACGTCATTTATGGGACTCAGAGATCCACTTGAAGCTTTTTTTTCTCATCCCACAGGGATTTTCTAAAACTTGTGTTATTTCCTGTGGCCCAGAGATTGTTTCATTTTCCTGCAAGAGAGGGGAAAAGGATCTAAATGCTTCCTGTGATTGCATAAAGTTTATTTTAGGAACTAAAATCTGTAGTATTTTTTTTCCTATTGTACACTGTTTTCCTTGCTGAAGAATTTCTGGGGAATATTGGGCGATGTTTACTTCTTGCACCAAGGAAATGTTTCACTTACTGACTAGAAAGTTTTAAAATCAGTATTCTATGGCCCTCGAGTTGAAAGTCCAGGTTTGATGTGTTTTGTGGAGGAGGAACAAAACATTTATCTGAATTTCTCTCCTTTGTCAAGTTGCTAGCATTCAAGATTGTTGCCTGAAACAGCATTATTTAGTCTCCCTCTACACTAACCAGCTTTTATAAATACTATACATAAAGTCACCAATAAACAAAAGTATGAATACCTTTTATTAGCTTATATATCTTTTTGTGGTAAGGAAAGCTTTTACTGTCTTGAATTAGCAAGTATAGTAATTGTTTTCTGTTGAATCTGAAAGATTTCTTGTCTTTTGTTGTGAGGAATTTTCATAGAAACATTTTTTTTATTTATCTGAAGCTTCTGATTAATTACAGTTTACAGCAAATTATCAAAATGAAGATTCATAATCATTTATTATTGAAAAAGGGTAGGACACAGGAACTCTTTAGTCAAATTTCTTTTTATAAAATGAGTGTTGAAAGGATGGGAAAATATTCCACGTAAACATTTAGGTTGGAACTTGTATAATCCATTTTTGTTTCTGAATGATGAATTTATTGCCATGCTTTTTAGAATGCTTCAGTGTCTTGAGCTTTTAGAAACAAGTGTGTATGTGACTTGCTTGTGCATTTTCTTTCTTCTTTTTTTTTTTTTTTTTTTTTTGAGACAAGGTCTCACTGCAACCTCTGCCTGCTAGGCTCAGGCTATTCTCCCACCTCAGCCTCCCTAGTAGCTGGAACTATAGGCATGTACCACCATACCTGGGTAATTTTTGTATTTTTTTGTAGAGACTGGGTTTCACCATGTTGCCCAGGCTGGTCTCAAAACTCATGAGCTCAAGCGATGGCCCCCTCTCGGCCTCCCAAAGTGCTAGGATTATAGGTGCCCCTCGCTGCTTGTGCATTTTCTAATAGCATCTTTTCCAAATGCAGAATAGAGCTGCCACTTCAGTTTTGGTTTCACTGAACAATTCTGTTGATAAAGATCCTTATTGCAAACCAGTTTTCCTTAACAGTTCATAGGAATTCTGGCATGCTATTATTTAAGCAGTAAATGCAGGAGTTATCAGTCCGCATGTAAGTAAGATTAGTCACCATCTCCAAAATTGGTATGAGAAAGGGGGAAGGGATTGATTTCCTGATGATACGAGCGTCCAAATTGTGGGAATAATTTCCTCTTTGTGTAGTTAATTTATTTGTGCTTGAAAGTACTTTACCAACATGAACTTCTTTTCCTGTATTTTTTCATATATTGGTAAGTCGAAAGGTGCCATTTTCAGGTGGAACAAACAGGTTTGGAAACTTCAATAAATTTGCCTAGGTAAGACCATCAAAGGAAAACCTACTCAGGAAGTCAGGACAAGCCTTTATTAGCTGGAAGAGTCCACACTATTAAGTGGATATCAATTGATATGGGGAAGATTCTATACTCATTGCCATACATTATCCATAAAAATTTCTTTGCTTTACTTTCTAGAGTACTAGGTATGAATTTGAAAGGAAATTTTAATTCAAACAGGTATTCCAGATAAATTAGAATGAATTTGAGTGGCATTCCTGTTGAATTAAACATTAATCAATAATATAATTTTGACTTATTTCTTTTATTTATTTGCCATTTCCCTCATTTGGAAGATTTGTTTTATTTTATAGCTTTAAAGAAATACTTAGGCCAGGCATGGTGGCTCACGCCTGCAATCCTAGCACTTTGGGAGGCTGAGGCAGGAGGATCATGAGGTCAGGAGATCGAGACCATCCTGGCTAACAGGTGAAACTCCTTCTCTACTAAAAATATAAAAAATTGGCCGGGTGTGGTGGCGGGCACCAGTAGTTCCAGCTACTCCAGAGGCTGAGGCAGAAGAATCGCTTGAACCCAGGAGGCGGAGGTTGCAGTGAGTCAAGAACGCACCACTGCACTCCAGCCTGAGCGTCAGTGCAAGACTCTGTCTCAAAAAAAAAGGAAATACTTTCTTTCTTCAGCTTCATTGCTCATGTATATCTGGCTTTTATAATAGTGGTTGGGGGAAGTTAACAAGAGAGGTTGGCATCTGGAAGAAATGAGGAGTTTGCTTCTTGATTTCCCCACCATGGATGGAGGGTGGTGAAGAGGAAGTGTGGAGTGCTTGAAGTGATTAAATTTGCTGGGCCATCTGGTCATCAGGAAAAAGCTGTGTTTTCAATTTCACAGTGAATGAGAAGTTTATTAAGGAAGGAAGAAGGAAGCCAAATTTAGTTTAAGGAAGAAAAGAATTAGTTTAAGGAAGAAAATAATCATACTTTTCATAATCATAAAAGAAATCATATTTCTGCCGTGAAGAGCTTCAGCTTGCTTAATTGTAAAAAGAAGGCTCACCTGTTGAAGACTGTCCACAGGTGGAACTGTGTAATAGTGCTGTCTGTATCACTAGGGAGAACTGGGAGACAGTCGTTTGGGAAGATGAACGAACATGTGAGGGTAGTCTCTTGCCGTGGAGTTGCTCCAGTCCCCTAACGTCTCTGCCCATCCCCATACAATTATTATGAAGGGAAGAAAATGAGTCCAAGGGGTAAATTTTTCTCAGGCCAAGGAAAAAAATTTATTTATGTAATGCCTCGTTCCTTAAATTTTGTTGCCAAAGTCTCTGATCTAGTTATCAGTTGGAAAGCCATGAATCAATGTAATTGACGGGCATCTATCTCCTCATCTGTTTATTGAACTGCCTCATAAACATTAAAACCAGGCTCACGTATTATTTACCAATTTTAAAATAACATACTAAGTTCAAGAAAGGCTGTAGGAAGAAAATCAAGACTGGTACAAGAAGTTAGTGCAAAAATCATGTATTTGCTGTAAACATTGAAACTGGAAATCTGGCAGAGACATGGCAATGGACACAGGTATGCAAAAAATGAAGAGCCTGGAAGTGAGTCACCTACTGCAGGCTTATCATCATCTCTGCAAGTAATTAATACAATTATTTTATGCTACCTGTATTGAATCCAGAATGCTCAAATACTGGGATGTGATTGAGATTGAGCAGCCTGAAACTTTTTAAAGGATTTGTAGAAATTACGATTCCAAGAAAAGTGAAGATTGCTTTATTCAAGGAACAACTAATTACTAAGGATAGGATTAACTTTCCCTAACCTTTAGGAGACAATTACCCAGATGGCCTTTGGTATATTAGGAATGTTTATCAAATTCAGAATTCTTTTGGGGTTTATTTGAAGCCTTCAGTATACGTAAAGAGTTGGGGCCAGGAGCAGAATGCCAAGCAAGAAGAATGGAATGTGCAGAGGCTTGAATGACGAGAGCTTACAGACTACAGACAAGGTCACAGTGGCTGATGACTGGCTGGTCTGGGCTGAGAAGTTGAGCTGGGAAGGTACAAAGAGCCAGGTTATGCAGGGCACTAATGCCATGCGAAGGAGTTAGACATTTGCTACAGATGATATCGAAGAATTTTACCAGGCAGCCCTCCCCGTCTGCTGACATCCTGGCTTGCAATCTTTTCTCTCTCCATTTCAAACCCATGCTCAAGCCTGGTGCACTGCTTTCATGTGCATGTGGACGACCCATACCATGCCTGAGTCTCAAAGGCCTGTTCAATTTCCAAGTTATCTACCTCTACACCTCTGGTTTTGTTTTCACTCAAATCCACTCTTCATCTGAAATCTGAAACTCTCCTAACCGTAAGTGTAGTAACTTTCGTCTTTCCCACATTCCATTGCCTTCACTGAATGTGCTATTCAGGACTCTGGTGCCTTGATGTCCCTTCACCTTGTCCTTCTCCTCTCTCCATACTTACCTTCTGTTTTTGTCAGGGTTCTCTAGAGACACAGAATCAATAGGACGTGTATAGAAATAAAAGAGAAATTTATTTTCAGGAATTGGCTTACATGATTACCAAGGCTGAGAGGCCCAAAATATGCAAGATGAGCTGGCAGGATGGAGACTCAGGGAGGATCCAGTGTTGTGGTTCAAATACAAAGACTGTCTGTTGGCAGAATTCCTTGTTGTTTAGGGGAGTTCAGTCTTTATTCAGGCCTTCAGCTGGTTGGATGAGGCCCACCCACATCATGGGGGACAGTGTGTTTTCCTAAAAGTGCACCGATTTAAATATTCATCTCATCTAAAAAGCACTCTCACAAAAACATCCAGAATTATGTTTGACCACGTATCTAACACTGTGGCCCAGCTGAGTTTCCTTTCTTTTCCAGCCTAGACGTACCTGGTGAATGATTTCATTTGCTTCTCCCTTTACTCCCTTACCTTGTTGTGTAACCACTACCTTTGCTTTGTTAATGCCAAAGCTTGTATCACTCCTGCAATCCGCTGCTGCTTCTAAAACTGCTCCACACAAGAAAACCACAAACTCAGGTGTAATGGTGCTACAACAAATGTGTGGTCTCCAGCTTCAGATGGGCCTGCAGGGTTGCTAGGAAGTGCTTGTGTGGTCCCGGTCAGCTCCCTCTCCATTCCCACAGAGGCTGTCTCAGACCTAAATGGTTCTATGGAGTCCCTGACCCATACCTGTCTCTCTCTCTCTCTCTCTCTCTCTCTTTCTCTCTCTCTTTGTCTCTCTCTCTCTCTCTCTGTCTCACTTGCTTTCTGTCTCAGCAGTTGAACTTACCTGTTACTCTGCAGTGAAAAGTGTGGTCTCAGGCATGAACCACCTTCAACTTGCTGCTCTTCATCCCTGTCCTAACCATTTGAATAATCTTGGCTTGCTCACATCAGAGAATGTTAGGAGCAGATAAAAAGCCCATAGACGTTTATACTTAGTCTTCAGCATCCATCCAGAGCAACTCTGCCTCTTTTCAGTTTTGACTTTCCTGGTGCCTCGATTCCTTGCCCCATTTTCCCATTTTCTGCCTTCTACTTGCCACCTTGTTTCTTCAATTTATGCCTCAATTTGAACTCAGCATGCTGGCTTTGACCTTCATACTCCTCAAGGTCACAGATTCTGGTGGCTACTCTCCTCAGGGTGGAAGACAGTGGCAGTGGCTGGAGAGGCCTGCATTCAATTCCTGTATCTGTGGCTTGGCTGGATAACATGGCTTATTCAGAACTGTAGAGTTCCTAAGGATTTTGGTGGTCCTATGTCTAACATGACACCTTGCAGTTCTCACTGCTAGCCTCTCAGCAGCCAGCCAATGCTTGTGGCAATTACAAATCTCCAAGAGGACTTCCTGATACCCTCTGGTATACCAAGAAGCTGTACAAAAAAGCATTTCAGTCAGTTCTCATCTCTGTGGAGTGGGAGACCAGTTTGGATCTCCTCCAGACATACATCATCCACCCATATAGGCCAGAAATGCTTAGCTCACCACTGGAGTCTCTTTGGAGGGCAGAGTTCATTACCAATTACCTGCCTCCTAACTGCACCTGCCCCTTCCATGGTAGGCTGTTACATCTTTCAACTTGCCTCACCTGCTAAATATCCACTTTCAACTCCTACATCTGGTCCCAAAACCCAGGCTAGGAAACCTGAGTAGAATTTAGAAAAGGCAGGACATCTGGATGTGGTTGGGCAGATGGTACCAGTCATGGAGAGATGGGAATAAGAAAAGTAGCAGGACGTTTGAAGAGGAAGATGACAAGTGACTGTGGCCATGTTTAATCTCAAAATTAGAGAACTCAATGAATGAATGAATGAGTCAGTAAATTATCCTTGAGAGGGAGTTAAATTCTTGGGAGTGTCCCGTATCTTCCTCAGCCTGCTTACAAATTAACGGAGCAATGTGTAATCATTGTGACCTCCTGAGGGGCTTCTATTATGCATAGGTTGTACAGTCTGACTTACTGTATTCCCTCCCCTCCAGATCATGAGGGTTCCCTTCTTATCTCATAAGTTGTTAAAACAAAAGGAACAGTACTAATCACCTTAATCCCAGTCATTTAAACAAAAGGGATTTGTTATATGTAACTGAAAAGTTCCCACTCAAATTGTCTTGTTGTAACAGGAATACCATACACACTCATCAGAGATAAGTCCTGACTCATGGTAGCTTTAGCAGTCTGTCAGTCTCTTTGTACTATGATATCTTACCATCTTTGCCTAACTGTTGATAGTCTGCAGCTCGTCACACACAAGGAGACTCAGAAGCTGGTGAACTAAAAAGAGGAGAAAATACCTCTAAGGTCACCAACCAATCAGTTTTATTATTTAGGTCAAGTATATAGTTTCTACAGAACCATTACCCAAGGTTCCTCAAAAATACCTCTGTCTGTTTATTCACAGTTAATCTAAGTATGTAGCATCATTGCTCTTTTAAATGATAGTCAGCAAGGAGAGAGAATAATGAGGACAGGACCTAACTGTTCTGCAGGCATCTAGGAGGGTCTGAAATTGTTAGTTGCCATTTGCAACATTGGTTAGCATCAGAAACAAGCATGAAAGAAAACATGTGCTGAGACACCTCCCAAGTATATCTCTGGATTGAGAACCTGGCTCACTTCTCACACAAAGGCGCTCTCTTAAATGCCATTTTATGAATTAGTGATGGCACATGGCAAGCATGTGTGTGTATGTGTACGTGTACACGCACACACTTGAATGCTAAACATTCGAAGCCTTGCAGACCTCTATACCATTAGAGTAACAGTGTCAGGAAACCAGCTCCTTATCCAGCCTGGAGCTCAGAACAGAGCTGGGCTGCAGATAGAGTTCTGGGAGTCATTGGTATGCTGGTGGAAGTTGAAGCATCTTAGGTATCTTTTGTATCTTTCAGCTTCCAAATTTTTTAATTTCAAAAATTCAGCAGACAATGTTGACTCTTTAAGGCATATTGCAGTTTCTTCCATTATCACATGGTTGTGTACACCACTGCTATAAAGTATAAATAAACTTTTAATGGAAAAATAAAGAAAGAAAACATTGTGAAATTTAAAAAGAGGAACTTCTTAAAACTATTTTTAATGATTTTATGAGGTTGGAGAGTGAACAGAGATCCTCTAAGTGTCTTACAAGAATGAAATCCTTGAAGAGTTTGCAGTCACCAAAAAAAAAAAAAAGTCAATAGAATACATAGAAAAGTGGATAAGTCAATTGTCCTGCTTTTGAAATACTAAAGTACATCTAAAGGTACACCTAAATACAAAATTAAAGAGAACTCAATGAATGAATATGTGAGTGAATGCATGAGTCAGTGAGTTCTCCTTGAGAGTGAGTTAAGCTCTTAGGAATGTCCTAAGAGCCTACTTACAAATTAATACCCTGATGCTTGATATGGTTTGGCTCTTTACCCCCATCAAAAATATCACCTTGCATTGTAATAATCCCCATGTGTCAAGGGCGAGGCCAGGTGGAGGTGATAGTGAGTGCGTTTTCACGAGATCTGATGGTTTTATAAGCACCTGGCATTTCCCCTGCTGGCACTCATTCTCTGTATGGTTGTCCTGTGAAGAGGAGCCTTCCATCATGACTGTAAGTTTTCTGAGGCCTCCCCAGCCATGCAGAACTGTGAGTCGATTAAGCCTCTTTTTTAAAACAAATTATGCAGTCTTGGGTGTTTCCCCATAGCAGCGTGAGAACAGACTAATACAGTGCTCCTTTAGTGCCTGAGGGTCTCTTGTTATTCCTAAGCCAAAAGTAAAAAATGAAGGCTCTAAATTCCCTATTAATTCATTAATTAACTCTACATTATTTTGTCAAGTGCCACCAAGGAACCACTGTCAGTCATTCAGTTTTCTTTTTTCTTTTTATCTAATGTATAGAGCTGTTCTAGATAACATTTTTTCATTCATTCTGTGTGTCAGCTCTCTAAGAGAGGTGAAGTCCCCAGGCCAGGAGACCAAACTCTCAAGATCTATTGGTGGCAACGGATCTTATGTTGATGAAACCAAATATGTTTTGCTGAGAATATTGATAAATCAATTCCGTTTTATTGAGGGCTGTTTGCAGCGATAGGTGGTCAAATACAAGAAGGAAGATAAATATGGATGATCCTGGCATCTGTGCCCCTGACATTCTTTTTATTACTTTAATATTTTTCTGCACAGTGTATAAGTGAGGATGGGTGCCAAACTGTGTTTAATTTTCCTATGTCTCCTGGAATTGCAGTTGTTAGCTTTATGTACTAATTCTTAAACGAAAGGATACTTTTCCCTATGAAGATGTGATGCTTCTATTTGATAATTTGATTCCTACTTTCTAAACAGGTAACAGTTAAACTTTAATTAATGGGTATATATGTTTAATGAGATATATGGACTAATTGAAATACAGAATTATTGAAACCTTCCTTCCTGAAACAAAATTTTTATATCTACCTGCCTTAATAAATTATATCCAGTATAGTCTGTTTATCTTCCTTTGATTAATCTGGATTTTGTCATTCTTCAGGATAAAAACAATCATTTATCCTTCTACTATGGTATATATGTACACATGGAGAAAGTAATTTCACTCTATTTCCAGGATCTAGCCTCAGAATTGGAGTTACAGCAATAACTACAATCCTTTATTCCCATTTGTTTTCTTTTGGTTGCCTCTTTAACCTCAGGGCTGACAATACTGGCCCAAATTCAATTTCACTGGGGATTTAGTTATTTGAGGTTTTAAAAATCACTGTTAATCTTTTTTTTCTATTTCAGTTGGAAGTCATACATTTTAGTAAAATATATCTAAGTTGCTGACTAAGCCAAAGAAATGAATGTTCTCTAAGTTCTAGAAAGCATGTAAGTTTTAAACCAAATTTGGAATTAGATTCCCTTAGATGTGCATTTATCTGCTGGTTGAATGGTGTAATTGTCTCTAGCTTTCTACTAACTCTTCATTCATTGTTAAGTCAATGAATATTTATTAAGTGTCTACAATCTGTCAGACAGTGTGTGAGATACTGGGGAACACATAGGTGGCAAACCACAATCTCTGCCCTCAGTTTACTTATAAGGCTAGTGGAGTTCATCAGACAGGAATTCTGTCTTCAGCATCACTGGCTGAAAAATTAAGGCTAGATTTCAAGTTCGTTATTTTTCAGTCAATAAAAAAGCAGAATTTTAGCAGCCTTCCTGGAAAACTCAAGGTGGCCTCTGGCTGCTAAAGTTTGCAAGAGGCTTCAACATATGATTTTTCTGTATCAGTGGTTCTTAAACTCTAATATGCCTGGAATGACTGAAGAGCCTGTTAAAATAGATTGTGGGGCCTTACCCCAGAGGTTCTGATTCAGTAGGTCTAGGGTTGGATGGTGAGGAGGTAGATTTGCATTTCTAAGTCCACAGATGCTGCTGTTTTGGGGACCACACTTTGAGAACTGCTGGTTTAAATTATCATGTTCCTTAACAGACCCTCCTTCCAGTGATGACAATGATGTTAATAATGATGATGAGAATGGGTCACATTTAGTGAGTTCTTGAGTGTCAGGTATTTTGCCCTTTACAAATAAAGTACAGCCAATCTTCACAACAACCTAATGAAACAGGTGTGATGACTTTCCTTATTCTACACATGAAGAAATGAACATTTGAAGAGGTTAATTTGCCCACAGTCACAGAGCTAGTAAGCGACAAAGGCCAGGATTTGAGTTTAAATCCTTCCGATACATGTCTGCTCCAGCCACCATTCTCTCCTGCCTTCCTGTGATGGCCAGCACACCTGCAGCAATGGAATGGGGCAATCATGATCTCCTTGGGAGACACCATAGGCATCTCTTTGACCTGTCGTCATGTGCACCTGCACCTTAGGGGATTCTGAATACATGATTCTTTAGGCTCTTGTGACAGAACTTCTCTTAGTAATCTATTCTAGAGGTTAATATGCTTTTTTGACAGGAAATTTTCTTTTTAATTGGATAAAATATTTCTGTTTTATAGATTTTTTTAAAGCTATTAAATCATCAAAATTTAGATAACTGTAGCACAATACCCTGGTTAAATTGACCACAGCTCTAGATGAAACAAGATTTGAGAGTGAGGACTGGAACATGTCTGTGTTTTTTCTGGAAGGTCATACACCCCCTTTCCGTTCCTCATCCTTTTACAACTCTTCAAAAGGTGTCTGCAAAATTATCTTGAGCTTTCCTGACCTGTCTCAGTTAAAGTAGTTTTTGGACTATCTCCTGACATAAAAATAGTAATTACCCCGTATATTAATTAATACTTCTCTCAGGAGGGTTTGATAATCTTCCTTCCCCTCAGGGAAATCAAAGAATGTGCTGGTGGTCCATCAGCTTCCTGGGAAATGCATCTGGCTTTCTGGTTAGCCATCATAGTCTTTGGTGGGGAATTGTTCCCATCTCCTGACCCTGCACCAGACTCTGCTTCTACCTAGAAAAATGAGAATGCCTCCCTTCCCTCCTCCTTTCTTTCCTTCTTTCTTTCCTTCCTCTCTCTTTCTGTCTCTCCTTCTCTCTTCTTTTTCTCTTTCTTTGCCTCTTTCTCTGTTTCTTTTTCTCTTTATTTCTCTTTCTTTCTTCTTTTTCTCTTTATTTGTTTTTTTTTTCTTTTTCTTTTTCTCTTTCTCTTTCTTTTTCTTTCTCTTTCTTTCTCTTTCTCTTTTCTTTCTCTTTTTCTTTTCTTTCTCTTTCTTTCTTTCTCTTTCCTTCCTTGCTTCCTTCCTTCATTCCTTCCTTCAAGAAAGTAAAGGAATAAAAGAGTGGCTACTGCATAGGCAGAGCAGCTGGTAAACCCTTTCAGGTAGGAGCTCAGAGGTCCATCCTGTCACCAAATTTGATCTTTATTCTGTTCTTCTTTTTTTCCTTCTTCTTTTTAATCTCCCTTTTTCATTTTCTGATAGAAGATCACTAACCTCTAACCCAGTGAACAGGCAATTTTGTTATTTCCTTTACTCAGTGATTGAGAAAATGGAATGTTCCATTGTGTTCCTTGTCTTAGAATCCTGTTTACATGTCTCAGTTGTTTTTAATGGAAATTGAGGGGCCTCAGCTTTTACTGTTTATTTGCCAGATGTCAAGCTTTAAAAGTTAACTCTCAACCTAGAGACCTTTTTTGCCAGCTAGTAAGACCAAACTACTTTATTTAAGCTTTAGCGAACTCTTCTTCTTCCTTCTTTCTTTTCTTCTCCCTTCTTTTCTCCTCCACCTTCATCATCATCATAATCATCGTCATCAAATAAAACACAGATACTTAAAATAACACAAAACAAGCATATGGCACAATAAATATTTTAAGGTAAACATTCTTGAAACCATAGCCTAGTCAAGAAGTATAACTTTGTTATCCATTCAGAAGGCCCTTCCACGTACCTCATTCCAATCACAGGTCCCTCCTTCCCCACAAAAGTAACTATATCCTGACTTTATCATAATCATTTGATGCATTTTTATAATGTTATCCTACATTTATGTGTCTTTAGGACCATTGTTTAGTCTTGATCATTTTTTAACATCTGATATGCCTTTAGGTCTCTTTTAATTAACAGATACACTCTTCATCCCTTTTGTTTCCTTAAAATTTATGTGGCAGAATCCAGGCTATTTGACCTTTAGAGTTTCCTAAAGTCTGGGTTTTGCTGACTGCAGTCTCTTGGTGCAGTACAACACGTTCCCCATTCCTCTGTATTTCCTGGAAATTGGCAACTGTATCCAGACACTGGATCAGATTTGTGTTTACCCCTTTGGCAAGATTCTAGGTGGTATTTGGCAAGATCATAGGAGGCATTGTGATAGGAACAGTTGTTATGCTTAATGTCTACATCTATTAATTCATTTGGGTAGCAAAGTGGTGCCATTCTATTTCTATTATGTCTTTCCCATTTATTAGTTGGAATGTATTTATAAAGAGATAATTCATTAACTATCAATCCATCAATGGCATAGTTCACATAGGAAAAGAAGACTGAATGCTTGATTCTTTCCCTTTATTTACTTATTCTCAATATAATGAATTACAGTTGGTCCTCCATATCTGTGGGTTCCACATCTGTGGATTCAACCACAGACCAAAAAATATTTGGAAAAAAAAATAGGATGGTTGCATATGTAATGAACATGTACAGACCTTTTTCTTGTCATTATTCCCTAAACAGTATAGTATGACAACTATTTATATAGCATTTACATTGTATTAGGTATTACATACAATCTAAAGTTGATTTAAAGTATACAGGAGGATGTGTGTAGATTATATACAAATACTACATCATTTTCTATAAGGGACTTGAGCACTGTGGATTTTGGTATCCTTGGGGGTCCTGGAACCAATTTCCTCTGGATATTGAAGAACTACTCTGGTTCTGTCTCATTTCAAAGATGACCAATTCGTTTTGTAAAAAATCATTTAAGAACTCATGGATTTAAACCTACTTAATATGTCTCAATACATTGCATTTATTATCATTATGAAGCTCAAATTATCACATCTTTGGCCAGTGGAAGCCTCTTCAAAGTGTCTCCTAGGTCCTTATAATCGAGCAGTCTTTGATTGCTTCCTTGCTTTCTTTTTTATTTATTTTTATTTTTATTATTATTATTTTGAGACAGTCTCTCTCTGTCGCCCAGGCTGGAGTGCAATGACATGATCTCAGCTCACCGCAACCTCCACCTCCCGGGTTCAAGCAATTCTTCTGCCTCAGCCTCCCGAGTCTCAGCTGGGACTACAGGCGCATGCCACCACACCGGGTAATTTTTTTTATTTTTAGTAGCGATGGGGTTTCGCCATGTTGGCCAGGCTGGTCTCGAACTCTTGACCTCAGGTGATCTACCCGCCTTGGCCTTCCAAAGTGCTGGGATTACAGGCATGAGCCACCATGCCTGGCCTTCCTTGCATTCTTGTGTGATGAAATGTTCTAGGCTTATCTTGGAAACTTCCTGTGTCACATCTGGAATCCACCATTTCTCTAATAAGCCCCAGGTTCTTTTAGTGAAAAGTTGTACTTTAAAGCCATATCTGGTATAGGTATGCACTTTACTACTGGATCAGCCTTTGTTTCCTGGCCTTTTCAGTGGACAGAGCTAGGAAAGGTATATGTGTGTAGACACATGCATACATACATACATACATGCATATAATTTGAATTTGCCCTTTCCCCTGTTTTTCAATAGTTGAACTTTGTATTGTTTTTAGCCCTCTCATAGTCATAGTTCCTTAAAGTATAAAGCAATCCTTAGCCAACGTCAGCCATTTTCAATGTCAATGTCAGCCACTTTGGTTGTCTAGTCATTTGTCCTAGTCATTTTGGCTTGTTCTTCAAGGAAGTTTCTTGGGGATGATATTCCCTGAGCCCTTGCATGCAGATTGATAAGTTTGTACCCTTTATACTTGAAAGTGAGTTTTGCTTGATATAAGATTATTGGATCATTTTTCTTTGAGTATCTTAAATATATCATTCCATTTCCTTCTGGCAAAAAGCATTGTTGTGGAAAAAACAAAGGCAATTTAATTTCTTCCCTTATAATTCACATGTTCTTTTTCTAGGTACTCAGAAGATCTCTCCTCTCCTCCCCTCTGCCCCCTTCCCCTCTTTCGTCCTGTTTTTGTTTTTTCTTAACAGTATGTTTTACTAGAATGTGGTTTGCTAGAATGTCATTCTGGGATGATATTCTGAGGTACACAGAATGTTTTCTTCAATGTGTACTTTTAAGTCTTTTCTTTTTTAAATTTAGAAGAGTTTTTGTGAATTATAGTTTTCAGTATTTGTTCTGTTCCCTCACACTGGCTTTGCTTATGCAAGGGACTCTTATTATCAGTACACAGGAGCTCCTTTGCATATCTTTAATTTTTCTCATTTTCTCTTGAATCATTTTTTGTTTTTTGAAATTTCTTTTTGATTTTTAAAATATTTCTCTTTTGCATATTTGTCTTTCTTAACTCATTATCTGTTGTGTATTTGTATTCTTATGTTTCTTCTAGTTTATTCTTTATTTCTGAAATATTTTTAATATTTGAGTTTTGTTGTCTCATTTCTGAGTCTTTCTAGTTTTAATTTTTCTTTCAGGTTTTCTATCATATTTAAACTGTCTTCCAACTCATTTTGAAATGTGAGTTGACAATTTTGTTGTTCTGTGGGCGTGCCTTTCCAGCATGCTTGCTTTGCCTGTGGAATGCTCTTCAGCCCATATTCTTTACCCTTGTAATAACTTTGTGTGGTATCTCACGTGATACTTTCCTATAGCTCATTTTTAGTGAAAGTAGTTTTTCTAAACTTTAGAATGAGGAAGGGTTCAGAACAGCTTTTCTTACTGCACTCGGCTCCTTTTGTTGTTTTTGTGTAGTATTCAAATATGGCAGCTTGCTTTCTGAGCTTTCTTGGCTCTGCTTCTCTCCCCCATTTTGGTCTGAACTCTCAATTGCCTTTGTCTCTCTTATCCTTATTGTGCTCCATTTTGCTTGCACTCCAGCAGCTTCCCCCCAGCATGGCCCCTGTCCTAGAAGAGGACGTGATTGGTTTGTGGAGTTCCTAAAGACACCTTCTCACTGCAGGCCACTAGCATTCACTTGTTACTGGAGAGGGCAGCACCTCCCAGTTTCAACTGCTCTTCTCACATTGGTCCTCTGTTATCCAGTGAATACCTATTGTGGTTTTTCTGTTCTCAGGTTCATAAGTCACAGTCCCCATTGCTTCCCTCTTTTTCTTCCTGCACTGATAGGCCCCCATGCAGGTTTAGAGAGTTCTGGTAGTTTGTTTCTACTCACTTATATTTGGGGGCTCAGAGGGATACCTTGTCATCTCATTTTGTTATAAGTGTTGTCCATGGGTTTTGCTATCTTGTTTTTCTGTTTTTATGTGGGGACTTGGAGAGATTGAAAAACTATGCTTGCCACTACTGCTGTCTTCCCAGAATCTTCCCCTAGCAGGGAGCTCTTGATAAATCTGCCCCCCACCACCCCGCCCCGCCAGTTTCCTTCTCGCTTACAACAGGAAGAACTATTTTGGATTCCATGGTGGAGACCTTGTAAAGTGTTTCTGATGGGGAACTCTGTTCCTTTTTTCCCTTCCCTTTATTCTGCCAGGTAGATTTTAGGAGGACGGAGGAGTTAGCAGTGTGACAAGATGGTGTATCCATTTTCTGTCTTGTTCTACATAGGACTAAACCAAAAGAGGAGTGAGAGCGGAATGGTTCAGAGATAAAAGCTGTCTCTGCCTCACCTAAAGCTTGAGTTACTTATTCTTAAGTGAGAGGAAATATTTAAAATATAGGTTTTTTTGAGGCTTACCTTACACTTCCAGGAGGAGGCAGGTGCCACAAGGGGAAACCAGCACTGTGACCTGAGAAACATTTTTAATGCTTATGTTCACATGGGGAAAACTGGAGAGATCTAGGATTTAACCCTGTCATAAAGATTAGTCACGTGCATATAAAAACACAGCAGCCCTCACAAGGTGGGGTTTCCTCTTCACTCTTTCCTATGGAGGAAGCCTGCCACATGACTGAAGTCAGCACTCCTTCCTCCCTGGCTAGCAGGCCCTGTATCCTCCCCAGGTCAGGGATGGACTGTCAAATCACCAGACTCTGCAGTTTTTCTGTGCAGGTGCCAGGCATCCTCAGAAATCTGAGTGCTGTCCTGCTTGGAGCTCTCACTGGCAACCAGGGCTGCATTTGAGTTGGGAGCAGGCGGGAAGGCCCCCTTTGATTGGCATTTCCTTTATTAGCTGGGAGCCTACAAACAATCAACCCTTCCAGCATGCCAGCATTCAGTGTTTGGCCTGCGAGTATCTCTTGGTGACCTTTATTTGCGTTGGCCTGCAGATAATAGTTTCCTTAGTGAAGAGGAGGCGGGAGGAGGTAAAGAGCATACATGAAGCCTAAGTATTAACTGTGAGGACTTAAGTATAGGATGTGTGGCCAGGTCTGGCAACCTCAGTTCCGCTGCCCTTTGTGGAGGAGACAGAGACTGTATCATTAGCCACCCTGGCCAAGCACCACTGCAAGGGCACTTACAGGTTCAAAGATTTTAGAGAGTAAATAGCCAGTGACCTTCAGAGGTCCCTAAACCAGGAGGCCAAAGCTGACAACTATGGAAGGAACCAAAGTCAGCAATCTAGGAGAGGTTGCCAACTGGCGGCCTGCAGACGAGTTTCATTCAACTTCAGAAAGTTTGAAAAAAAAATTTAGTTGTCAACATATCTCCTGCTAAATATCAGGAGACTTCATGCTTAAAAACAAACAAACAAGCAAAACAAAACAAAAAAACACCAAACATCAATTTCTGGCTTCTCTTGAGAAACCAGAGGCCTGGAAACCATTGGCTGGAGCTGCGTGGCAGCTGCCCCCTAATTCAGGGAACTGTGTTCTTCTCCTTGCCATAGTCCTCCCTCTCCTCTGCCATTAGTTATGATCTTTTTCCTGGATTATTCCCATCAGCATACAAACTTACTGTTAGTTCTCCTTTCTTAAAGTCAACCTTTCCTTGACTTTACTTCCCCTAGCAGCTGCTCCCCACTTTCTTTCTCTTCTTTGCAGCAAAAACTCTTTAAATTCAGTGTCTGTTCTTCTGCTCCCATTCTCTTTGCAGTCAAGCTTTGGCCCCCGTGGCTCCACCCAGTGCCGTGTGATGTATGTCACAGTGTGATAACCGTTGTGATCACTTTCAGCCTTGTGACTTTAAAAAGGCTGTGAGTCCCAAATGCATCTCCAGCTCAGGCCTTCCTCTGGAACTGCAGTCATAGATCTAGCTGCCCACCTGATATCTCTTCTTGGTAACTAATTGACCTCCCATATCTGGCACATCCAAACTGAACTCTTGGCCTTTCCACTTTTACCAGCGAGCTTCCATGTGCCTCTCAGTGTCCACTCTCCACCTCCTGCAACCTCCCTCACTTTCAGCCCTAGGAGGATGACTTGTACGTGCTCTTCTACTCTCTGACTACTGGTTGCCAGATCCAGAGAGACAGGAGAGCAAGGTCAGAGTGTTGATTCCTCAGGGTAGTCCAGGGCTGACTGCATCCCTCTATCAAAGGCAAGTCAACACAGCCGTCTCCATAGGATCCTTTCCTTTCTGAGCAGTTAGGCCTAGGGCTGGTCACTGCCTGCTGTTTACCAGCCTTGGGGTATCGTGCTCTCACTCATGGTTTCCCTACAACCTGCCCAAACCTTTGTAAATAGTCTCTTCATGAAACCCTCCATGAATTAACCTAATTTGAGTGTGCCATCTGTTTCCTGCTAGGACCTTGATTGTACCCCATATTGTCACCCTTTTTATTTGAAGAGGATATTATGGAGAGTGAGCACCCCTTGCATGAGGACAGTTAGAAAGGCGAACATGTCCCCATCATTTTAATGTTACATTTTGATGGAAGCCGGAGGGGAAAGCAGAGCCACACAGTCATTCCAATAAATACCTGTAACTAGACCTTCACCCAGGGGGACAGATAACAATTTGGAAGTAAATGCAAATGAGATGAAAGAGTATTTGCCTTAGATAATAACTCTTTTGTACAAGTCGCAGACTCATGTGATTCACTCCAGCTGTGGGAATGTAAAATTGTGATTCATAGAAACCTTCAACGAAGGCTGTGAACTGCATTCCTGTGCATTTCCAGCCATTTTTGCCAAGATACATGTAATAGGGGAATATTGCATCTCCTTACTCTGAAGAGTTGACATTGTGTTAGCTGCCAGAGACAGAGAAAGCCATTATTAATTTATCTACAGACACTGACCCAAGCCACTCAGTAAACAGGATGATCAATGCAAGGATTATGTTTCATGGATGCCATTGTTTATTCTTGTTAATGCTATTTACATGCTCAGCAAAAACTCCTGCAAGATCCCAGTGCTTCAGTTTTTTAAAAAATCTGATTGATTATAAATGGAAGAAATATGGTAGCTCATCTACTGGGGATGGTTGGGACAGCAGAAGGGGAGACTTCCCCTCAGTGTGGAATTTTGAGGTATGCAGAGATTTTATTTCAATTTCACATCCACCTTCTGTTCCTCACTACTCCTCATTCCCCCAGAATTCCTTTTACTTCTGGTTTCTAGGATTTACATACAGCTTTGTTTTTCCTTTCTGAAAATCAAACAATCTGATAAATGCATTAACAGGAAGTCTTCAGAGAAAAGAGTTATGGACTTTTCCAAGAGCATTTTTGTTTTTAAAACAACAAAAGGAATAGTAAAGAAGCATATAAAACATATATCAAGATTAAATAAGAATCAATTCTTGTATCATTTAGAGAAGTCAAAATATCTCTTAAAAATTTTGTTTTGAAGAGGCCTAGAAAAAGGAAAATGAAAGCAGAAAGGACAAATAGAGGCAAATATTTATGTACCAGGAGGTTTATTCTAGAATTATACATTCTGGTAGAAGCAACAAAAATATCCTTCAATAAAGGAATAATTAAGTAAATTGTGATATATCCATATAATAGTTAAATAAGTTGTTTTATATCCATAAGCACTCATCAAATATCTTTTAATTTTATAGAAAAAAATTACATGCTGTATGTAAGTTAATGGGTCATCATCAAATATCTTTTTAAAGTATATTTGAACACATAGGAACCTGTTCAAGGCAAAATGTTAGGTGGAAAAAAGTAATACATAATACATAATTTATGTATTGATATATAGATATAATAACAGAAATAATAAAATAAAATATTGGGAGGACATATGCCAAAATGCTAGCAGTGATTATGTTTGGATGATAGGATTATCGATGATCAATATTTGATTCTTTTTTTTTTTTTTTTGAGATGGAGTCTTGCCCTGTCACCCAGGATGGAGTGTAGTGGTGTGATCTTGGCTCACTGCAACCTCCACCTCCCGAGTTCAAGCAATTCTTCTGCCTCAGTCTCCTGAGTAGCTGGGATTACAGGCGCCACCACACCTGGCTAATTTTTGTATTTTTAGTAGAGACGGGATTTCACCATGTTGTCCAAGGTGATCTCGAACTCTTGACCTTGCGAGCAGCCCACCTCAACCTCCCAAAGTGCTGGGATTACAGGCATGAGCCACTGCACCCAGCCTGAATCTTTATAAGTTTTCTATTTGATAATTTGCAACAGACATATAAACATGTTAATTTTATAATTAAGTGTGGAAGTTACTCTTTAAAGGAAAAGGCATTGATTTACATAAAGGAATGGTGGAATTTCAGACTGCAAGGAGTAGGCTTTTTTCTCTCTTTTTAGACAGTGTCGCATTCTGTTGTCCAGGTTGGAATGTAATGACACAATCATAGCTCATTGCAGCCTTCAACTCCTGGGCTCAAGCGATCCTCCTGCCTCAGCCTTCCAAGCAGCCAAGACTACAGGAAAGCACGCTAATGCCCAGCTAATTTTTTTTTTTTTTTTTGCTTTTATTTTTTAATAGTAGAGACAGGATCTCAGTATGTTGCCCAGACTGGTCTTGAATTCCTCCTGCTTCGGCCTCCCAAAGTATTGGGATTACAGGCATAAGCCACTGTGCCCAGCCGGTGTAGGCATTTTAATGTGTGTGTAAGAGCCTTCTATGATATTGCACATAATAGGCAATGATAATTAACAACAGTTTTCGTAGAATAATAGGTAATGAACCTTTATTATGTACTTACCATTTGCTAGGCATTATGCATTAGCACACTTTATATTCATTGTTTCTCTTTCAGTCTTCTTAACAGCGCTATGTACTGGAATTATCTGAAGAGGCGACTGAAGTTTAGAGAAGTTAAGTATGTTGATTAGGTTAAAACAAACTAACACAAACCTGAAATCTCACAAAAGAGAAGATTATTTCTTCATCTTATAAAGGCTATTTTGTAATCGTGTGAAATTCTATTGGCAGCACCAGTGGGGGTAGGGGTTTTCCATGTCATGCACTGATGGAAGCCTTGCTGTATTTAGCACATGGCTTCCAGGGTTGCCCTGGACATTCCTATCAAGCCAGCAGCCAGCACAATTGAGAGACTGGAGGCCTGTGCAGTTTCTACAGACCAGCCCTGGAACTGGTAAAATTTCCAATTACATTTCAGTGGCAAGAGCGCAATCATGTGGTCACTCCTCGCTGCAAGAAGGCTAAGAAAGAGAGTCTAGTTGTATCCTCAGAAGAAAAGAGAAAAGGATTTGGTAAACAGCTCACTAATTTCTGCCATGTGAGGCATCTTACTAGAGATCATGCACCCAGTAAGTGACAGAGTCAGGATTTGAATACAGTCAGTCCTATTCTAAGCTGACCATCTTAACCACAGGGCTTTGCCTCCACATTGCAGAAGACTAAAAGTTTAAAAACTGGCTCCTTTAGTTATTGGCTTATAGAGCAGCAGATTCATTGCCTTTGGAAATGAGATATTTAACCTTTTGCTTCTACTTACTTTTAAAAAGGAAATTTTAATATTCCCCACCAGAGTTATATATTCATTATAATTAATAGGCCCACACTGACACATCGTAATCACCCAAAGTCCATAGTTTACATTAGAGTTCATTCTTGGGGTTGTTCATTATATGAGTTTGGACAAATGTATAATGACATGTATCTATATCTATATCTATATCTATATCTATATCTATATCTATATCTATATAGAGAGAGTAACTTCTGTGCTCCATCTATTCATCTTCCCCCCAACTTTATAATGGGGAGGCTATGCATGTGTGGGGGCAGGCAGTACACAGGAAATCTCTATCTTCCTCCCAATTTTGTTATGAACCTAAAACTTCTCCAGAAATATGAAGTATTTCTTTAAAAATAATCCCAAGGAAAATTTGTCCTTCTCAAGACTTATAGAAACTAAAATTGTAATAGAAGTTATCTATTATAATCGCTGATTTCCTCCTGCTTCGGCCTCTCAAAGTATTAGGATTACAGTATTTAGAATTTTCTGTCCATTGTTCTGTAACTTCAAGTTTGAAGAATACTGCTGATAGATCCTACTGATACATACTTATTTACATTTATGAAATACCATATGTGTAACTTTTAAAAAAAGGTTTTACTTTGTTTTTTTAAGGTCAGATTCAACATGAAAGGAGAGATTGAGGTATGAAGCTAAATACTCAAAGGTGGGACAAACATTCAAGAATTATAGCTAGGATGAGCTATGTGGGGAAAAAATGCTTTCAATAGTAATATGATAGATTTTTAAATTGTGTCTGCAAGATCAGTAGGCTATAAACTAATGACAAAGAAAAGTTAACACATGTTCTGTCAAGAATAGTGTCCGAATGAGAAATAGCAGAACAAACACAATTAAGAGGGAACGAAGTCAGTGAGATGCAAAACAACTGAGTGTCCAGTTCCTTGTTTGATAGAGTGAGTCGCAGGTCATCTGCTTCATGAAGATGGACTGGGCACACACATTTACCTTCTGTTACTCCCCAAATCCAACGAAAATTAGAAAAATACAAGTACCAAAAGGAATAAACCTGTAACAGGGAAAAGAATGGAATTGGGATTCACAAAAGAATGAGACATTTTAATAAGTATCTGGAAGAAGAAAAGTAGTTTACAGTAAGTTGACAGATGAGAGGCAGGGAAAAACAACAGTCTAGCATGAGTTTCAGGGAAGGAGGGAGCCACCTGCCCAGTGGAGGAGGCTTTGAGTTAAGAGTCAACAGGTCCTATGGAAGGCAGATGTGAGTAGTAGAACCAAAAATGGGGACAGAGGAACATGGGGAGGCAGGTACAGATATTGAAGATTCATCTGTTGACAAATCTGTCAATATTTAGCTGGGAATGGTGGCAGGCACCTCTAGTCCCAGCTATTCAGGAGGCTGAGGCATGAGAATTACTTGAACTCGGGAGACAGAGGTTGCAGAGAGCTGATATCACACCACTACACTCCAGCCTGGGAGACGGAGGGAGACTCTGTCTTAAAAAAATAAAAAATAAATAAATGTCAATACTAAAGTTAAAATGGACCTGACACAAGGTGCGATATAGAAGGGAGGAGGAAAGGTAGGGAGTTAAAACAGGATGTCAAATTTTGTGTGAAATGAAATAGAGGTTTAAATGTTATTTTATGTTATAGTGGTTATCAATTAAAAAAAAAACTTTAAAAAATTAAAACATTAAGAGGAGAAAGGAATGAGGTAGTATAAACAAAATCCTTGTCTCTCATATTAGGGAGTCTATTAAAATTGCTTTCACTGATAAATTAAGAAATAACAATGTTTCTTAATTTTATCCAACAAATTATCCCGTGGAGACAACTTCCAGAAGAATAAAAATAAAAATATTAAAAGAGTTTGCCGTGGGTACTCCATTTACCCTGATGTGATTATTATGCATTGTATATGTATATGTATGTATCACATAGACATGTATTAAAATCTCAGGTACCCCATAAGTACATAACTCTAAAAATAAAAACACCCAATTACCTCTGCACAAATTGAAGTTGGGTTCAGTTCACACTGGACCCTCTTTCCTACTGCAATAGTATAACCAGACCTGAGTATTTTTGTTAAGCTTCGATTAAAATCTAATCTTACCACTTTAAAAGGAATAAAAATAAGGAAGGTACAAGCTCTGAACTGTAATTGCCATTCTCTTAGCATAGAAGGGGGAAAAGGAGTTAAAAACAGAAACCCAAAAAGCAAAACACTGCGAAGGAAATTCAGTAATAAAAGCCTTTCATCTGGGGAAAAAAAAGAGTTTGCCTTTGGGTAATGCCACTAGTATTAGTACTAGTAATGCCATCATGTATTATCTTGATGAGAAGTCAGTCAGTTCAACTCTCTAGATTCTCTTATTTCATAGTGCATAATATTTTCTCAGCGAGCCTGTAAGAATGTGGATTTCTGGCCCTACTTCCAGATACTATAATTTAGCAGGGATTACATGTGGTCCGTGGGCCATGCATTAAGAACCGTGGTTCTAGGGTGTGAGAAATTATATCCATGTCACTGCCAACATCATGGATGTGAGAGCATCCTCTCAGTCTCACACTTTTTTGAAATGTGGTGTTCAAGGCTGGCTACTCACTTCCTGGAGTTAGAAGGGTCTTCAGGGAAAGGTCTGATGACCTGTGTGCAGAGATGAGCCTGAGAAGATGACTCCACCTTAGGGCCTTCCCTATGGTCCGTGGACTGAGGAGGCTTCAGTTCTAAGTCCAGAGACAGTCTTGTCTGTGCCCCCAAAGAGCTGCTCCACTGCACATGACCACAGTCACTTTCCTCATTTAGAATGAGAAGGTGACTGCCACTTGGAGTAGACATTTGGATTGCCCTGACACATACTCTCATCTTGTGACAAAACCATTTAGAGAACCAAAATAAATCTAGAAATTAGCTTTGTAGATGTGGAGTTAAAGTTTATTGGATGAAGAAAGTGTTTCCAAGAGTATGACTCTGCTGGCCCACCCATCTCCACAGCATAGATATGCCTAGTAGACTAGCACTTCCCAACTTCGGGTGCACATCACATTCACAAAAGGAGCTTTTCAAAAGTACCAGCATGGGCTCCCCTTTAGCTTAATTGAATCAGAATCTCTGAAGATGGGGCCCAGGCATGGGCATTTTTGTGAAGCTTTCCAGGACAGCATAATATCCAGCCAGAGTAAGGATCGTGGTATACAGGAGTTACAGGGAATGTTCACTGGGTTGTCTAGGCCTCCCTTTCCCCTAAACCACATGGGAGATCAACTAATATGTATTCCAAGGAAAGGCCTAAATGCCTGTGGCACCACTTTGGTGTTTAGTTCTTTAATATAACAGGTCCAAAAACTCAATGTTGTCTGTCATAAAAGTAAAATCTTGCTTTGTGTACATAAATTCAGTTAATAATCATAGCAACCCTATGAGATAGGTACTATTATTATCTGCATTTCATAGATGTAGAAGCTGAGAAAACAGATGATAAGTAACTTGTCCAAGGTCACACAATTGTCAAGTAGGAGAGCTAGAATATGAATTCAGGTGGCCACAGTCTGGACTCTCAAACATTCTGTTCTATTTCGTTAAAATCACTGACTCTGACAGTTCCCTGCCTCTCATTTTGGCAGATGGCCTTGATTCTTACTTCTTGAGAAAACCAAGGCAATCAGAGAGGAACTCCCTGCTTCCACAATCACATATACTAGCCTACTGCATCCCTGACTCTATCCTCTATTTGTACACTAGATCTCATCTCCTCTTGCCAACTCAGGGATGCTGTTCAAGCACTTAAACCGCCTCTCCTCACATCAGTTATTTCCTCAGTTGGCTCTTTCTCACTAGCTGTACACATATTAGCTGTTACACATTTGTTGTAACATCTTTCATGGAGAAAAATCCCTCCCTTGATTGCACATCTCTCGCTAGCTGCCACCCTGTTTTTCTTTTCTCCTATACAGCATGGTTCCTCCAAAAGAGTGGTCTGTACCTGTCTTCACTTTTTCTTCCATTCTACTCCAGTCAGACTTTAGAGCTCCTCTCCCCGACTGTACACAGGCTCATTAAAACAGTGCTTATCCGGTGCTCCACTCCGAGTCGTTCTCTCTACCTATCAGCAGCATGAGTCAGTGTTAATACCCTCACCTGGAAACTCTGGGGCTCTCTATCAGTTGTCTCCTCCTACCTACCTGGCCATCTACTTTCTCAGTTTCATTGCCAGTTCCCTTCACCCCTTTGTTTTCTAAGCATTGGCATGCCCTGGACCTGTGAGTCCTAGATTTCTTCTCTTTCTGTAGTCATTCCATAGGTTTTCTTATCCAGAAAGCTGATGATACTCAAATTTATATTTTTGCATATCTTCATGACCATAGGGTAGGAAAAGATTTCTTAAACAGAACATAAAATGTACTAACCTTAAAGGGAAAGAAACAAGTCAAACTGCATTAAAATTTAGATTGTAAATCAAGAGACACTCTTCACAGTGAAAAAATAAGCCACAGAGTAGAGGATATTTGTAATGCATATATCTGACAAAAGACCTCTATCTGTATAATATAAACAGCTCCCACAGATAATAAGAAAAAGGTAAACAAAGCAATGGAAAAATGAATGAAGGGGTGGAACAGCCCAGATCTCCCCCACAAACTTTAGACTTGAATGTACAGCTGCATATTCATGATCTCCAGTGACTACATATCTTATATTTAACCCACCCAAAACAATTCCTGCTTCTTCTTCTCCATCTCAACCTGCTCCTTTTCCAGTAAATGGCAACTCCAGGTGCCAGCTACACAGACCAAATCCTGTGGCGTCATCCTTAACTATTCTCTTACATCTCATATCCAACCTATATTAATTATCTATTGCAGCAAATATCACTTCAGTTTCTGTGGGTCAGGAATGTGGGCATGGCTTAGCTGAATCTCAGGCTCAGGGTCTCATTTAGACTATAAATCTACAATCCTGGCATTGGACAGGGCTAGTCACCTCAAGGTTTGATTCGGAAGGATCACTCCCAAGCTCACACACGTGGCTGTTGGCAGGCCTCAGGTTCTTGCTGGCTGTTAGCTGGAGATGACAGTTCCTTGCCACATGGGCCTCCCCAAATGCAGATCACAGTATGGCATCTGGTCTCCCCCAGAGTGAGCCAGAGAGAGGGAGGGCAGCTAGACGGAAGTCACATTTTGTAACCTAACTCACAATTATATACTATCACTTTTACCATATTCCTTTCATTGGAAGTGAGTCAGTAGGTCAAACCTACACGCAGGGGGAGGTACAGATCACTGTGGGCCAGCATAAAGGCTGCCAGTCACACAATCTAACAGCACATTGTGTCATTTCTACTTTCAAAATATGAGCAGAATCTAAGTACTTCTCACCACTTCCATTGCTAAGCACCCTGGTCCAGGCCTCTGTCTTCTTCCACTTAGATTCTTGCAATAGCTTCTTAAATGGCATCCTTCCTCCCTAACTCCTACTTCACACACACTGCTTGCCACACAATAGTGAGAATAAGCCTTTTAAAATAAGAGTGAAATCATGTTAATGATTTGCAAAAAAAATCTCCAGCATTCTAGAAGGCCCTGTATGCTCTACTCGTGTCCTGATCTTTACTCCTGCTATTCTTCCCTTCACTCATTCTGCTCCAACTACATTGGCCTTCCAGATGTTCCCTGAACACACCAAGCATGCACCCACCTTAGACCTTAGACCCCTTTCTTGTGCGTATCTTCTCTTCAATATCTGCAAGGCTGAGAAAATGTCACTTTTCAGTGAGGTCTTCCCAGAACGTCGCTTATAAAATAGCAATGTGTACACTCTCCCCTCTCCTTTACTCCCTATTCTCTTAACTAGCTTTATTTTTATCTGTAACAATTGCCACCTTCCTTGTTTTTCTTACTTGTTTATTTTCTATTTCCGCGTACCATTTAGTGGCGTATAATACGAGCTCAATCAATATTTATTAAATAAAGAAACATCCTTGATTGGGTTAAACAAAGTTCTTGTTCTTCCTATGACTGATATGGAAAGATATTGTGTATGTATGACACCTTTTGCATGTGATTGATCTCATCTGGATTGTGTTGAACTCATCATTTAACCCTAAATAAATTCATCATTTAACTCTATCGTGAGTGAGGGAGTGGAGTTGTGAAAGAGGCAGGGGGAAGGAATTGGCTGATTTGTCCCCAGTCCCCGGACAGCCACTTCTAACCCACTGGTTCTTCATCCTCTTGCAAAAACCCTTCCTCCTCTGGGCCTCATGGTACCTGTCAAGAAGCTGCCTTCTTGCTGTCATTTCTAGACCCCACATTCACCCAGGGTCTTACCCAAACACCCTTCAATTCAGACCCATCATGTGGTACGTTGGTGGTATAGTGGTAAGCATAGCTGCCTTCAGACCCATGGCCCCTGCTCTAGCTCTGAAATCCTAAACTATGGAATACCACTCTTTGAGCCCAACCTTGTACTCTTTCAGTTTATTCCCCTTCTGTTTGCCCTTGAAACACGCCAAGACCTCCACTTGAGTCTCCTCCATTTTCTAGCAATCATTCCCTTTTGACTTTATGTCCTCCTGTATCTGCCCTAAATACCTGATTCATTACCTCATTTCATATAGAAAAAATGCGCTTCAGTGATGGAAAGCAAAGGCTTCAGAGACCCAAACACAGGTTCATAGTCCAGCTCTACCACGTGTTAAATCTTGTGATCTTGGGCAAATTAATTAATCTGTCTGAACCCCACTTTCCTTGAGTATAAAATGAGAATAACAGCTTCCTTATAGGGAGGTTGTAAGGACTGCATGTGATTTAGAAAAGCATGAAGTTCATAGACAGCAATAAATGTAAATGACTATTAATTGTAAACATTTTAAAATAAATTTTATTTTATATAGTTAAGGTATACAAATGACGTTATAGGATGCATATAGATAGTAAAAGGGTTACCATAGTGAAACAAATTGAAATATCTATCATCTCACGTAGTTACCCTTTTTTTTTTGTTTTTGTAGCAAGAGCAGCTAAAATTGACTCAGCATGAATTCTACATACAGTACAATTGTATTACCTCTGGTCCTCACAGGGTACATTAGATCTCTAGACTTGTTCATCCTACACATCTGAGATGGTTTGTATCCTCTTGAACTATGTCTTCGCATTTTCTCTCCCCAATGTTCCATCCCTGACAACCACTGTTTTGTTCTCTCTGTATAATTGAAATTTTTTATGTTCTACATATTAATGAGATCATGAGTGTCTGGCTTGTTTCATTTAGCATAATGTCCTCTAGGCTCACGCATGCTGTGGCAAATGGCAAGATGTCATTCTTGTTTAGGGCTGAATAATATTCAGTGTTATTGTATGTATCACAATTTCTTCATTCATCTGCCAACAGACACTTAGGTTGTTCCATATTTTGGCTATTGTGAATAATGCTGCAATAAACATGAGAGTGCAGATATCTTTGTGAGGTGGTAATTTTATTTCCTTTTGGCATATGTCCAGAAGAGGGATTGCTAGATCACATGGTAGTTCTAATTTTGATTTCTTTAGAAGTCTCCATACTATTCTTTATAATGGCTCTACCAATCGACATTTCCACCAGCAGTGTACAAGAGTTCCCTTTTCTCCATGTCCTTACCAACACTTGTTATCTTTTGACTTTTTATTAGTAACCATCCTAACAGGGTGAGGTGGTATCTTAGAGTGGTTTTGATTTGCATTTCTCTGATGATTAATGATGAGGAACACCTGTTCCTATACCTGTTGGCCATTTTTATGTCTTTGGAGAAATGTCTGTTCAAGTCTTTTCCCTGTTTTTTTAATCGGGTTACAGATGCTCTTTGACTTACATTGTGTTTGAATAAGCCTATTATAAATTGAAAATACCCTAAATCAAAAGTGCATTTTCCACTTACAGTATTAGAACATGATCATAAGTGGAGAAGCCTACTGAATGTGTGTTATACTCCCACCAACCTAAAGTTGAAAAATTGTAAGTTAAACCATTGTTAAGTCAGGAACAGTATATGTTTTTCTACTACTGAGTTGTATGAGCTTTTTATAAAATGTGGATATTATCACCTTATTAGATATATGGTTTGCAAACTTTTTTTCTAAATTCTTAGGATACCATTTTATTTTGTTGATTATTTCCTTTGCTCTGCAGAAGCTTTTAAGTTTGATGTACAGCTGACCCATGAACAACACAGGTTTGAACTTCATAGGTCCATGAAGATTTGCTTCTTCTTCTGCCACCCCTGAGACAGTAAGCCCTCGTCTTATTCCTCCTCCTCAGCCTACTCAATGTGAAGACAATGAGGATGAAGACCTTCATGATGGATCCACTCTCAATTGATATTAAATATATTTTGTCTTCCTTATGATTTTCTTAATAACATTTCTTTCCTCCAGCTTACTTTGTTGTAAGAATATGGTATATAATACATATTACATACAAAATATGTGTTAATGAACTGTTTATGTTATCAGTAAGGCTTCTGGTCAACAGTAGACTATTAATTTTTTTGAAAGTCAGAAGTTACATGTGGATTTTTGACTGTGCAAGGGTTAACATTTCTAACATCCATGTTGTTCAAGAGTCAACTGTAGTTCCATTTATATATTTTTGCTTTTGTGGCCTGAGCTTTTTAGAAAAATGTTTAAATTTTATTTTAGATTCGGGGGTGCATGTGCAGGTGTGTTGCATGGGTATATTGCATGATGCTGAGGTTTGGGGTATGATTGATCCTGTCACCCACATATTGAGCATAGTGCCCAATAGGTAGTTTTCAGCCCTTGCCTCATTCCCTCCTCTAGTAGTCCCCAGTGTCTGTAGTTCCCATTGTTATGTCCGTGTGTACCCAGTGTTTAGCTCTCACTTGTGAGAACCTGTGGTATTTGGTTTTCAGTTTCTGTGTTAATTTGCTTAGGATAATGGCCTCTAGCTGCATCCATGTTGCTCCAAAGGACATGATTTCATTCTTTTCATGATGTTCATTCTTTTTATGGCTGCATAGTATTCTGTGGTGTATATGTACTACATTTTCTTTATCCAGTCCACAGTTGATGGGCGCCTAGGTTGAATCCATGTCTTTACTATTGTGAACAGCACTGCAATGAACATACAAACATATCTACCAAAAAAGATAGAATAATTTGTTTTCCTATGGATATATAACAGTAATGAGATTACTGGGTCAAATGGTAGTTTTATTTTTAGTTCTTTGAGAAATCTCCAAACTGCTTTACAGTGGCCGAACTAATTTACCTTCCCACCAAAGTGTATAACCATTCCGTTTTCTCTGCAGCCTCGCCAACATCTGTTATTTTTGATTTTTTGATAATAGCTATTCTGACTGGTGTGAGATGTTATCTCATTGTGGTTTTTATTTACATTTCTCTTATAAAGAGTGAAGTTGAACATTTTTTTCGTATGTTTGTTGGCTGCTTGTTTGTCTTTTGTGAAGTGTCTGTTAATATCCTTTGCCCACTTTTTAACAGGATTATTATTTTTTTGCTTGTTGAATTATTTAAGTTCTATATAGATTTGTCTGGGTATTAGATCTTTGTTGGATGCATGGTTTTGTGAATATTTTCTCCCATTGTGTAGGTTGTCTGTTTACTCTGTTGATAGTTTATTTTGATGTGCAGAAGCTCTTTAGTTTAATTAAGTCCCACTGTCAATTTTTGTTTTTGTTACAATTGTTTTTGAGGACTTAGTCATAAATTCTTTGCCAAGGTCAATGTTCAGAAGGATATTTCCTAGATTTTCTTCTAGGTTTTTTGTTTGTTTGTTTGTTTGTTTTTTGAGATGGAGTCTCACTCTGTCACCCAGGCTGGAGTGCAATGGCGTGGTCTCAGCTCACTGCAACCTCCACCTCTCGGGCTCAAGTGATTCTCCTGCCTCAGCCTCCCGAGTAGCTGGGATTACAGGCTCCCGCCACCACACCCAGCTAATTTTTGTATTTTTAGTAGAGACGGAGTTTCACCATGTTGACCAGGCTGGTCTCAAACTCCTGACCTCAGGTGAATCCGCCCGCCTTGGCCTCCCAAAGTGCTGGAATTACAGGCATGAGCCACTGTGCCCAGCCCTAGGTTTTTTTATAGTTTGAAGTCTTTAAGTCTTTAAAGTTATCTTGAGTTAATTTTTGTATATAGTGAAAGGTAGGGATCCAATTTTATTCCTCTGTATATGGATAGCCAGTTATCCTAGCACCATTTATTGAATAGAGAGTCCTTTCCCCATTGCATATTTTCACTGACTTTGTCAAAGATCAGTTGGTTGTAGGTGTGCAGCTTCATTTCTGGATTCTCTATATTTTGTTCCATTTGTCTATGTGTCTGTTTTTGTACCAGTACCATGATGTGGCCATTTTGGTTACTGTAACCTTATAATATAGCTTGAAGTCAGGTAATGTGAGGCTTCCAGCTTTGTTCTTTTTGCTTAGTATTGTTTTGACTGTTTGGGCTCTTTTTTGGTTCTGTGTGAATTTTAGAATAATTTTTTTTTAAAATTCTGTGAAAAATGACATTGGTGTTTTGATAGGAATACCATTAAATCTGTAGATTGCTTTGGGCAGAATGGTATTGTGGCCTAAGCTTTTTGTGTAATACCCAAAAAGCCACTGCCAAGACCAGTGTCCAGGAGATTTGCCTCATGTTCTCTTCTGGGAGTTTTATAGTTTCTGGTCTTATATTTAGGTATTTTAGCTCGTTTGAGTTGATTTTTATGTATACTATAAAAATAGGGTCCAATTTCATTCTTTTGTGTGTGGAAACCCAGTTTCCCCAGTGCCATTTATTGAAGAGACTATTCTTTCCCCATTTTGTCCTTTGGCGCCATTAGTTGACCATACATGTTTTGATTTATTTCTGGGTTCTCCATTCTGTTCCACTGGTTTGTGTGTCTGTTTTTATGCTAGTGCCACACTATTTTAGCTTTGTAGTATAATTTTAAATCAGTAAGTGTAATATCTTTAACTTTGTTTTCCTTTCTCAGAATTGTTTTGGCTATTTAGTCTTTTATGTTTTCATGCAAATTTTAGGACTTTTTTCTATTTCTGTGAAGAATGTCCTTGGGATTTTGATAGGGATTGTATTGAATCTGTATATTGCCTGGATAGTATGGACATTTTAACAATATTAATTATTTTAATCTATATCTTCCCATCTATTTATTTGTGTCTTCTTCAACACTTTTCTTCATCCATGTTTTATAATTTCCAGTGTACATATCTTTCACTTCCTTGGTTAAATTTACCCTAGGTATTTTATTTTGTTTGTTGCTTTGGTAAATGGAATTTCTTTCTTTCTTTTTCAATTTAAAAGTTGTTATTCATGTATAAAAATGCTACTGATTTTTGTATGTTGATTTTGTGTCCTGTAAGTTCACTGAATTCATAGAGTCAATTTTACTTTTTTCTTTCTGATTTGGATGCTTGGTCGGTCTGTCTTTCTTTCTTTCTTTCTTTCTCTTTCTTTCTTTCTTTCTTTCTTTCTTTCTTTCTTTCTTTCTTTCTTTCTCTTTCTTTCTTTCTTTTCTTTCTTTCTTTCTTTCTTTTCCGGCTATAATATGCTTTATCAAATATAAAAATAATTATCCCTGCTCTCTTTTGGTTACCATTTGCATAGAATATCTTCTTGTATCCCTTCTCTTTCAGCCTGTGGGTGTCATTAAAACCTAAGTGAGTCTCTTTATTTTTTAGGCAGTATATAGTTGGACCTTAATTTTTTTTAACCCATTCAGACACTCTATGTCTTTTGATTGGATAATTTAATCAATTTACCTTCGAGGTTATTATTGATAGGTAACAACTTACTACTGACATTTTCTTATTTGTTTTCTGGGTTTTTTTAAAATTATACTTTAAGTTCTAGGGTACATGTGCACAACGTGCAGGTTTGTTACATATGTATACACGTGCCATGTTGGTGTGCTGCACTCATTAACTTGTCATTTACATTAGGTGTATCTCCGAATGCTATCCCTTCCCCCTCCCCCCTCCCCACAATAGGACCCAGTGTGTGATGTTCCCATTCCTGTGTCCAAGTGATCTCATTGTTCAGTTCCCACCTATGAGTGAGAACATGCGGTATTTGGTTTTCTGTTCCTGCGATAGTTTGCTGAGAATGATGGTTTCCAGCTGCATCCATGTCCCTACAAAGGACACGAGCTCATCCTTTTTTATGGCTGCGTAGTATTCCATGGTGTATATGTGCCACATTTTCTTAATCCAGTCTGTCACTGATGGACATTTGGGTTGATTCCAAGTCTTTGCTATTGTGAATAGTGCCACAATAAACATATGTGTGCATGTGTCTTTATAGCAGCATGATTTATAATCCTTTGGGTATATCCCCAGTAATGGGATGGCTGGGTCAAATGGTATTTCTAGTTCTAGATCCTTGAGGAATCGCCACACTGTTTCCCATAATGGTTGAACTAGTTTACAATCCCACCAACCGTGTAAAAGTGTTCCTATTTCTCCACATCCTCTCCAGCACCTGTTGTTTCTTGACTTTTTAATGATTGCCATTCTAACTGGTGTGAGATGGTATCTCATTGTGGTTTTGATTTGCATTTCTCTGATGGCCAGTGATGATGAGCACTTTTTTTCTGGTTGTTTTATAGCTCCTCTATTCCTTTCTTCCTCTCTTGTTGTCTACCTTTGTGAATTTATAATTTTCTGTAGTACTAAGCTTTGATATCTTTCTGTTTATTGTTTGTTTATCTCCTGTAGTTTTTTTGTTTGTTTTTTGGTTATTATGAGGCTTACAGAAAACATCTTATAATCTACCAGTTTAAATTGATAATTTCTGTCACATACAAAAAACTAGACTTTTACTCTCCATCACCATTTATGCTTTTGATGTGTCAACAAAAAGAATCAGACTCTGTAAAGTATTTGAAGACATTTATTCTAAGCCAAATATGCATGACCAATGGCTCATGACACAGCCCTCAGGAGATCTGATTGGGCTCCAGCTTGGCTTATGCATTTTAGGGAGACATAAGACATCAATCAATATGTATAAGATGTACATTGGTTTGATCTGGAAAGGCAGGACAACTCTAAGCAGGGGGCTTCCAGGTCATAGGTGGATTCAGAGATTTTCTGATTGGCAATTGGTTGAAAAAGTTATTATCTAAAGACCTGGAATCAATAGAAAGGAATGTCTAGATTAAGAGAAGGGTTTGTGGAGACCAAGGTTTTATCGTGCAAGTGAAACCTGCTGGTAGCAAGCTTCAGAGCTCTCATCAGACCCAAAAAAGGGACCAGACTCAGTTAATTCTCTCCTGGATCAGGGAAAAGACATGGAAAGAAATGAGGATTGTCTACATAAAGTATATTTTCCTCACAAGAGACAGGTTTGCAAGGCCATTTCAAAATATATCAAAGAAATATAATTTGGGGCAAAATACTTTGATTTCTTTTAGGGTCTGCTGTCTGTCATGTGATGCTATACTGGAGGCAGGCTGGAATTTGGTCTTATTGCTATGAAGAATCTGCTTTGTCAGTCTTAACATCTGTTTAATGTTAATGCTAGTCAGCTGTGCCTGAATTCCAAAAGGGAGAAGGGAATAATAAGGCATGGCCCACCCTGGTTCCTTTCATAGCCTGAACTAGTTTTTCAGGTTAACTTTGGAATGCCATTGGCCAAGAGGAGGATCCATCTGTTTGTTGGGGGCTTTGAATTTTATTTTTGGTTTACAAATGTCACAACTTACATCTTTTATATTGTGTATCACTTAATGACTATCATAGTCATTTTTTACTGTTTCAACTTTTAACCTCCATACTAGAGGTATGTATGATTTAAACACTACCATTACAGCATTTGCGTATTCTGAATATGACTATGTGTTTACCTCTGCTAGTGAGTTGTATACTTTCATGTGTATTCATGATAGTAATTATCCTTTTAGTTCTGCTTAAAGAACTCTCTCGAGCATTTCTTATAAGGCTGGTATAATGGCAATGAATTTCCCCACCTTTTTCTTGTCTGTGAAAGTCTTTATTTCTCCTTCATTTCTGAAATACAGCTTTGCTGGGTATAGTATTCTTGGCTAGCAAGTTTTATTTTTTCTTTTTTCTTTGATTTTTCTTTCAGAATTTTGAATATATCCTCCATTCTCTACTTGATTGTAAACTTACCACTGTGAAATCCACTGATAGTCTAATGGGGATTCACTTATATGTGACCTGACACTTTTTTCTTGTAGCTTTAAAAATTATCTCTTTGTTTTGACTTTTGATGGTTTGATTATAATATACCTCAGAAAGGACTTCTTTGTATTGAATCTGCTCGAGGATCTTTGAGCTTCATGAATCTGGATGTACATATCTCTCCCAAGACTTGAGATGTTTTCAGCAATTGTTTCATTACATAACCTGTCTGTCCCTTTCCCAGTCTCTTTTCCTTCTGAAACTCCCATAATGCAAAATTTACTTAATGGTGTCACATAAGTTCCATAGGCCATCTTCTCTCTTTTTCATTCTTCGTTTTCTCCTGAGTCATTTCAAAAGATCTATCTTTAAGTTTACAGATTCTTTCTCCTCTGCTTGATCTAGTTTGCTGCTGGAGCTCTCTATTGTATTGTTTTTTATCTCATTGATTAAATTCTTCAGCTCTAAGATTTCTGTTTGTTTCTTTTGTATGATGTTGGTATTGTTTGGATGTGTATCCCTGCCCAAATCTCTTGATCCCCAATATTGGAGGTGGTTCCTGGTTGAATCATGAAGACAGATTTCTCATATATGGTTTAGCACCGTTCCCCTTGGTACTGTCTTCATGATAGTGAGTGAGTTCTCATGAGATTTGGTCATTTAACAATGTGTAGCACCTCTCCCCTCATTCTCTTGCCCCTGCTTTCACCATGTGATGTGTCTGCTCCCCCTTCATCTTCTGCAATGATTGTAAGCTTCCTGAGGTCTCCCCAGAAGCAGGTGCTGCTGTGTTTCCTGTACAGCCTGCAGAACCATGAGCCAGTTAAGCCTCTTTTATTTATAAGTTACCCAGTCTTGGGTATTTCTTTATAGCAATAGAAGAACAGATGAATACACATATCTATCTCTTAGTTGAATTTTTCATTCACACCATGTGGTGTTTTCCTGATTTAATTGAATTGTCTGTGTTCTCTTGTATCTCACTGAGTTTCTTTAAGATTGTTATTTTGAATTCCTTTTCAGGCATTGTGTAAATTTCCTGGGGTCAGTTACTGGAGAATTATTGTGTTCTTTTGGTGGTGTCATGTTTCCTTGTTTCTTGTGTCCCTGCATTGATGTCTGCTCATCTAGTGGTGCAGTTACCTATTCCAAACTTAACAGAGTGGCTTTTGTAAGGGAGGACTTTTACCTCCAGAGGGCCTAAGGGTGTCACTTGGGCAGGGTGTGGTGGTTCTGGCTTTGTGTGGGTTAGTGGTATAGTCTCTTTGTAGCTTCTTCAGTTGTTATTTATGTTAACAATGACTGTGAGTGCCTCAAATGGCCTAGGCTACAGGAGTTTGTGGCAGTGATCATGGCTGAGTAGGTTATTAGGGAAAGGGCTTTAGGGTTCCTTTTTTCTTGTCTTCCTCAGAGTAGTAAATCTTAGCTGAGGGGATCTCTTGATATTGGGTCTGGGAGACTCATAGGCAGCCACAGCAGCACTGCAATCCAGGGTATAGGTGCTCCGAGGGACTGTGCAGCTGGGTTCCTGGTCTCAAGGTCTTGTGAAACTACTGTATCACCTGGGACTTGCCATTCAGGTTCATGCTCCAAGGCACGAGTTGATGCAGTTCTTTCACTAAGCCAGGGTCTGTTGCTGTGAGCCACACCCCAGCAGCTTGGTCCCAGAAGCCTGAGATGTAGCTGTAGTTCTGACATGGGGAGCCAGGGCATAGCACTGACACAGCTCTAAGGAAGAAGGGGTATACTCAGGCTTGGGCCCTGAGGAGCAGGGAACAGTTTCAATTTGGAACCTGGAACAAGCAAGAGACAGGGACAGCTCGGAATCTGAGAAATGAGGTACTATGTAGTGGTGACTCTGGGCCCTGGGATGGTGGGACACAGCAGTAGCCCAGGCTCTGTGGGACCAGGTATAGCAGCAGCAAGGACCCAGGAATGGCAAGATGTTGCTGTGTCTTGGGCCCCACAGGGAGGGGAGCAGTACAGCAATGACCACTCCCTGGAGAAGTGGGGTACCTCATTAGCTGGGACTGTGATGGGGCTAATCTAGTTCCATGTAGGTGGGGTGCTTTGGCTGCAGCCTGGAGAGCAGGGTGGTATAGCCCAGCCAAGTCTCTGATTTCCTGAGATGTGAAACACTGCATCTTCTTAGTCCCAGAAAGCACAGCTACGTGGCTCAGCAGTACCTCCTTTTGTGCTGGGAAGTACAACTGTTCCACTATGCAGGATGCCTGAAGCCCCTGAGGTTGGGGCACTGCTTCAACTGTAGCACCGGGTCGAAGGTGTGGCTGCTCCAGTAGTTCAATGTTCCAGGTCCCCGGGGATGGGGCAACACTGCAGCTTGGCTGTAAGGGGAAGATGTAGCAATGACTGGGTTGGGTGGAATGGAGCAGGTCTGTAGTAGCTTGGCCCTAGCGAATAGGAGATAGCAGCAGCTCAGCTTTGGGATGGTAAGCTATTGGTTTGGCATGGTTTGGTGGTAGTGGGGCCTCAGGGATGGAGGGGTGCAATGGCTGCTTGCCTCCAGAACAGGACACACCATAGCAGTGGCTCTGGTTCCAAGATGGCACAGAGCAGTAGCAGCATGGGCCACAGTGGGGCAGGGAACAGTGTTGGCTGTTTCTCTGGGGGTAGCTAAGTGTGTGGACTCCAGGGAACCCCTGAAGCTGGGCTGTGATCCTGTGAGGGCTACTGGAGTCTCCAGGAGTAAAGACTGCAGGTGTTCACAGTGGTGATGGGGGCTGCTGGGATCCTCCTGGTTACCTCTTCCCAGCAAGGAGTTCTTCCTACTTCTGAGCTGATTTCACCCGGGGAGATGGGTGGCAGAGGCAAGGTGTTTCCTTCCCTTCTCCATGTGGCCATCCTAGGATTTCATGCGTTACATCATTTCTCGGCTTCCTTGCTGTTCTCTGGAGCTCTCCTTTAGTTATGTTGGTCAAAATGTAGTTTATTTGTTGTTTTGGAGGGTTTTTGTTGAGTAGGGGAGAGAGCTAAGAGTTTCTAGTTGGCCATCTCGCTGACAACCCAATGATAATTTTTAAAGGAGTTAATATTTAGAAATGTTTAGAACAATGCCTGGCATATAGTAATTATCATTTAGTGTTTGTTAAATTAATATTTTGATTTATTTCCGATATGCTGTTTTTTTGTTTTTGTTTTTTTGTTTTGTTTTGTTTTTTTGAGATGGAATATTGCCCAGTTGCCCAGGCTGGAGTACAGGAATGCGATCTCGGCTCACTGCAACTTCCGCCCCCCGGGTTCAAGTGATTCTCCTGCCTCAGCCTCTTGAGTAGCTGGGCTATAGGCGCCCACCACCACACCCAGCTAATTTTTTGTATTTTTAGTAGAGATGGGGTTTCACTGTGTTAGCCAGGATGGTCTCCATCTCTTACCCTCGGGATCCACCCTCCTCAGCCTCCCAAAGTGCTGGGATTACAGGCATGAGCCTTCGCGCCCGGCCCCTCCAATATGTTAATTTTCTTAACTTTCCCTCACTTTGAAAAACTCCCAGTTTCTGTCTCCCCAGTGTGTTCAGTAAAATCACCCATCAGGCAGAGTGAGGGCAGTGAAAACTCATGAGCTCCGGCCTCAGCTGAGACCCCATGCAGATCCTCAGTTCTTTAGTTCTCTCTCAGTAATGCCTGCTGTTGTCGTATGCCCAGCAGTTATCTCAGCCCTTCACTGCTCATGTCAAGGGCTATACCTTACGATGTCCTCTCTCACTGAGTAGATGTTCTTACCTCTTATTGGACAGAAAAAAAGGAGGTCTAATGTATACAACATCTACTTTTAGACCCCTGCAGCTATAACTTTTTTCATTTGTATTCATTCTCACTATTTTCTTCCTCCTAAGAACTCTGTCTTATCTAGGCTCCTTGCAAATGCCTTACTCTCCAGCATCTTCAACTTTTTCCTCTCCTCTGCTTTTTCTGATCATCCTGTAGGTGTGAGAGGCAGTAAAGCCCAAGACTATGCAGGTACCCTTGTATCCTGATTTTTTGGGTATGGACCTTGGCATTGCTGCTTCCTAACTTTGTGACCTTGGACAGATTACTTTGTTTAATAACTTCACTGTTGCTCACCTTCCTCTTCTGTATAATGGGGAGAACAGTGTACCTATGTCATAAGGTGGTTGTAAGGATTGTATGAATTAATGTAAAACACATGGAACAGTGCCTGGCATGCAGTAAGTTCTCAATAATTGCACATTATTGTGAGACATTCCAATAAAAAAAACTTTCATACATATGTCTTCTCTTAGCAACTCCCTCATCTCTCTTCCCATCACATTTGAGTTTCTTAAAAAAAATAAGCAGCCTTTGATATTTCGCCTTGCTCTAGCGCTTACTTTTTCCTCTTTGTCAAATGCATTTCTCAATTCTCCCATTAAGTTACTTTTGCTTATAGCTCATAAAAACCAATTTCTGTGTGTGTGTGCACATGTGCATATGCTTATATTGACCATTCTGGGGCATCTGACATTGAACCACTTCTTCATTCTTCAAGTCTCTCCTGTGGCCTTCCAAGATACCATTTTCTTTTCTCTCTCTTGTCTTCCGGGCCCAATCTTCCCATCTTTTTCTATGCTTCTCTGATATGGTTGTTATTCTCAGGGCTGTCATTAGCCCTGCCTTCTTTTTATTTTTTTATTTGTATAAATTTATGGGGTACAAGTGTAATTTGGTACATGCATAGATTGTGTAGTGGTAAAGTCAGGGCTTTTAGGGTATCTATCACCCAAATAATGTGCAGTGTACCCGTTAAGAAATCTCTCACCATCCACCCGCCTCCTACTTCCTCACCCTTCTGAGCCTCACTGTCTTATCACTGGACACTCCACATCCAGGTGAACCCTGCCTTCTTTTCAGGGTACCCATTGTCCTATAATCTTACCCACATCTTCATTGTCCACTTACATGAGAGGACTATCAAACTGAACTCTGAATTCCAAACTCATCTATCCCAAGGCCTACTTACAGTTTTACTTAGTTGTGTCCCAGGCTCCTTAAAATTTCTCACATCCAAACTTAAACTATTCATCTTCCCCACTGAACATACTCCCCCTTATGTATTCCATATACAAATAAATAGCACCACCATCTACCTGTTGCCAAAAGCCAGAAAATGGAGTGCCATCCTGCACAACACCTTACTCATACTACCTTGATACCTAGATGGTCTTAAAGTCTTAAAGATTCTGCTGCCTTATTACTTCTAAAATTTGTTCCCACCACTCTACTTCTACTGTCTTTTAGCTAATCTCACATTATTCAATATTTCTTGCCAGGATTATTGCAATTCCCTCCTGTTAAGTCTCCCCACTTACACTCCAGCTGTGCCAATCTACACTTTACAATTCTGCAGAGATGGCTTTTTAACATGCAAATATGCTTATATTATTTCTTTGCTTACACATTCCAATAACTCCTCTAAATAAAACTCTTAATTTGCTTAGACTGACACAAGGCTCTCATGAATGTGTCCCTGCCTGCCCTTCTGCCTCTCCCTTCTAGCATTCCCCTTTGTAAATCCTATGCACTTCTCGGAACACATCATTTTCCATCTTTTCTTTTTTTCTTTTTCTTCAAGATGAGGTCTAGCAACATTGCCCAGGCTGGTCTCAAACTCCTGGTCTCAAGTGATCTTCTTGCCTCAACCTCCTGAGTAGCTGGGACTACAGGCATGCACCACCATGCCCTGTGATTCTCTCTCTTCTTTACCTTCCTGACTTTGCCTGGAATCTTCTCCTGGTAGCCTTCCCTGACCACCTCTAGCCTATGTTAAATATCCCTTTGATTCAGTTAGAAATTAGTTGCAGCTAACAATCTATTTAGCTAGCTTTTAACAAAAAAGGCAGGGAGTTGGGAGGATTAGGTGCTAATAAAATTATTGGAAGGGTTAGAGGAGCAGACTATAGGTTGAGTTTCCAGGAGTGACTCCCAGATTAACACTGCAGAACTGGCTCACCAAGGGATCACTGCCTCTGCTGTGATCAGGAAGCCAGAAAAGAAGGAAGGTGCCACCACAATTCGTAGCTCTAGGTCTGTCTGCCTCTGCCGAGATCCATGTCAGCATAGTGTCTAGGAAGCCAGGGGCCAAACACTGGCACCACTGTCACTGAAAAATCAGAAACCTCCACAGCCATGCATGTCAGTCTAAACAATGGCAGCAGTAATAGATGGTCTCTCCCTTGTGGTAGCCACACACATGTTCCAAGTCTTTCAGTCTTTGCTTCTGTTTGGCAGAGGCTAGGTCCATGAGGGGAAATGGAGCTGCACGGAAACTATGATGTGTAGTCTTTAGTTTTCCAGTCCCAAAGAAGCAGAAAGGCATGCTAGAAGGAGGTTGGAATAAAGTACAGGGAGCCAGTACATGTATCTGCCTCCCACTTCTTTATGCTCTCATACTATCATGTACACCTTTCATAATATTACCTACCACTCCTGTTCTACTACCTGCCTCATTACTTATCCCTCTCATTTGACTAGACTGTAACCTGTTTGAAGGCAAAAACTATTCTTATTCATCTCTAAATAATACCTGGCACATATTGATTTCTCAGCAAATGCCCATTAAATGAATGAATGAACAAGAAATTTTGCCATTATCTTAGAATTCTACTTTAATCCAATAACCAGCAACTCTTACTAATTCCATCCCTGAAACAGCCTGCCCACAAGCTCGCATCATCTCACCTGTTGCAATAATCTCATTATAAACTTCTATAATTTTGTTCCATTCTGTGATATAAACTCTGTATCACCAAATGCCACTAATTTTAGGGACGTTTTCTCTGTTACCTGCTCTTTATACCATCACCCCCTCCCTAGCCCTCTACATCTAACCAGCAGTTACTTTCACCCTCCTCTCAAGTTTTAGAGCAGTGCTTGTTACACTGTGTTGTATGGGTCCCTGGGGTCCCATGGGTGTTTCTAGGGCCTCTAAACGGAATAGAGGGAGGCTGAGCAGGTGAGGTTCTGAGCCCCATCATCCCCCTTCAACCAGAGCAGCTCTGCTTCAGTCCCATTTGTGTATTGTGTTCCCATAAGATTGTGAAAAAGTTTATATTGCTATGGGAAAAAATTTAAAAATACTTTAAAAAGCAGTGTCTAAAGGACTTTGTATGTGGATATAGCAGTCATCTTCTTGTATTAAGTTTAATTATGTATGTCTGCCACATACGGGATTTTTGAACCCCCTCTGTTGAACCTGATAGAGGTAGCCAATAAGCGTTGTTCTTTCAGATTGAAGAGCTAAGGCTTAAAGAAGACGTTATGGTAGGCATCAACTTCATGCAGAGCTCTAAGGGAGAAGCAGGCTAGACTTGTTCTATTTCCCAAGAAAAACGAAAAGTGAGACCCAAAAGGTCTCACTGGTGTTACAGGGATGAATGTTTTAGATCCATCTGAACAACTGTCAGTTTGACCCAAGCAGCCGTGGACTGCCTTGCAAAAGGCAGTGGAATCATTTGCCAGGAATAACATAGAAGTGATCTCTGTGGGGCTGGCTGTCCCCTCAGAAGACCCTTTGACTTTTGCACCTCCTGATCTGTTTTCATTGCAAGCAGTCCACACTGAGACTCCGGATGGCTCAGTATCTGAATTTTTTGAGACTGTAATGTCAGCAGTATCTTTTTTAACCTGGCAAATGAATTGGTTTGATGCTTTTATTTTATTGAATTGGATGTTGTGTGCTTCTAACTAAAGAAAGTCCCCTAAGGCTATTTTAGAAAGGCAGTCCCAGAACTGAAGTGCTGTCAGATGGGGGAGCCAAGGCTGTTGCCAAAGCAGTGTTGGCGTCTTCTGGTCACAGATTTGCTAGGGCAGCACATTTATAGGAAAATTTATAGCTTCTACTCCTTAGGAATAAATGGGAATTCACTTGACTGAAGTGATGAATTGTGGGGGCTTCTGTAATGGTCTCTGGGTGATCAGCAGCTATTTGTCAGCAGCATTAGAACTCAAGGGTTTACTTTGCTGCCTATTTTACCTTAAGCTTTTACTGCACTTTGATTGAGTTTTCGCACTTGGAGGTTGGGTAAAAGTACATTTTATTCCCAGAACAACTAACTTTTTAGTAGAAACCAAAAGATTGCTTATTTATTTCCCTGTCTTGGGATCTTTTGTATGGTATGTTTTCGAATGTACTGGCAGGGGAAACTAACAGTGACCCTGGAGTTGCCATGGTTCTCAGAGAATTTTGACACAATATATTTAGAAATGTTGAAAGAATTTACTCACTACTGAACCAAGTACCCATCTTTCCTGGAAATGTTTTATAAGATTGAAAAGTACCAGATGTAGCTTGATAATTCTGTTTCGTTAATATTATTCTAAATAATTCCAGAAGACCTGGCTAATGTCCTCAGGGAAGAATAGTTAGTACAATTAATTGTATTTCTATTTACCTTTCTATTTCCAGAGGTGATTGTTTAATTAAAGGCTTGTGGCATAATATTTTTCTTTATAAGGAAAACTGTTTGATTTCATGAATCTCATATATTACACTAAGGAAGCATACTCAACAAATAAACTTTGAAGAATATATCTTCATATTAAGACAGGACATCCTCCTTTATCCTCAATTAGCCTTGGAATAGAAACCTAAACAAAAGTACAATGTATGAATTATAGATATTAGCTAACCTAGACATTCATACTAAATATATGACTTGTGTACAGCACTGTATAATTTGTAATAGTCAGAATATTTTATTCTGTAGCTTAGTCTGTCTTGTATCGCTTAGCATCTCAGACATATATGCATACATACTGTGTTTGCTGCCCCATCCTGTTACGTTACCCTGTTACTTATTTGAAACACCAGCTCTTGGAATGGGTGTTCTTTCTCATTAAACCATTGTTGTGTAGCTAAAGATCCACCATTAAATTCTGGTAAAATCACTAGATGTCTCATTTTCTTAAATGTGATGCTTCATTAGCAAGATAGTTTAGTTATTCAGCATTTGCAACACAGTGAATAAGAAAGGAGTTTATTTAATTGTCCATGGCTTAAGCTAACAGGATTAAAAATCCAGATAGTATGTGTTATAAGCATATGGCCCCTTTTCGTGACTAATCACTTGAGATATGTAAATGGTGTCACCATAGAAGCAGCAGAAGGAAATATAAAAATATGTGATATAATTATATTTCAGAGGAGGAATAACCAATTATATTATACGGGATCAGCTCTAAAAGAATCGAGAAATGTCTTGTATGTGGCTAGGATCAAACAGTGTTTTATTTTATATGCTCAAACAAATAAGTTCCAAAACCAAAGTCCAGGATTAAAAGGACTGTCATGAGGGATACAAAATGCTTAGTACAAACACAATCTTTGATGCAAATGTCACAGTTCTAAAAATCACTTGGTAGCACCGGGCAGCCTTTGAAATTTGGTTCATATGTCGCGCTTGTCAGTACACTACCCGTTCTGCCACAGGCTTAAAATTGGTTCTTTCTTGGTTCATTTGGGGTGTCGGGGGAGGGAATGAAAAATGTGTTGCTCATTCATTATATGTACATGGCAACATCTGTTCCCTGCTAATGTTTCGGCTGCGGTTCTGCCATTAGAGTATGTTAAGTAACCATAGAAATGAACTTTCTGGTTGAAATTACTAAGGTAAAGGTGAAAATAGGTAGGCATGTTACTTGGGCTAATGTTCAGCTGGGATGCAATAGCTGCTGAAACACTAAACGTTTTCCTGTTGTTCAGTAAATAGTGATGATCCTGATGCCTCCAAGTGCAATCTGCCCTGGCTGCCTCAGCTCCTCCCTTGGGACCCTCTAGATTTTGCTATAATCCAGCCACTAAAGGGATAATGCCTGGTACAGCAAGGACTCCAGGACCCTGCTGGAGCATTATGTTCAATATTTTGAATAGCACCCCTGCATATTACCAAACTTTCTGGAAAGGAGACTTCCAGTAAAAGACTGGAATGTTTCTACCCCTCAATATTGAGCAGTATAGAATTATCCATTCAAGTTCCTAACAGGAAAGGGATGCACACTGAAATTAATATAATTTGATCAGAGTCTATTTATAAGGGAACTATTTACAAGATGTTCATGGGCAGCTGGGTGTGTGGGTGGGGTAGGGGAGAACCACAGGGGTAGCACAGTAACCCAGGGCCAAGAGCAGCAAAGCTGCCCTCACCCTGGGCCCTAGTGCATGGAGGAGGGGTGGCTATCACCTAGAGAAGACTGCCTTGAGAGAAGTGACCTTAAATCAAGGATAGTCAACCTGAAGCAACTCTAAAGGCAGGGATTGCGATTAGCCATGGACAATATGGAGGCCTATTTCCTTTAAGCTCCCCATTGGCAGAACCCAATGGGAAGCTAAGAAGTATGATAACCCATTGACATGGTCTGTAGGTTGTGGCTCCTGGGGCAGTGCTCAGAGTGGAAAGGGTGGAGAATGGACCTGGATGGGCAAAGGGAAGACACCCAGCCCGCCGTCCATTCATTGCCCTTCTCCTGTGGAATTTTTAAAAATAGTTCATATCCCACTTGAAGTGCTCAACATTTCACAAGGATGAAATATTAAAAGATTTAACTCGTGTCTTTGGGTGTATCACATTGGACTAGGAAATGTATATCTTTTTGTTCTGTTAACTAAGTTCATTCTGCATATTATACTTAATACCACACCAAATGCATTTCTCTCAAATTGATTTTTCGCAGATTTACACAAAGTTTCGATATTAACATGCTAGAGAACAAATAGGTATGCAATTGTTCAGCAGAGATTCCTGAAAATAAAGTCACAAAAACTGACAGATGTAGTTACTCCTGAGGTAGGCAGTGAAATAATTTATTCTCCATAAGATTGAGTCCTTGTGATGTCTGCAAGTGTGAAAATACATCTCTGTGGGTAAAAACATACTATTTGTCTTGGAGAGCTCACAGTTATTTCTGACCATACTAACTCATGTTTCTTCCCCATACAAGAACAGATGCTTACTATTGCATATTGAAAGACCAAGAGATAGATAGATGATAGGCGAAAGAGAAACTGTGCTTCTTTTTTGCCTTTGTTCCTTTCTAGCCCCACCTTCAAAATGTTGAGCATCCAGCAGCCTTGGTCAGAGTAGATTTGTGCTGCCTGCTATTTGCCTCCAGGTTCCAATTATCTATTGCCACGTACACTCCTTTGGCACTTTCAGACTTTGAGGAAGCAACAAGGTAGTGGAGCACATGTGTGGCTAGCCAGCAGCAGGAGAAATGACTTTCAAGATGTGGGACAGAAAAAATCCTATTGCCCCAATGATATAGTTAATTTGGGAATATTGCCACTCCCTTAATCCATGAGGGACCCTTGACCACACTGGGGTGTTTGGACCAGTTACTCCCAGGGGTAAATTTTTTTTTTTTTTTTTTTGAGACCGAGTCTCGCTCTGTCACCCAGGCTGAAGTGCAGTGGCACGATCTCAGCTCACTGCACCCTCTGCCTCCTGGGTTCAGGTAATTCTCCTGCCTCAGCCTTCCAAGTAGCTGGGACTACAGGGGTGCACCACCACACCTGGCTAATTTTTGTGTTTTTAGTAAAGATGGGGTTTCACCATGTTGGCCAAGCTGGCCTTGAACTACTGACCCCATGATCCACCTGCCTCAACCTCCCAAAGTGCTGGGATTACAGGCATGATCCACTACCCCCGGCCTCCCAGGAGTACCATTCTTATCCCCATTTCTGGTGACAGAGGAGAGCTGAGTTATAGATTCCAGTTAGGCAAATCACGTAACTTCTTGCAAGATGGCTATCATATTTGACTTAAGAAGAGTTTTGTGAGGACTGCTCAGCACTCTTGTGGCCTGCCCTGGCCAGAGGGACACTTTCCTTTTAGCCGAGATCCTGGAATGCCATTTCTGTTCCTTTGTCAACTACAGGTTTTGCACTCAGGGTGTTGTCAGCTCTCCTTGTACTGCACTAAGGAGATTATAATGTCCTCACCTCCTAGGATAAAACCTAGTGCAAATATATACAACTTTGGATTTGGAGAAGTTGTATTTTTTTCCTCTTCCAGTGGAAGAGGAAAAGAAATGAGTTTTAAAATTTTCTGAACATTGAGTTGTTGTTTAACTCTATGCTTCAGTTAGGTAGCAAGAAACTTGGATAATGAAAAAGTTACAGATAATTCTAAGTCACCAAACATTAGTTAAGAGCCTACTGAGTGCCCAGCACTATACCAGGTACTAAAACATGGTAGAATGTGATGTCTACGTTGGCCTCAAGAGGCCTGTGGTCTGATAGGAGAGCACATTTAGACTTAGGAGCACCAGGAGTACAGAGTAGGGAGTGTGTAGCTGTTAGAAGGAGAGTGAAAACAGGGAAGACACCACTTTTTAGAAGAGGTGATACCTGAGCTGGACTTTGACAGATAAATTCTTAGCAGGGGAAACAACCTAGGCAAAGGTATGGAGTATGGAGTATGAAAAAGAGCATGGTCGGTTCGGAGAAGGCATGGTTGAGGCAGATGCGTCTGGAGAAGAGCAGAGATTGTCATGGAGAGCCTGGTGCTAGGAGTTTGGACTTTATCCATTATGGAATGGGGAGGTCATTATGAGGTCTTAAACCAGGCAGGGACATGATCAGTTGGACATGAACCATCAGCCTCGTGTGCAGGAGATTAACTGAATATTCCTATTCCAAACATTTGTATTGTACCTAGCATACACTAAATAGCTTTCCAATGTGCTTTAATTTAAATAACAGTGAAATTAATTGTATGTCAGTCAACAGACAGAAACCACATCAATTAACAGAGAATTCAGTATAAAGAATTGTTAACTAGGTGTGGAAGAACTGAAAAGACTAAGAGTACATTACAGTATTCATGTTGGTAGTAACTGAAGGACAGCCTAGGACTAGAGGGACATGGGAAGAGGTCAGAATTATTAAAACTTAAAAAGCTTTTGGGGATGGGGAGGATGATGGTGGGGGGTTGTACACTATGAAGTTTGTGAGTATTAGAGAAACTGCAAACTAGAATCAACTGTTGCTACCAAATGAACTGCCTCTGCCAGGGTGAAGAAGTAGACTGCAGAGGCAGTGACAAGTGGGAAGCAAACAGAAAAAGGCAGGTTCCTTCTTCCTTTTCCAGCCTTGCTGTCTCTGTCTAGCACTCCTTGATAGAGCCTACTCTGGAGCCAGCAGGCCAGAGAGTCCCAGCCTAGAGCACAAGTCAGAGCATAGAAGTTTAGAGCTGAGAGATTATAGTGTCGTAACTAACACAATTGCCATTCCCAGAGTGGATATCAGTGGATTACAAAAAACAGGACAGGCATCCTAGGAACTAAAGATTAACATGGCATTCCAGGATCTCAGCTAAAAGGAAAGTGTCCCTTGGCTAAAAGGAAAGTGTTTCATTGTTAATCCCTTAAACATTAACAGGTAATCAATCACATTTTAGACTTATTTTCATCATTATCTATGGATGCTACAGCTGTCTTTGTGACCTCTAATTCTCATTTTCTTTAATGTGTGAAGACTTACTGCATAGGACTTATTCACATCCCACCCCTCAAGACTGTTGGCTTATAGACCATGGAACTTCAGGTGTAAGACACAAATGGACCTAGCACTTCAAAAGGTAAGCAGTGTCATCTTCGGCCTGTAACATCACGCCTCTCTTCTCAGTCATCTTGGATTATCTGAGGCATATATGTCATTGATAGAAAAATATTTACCTCCTTTAGTTCTTCTACTCCATTAATGTCCCTGCAAGTACTTTGCTTAGAGCCTTGCTTTTTGTAGGCCTTTGTACTTGCTGGTAGAATTAAACCCAGGCGTCTTGGAGTCATGTGGATTAAGCATTTGGTCATGTGCTGCTTGTTTTTCTCTAGTTGATTTATATACCTGAGTCTTGTCATACCCACCAGGTGGCAGTCTTCTTGATGGCAGATCTGTGTGGTGGGAAAGCACGGATTTAGAGTCAACCGCACAAAGTTCAAATCCCAGTTCTGACATTTACTAAACTAGTGAGTATCACTTAACTAAAGTTAGCAAGTGACGTAATCTGTCTTAGTCCCTCATCTGCAAAATGGTGGACAGTATCTATTTTTATTAGGTTGTGCTGGTGAAGTGAAATGATATCATATCATAGAACCTGGTACTTAATTGGTGTTAAATGACAAGCTTACCTTTTCCTTTCTTTATTTTCTATCTCTGTAACATATCTTTTTATACCAGGAATGCAGTAATATTGGCGACCTAACTAACCAAATAGAGTAGTTGTGGAATCCTTTTAGGAGAGAAACTGAAATATCTTTATACAATGTCCCTTCTCCCCAAGCACCTAGAACATTGGGTACACCAATACCATTTTAAAATATATATATAATGACTGGAACTATTTCTAAAGAGGAAGGTCATCTTCAGTGTATGTAGACATGAGCTGCCGGATATTCTGTCAGAACAATAGCTATTCATTGTGTTAGTTTCAAAGCTGGCACTGACAAGCTAGTATTTCAGTGTTATTCCCACACAAACAAATCTCGAGCAAAATTTCCATGACCCAATAGATTGATGTAAACAACTCGCTGCAAGAACTTTTTACATGTAAAAACCCATGTCATCCATTCAAACGTTCAGTGCTTTCAGGGAGTTTTGTAAGTGCAGCCCAAGAATTAATGATTTTTTAAAAAAACAAAACCAAAAAACAAATGCTCATCAACCCCTACCCTCAGGATTGTGTTTTGTTGCAGAGTATATGTGGTAAATAGCTCAGTTCCTTCCACCATAACTGTAGATGGGAGATAGAGCCATCAGATAACATAGTCTGATGGGAAAGTCCTTTAAAGGCACTGAAACATTAACAGGCTGGCCGAGGGGTGCAGGCTGCCAGAGGTCCTGACTCCTGGGCCAAAGAATAATGACAGGCTTTCTATTTTTAAATAGTAGTTAGCATTTGATAGCACTTAATATTTGCAGTGACCTTTACAGCTATTGTTATTAGTTATTCCTCCCAGCAGTTCTTTGAACAAAGTGACACAACTATTTTTACTCAACTCCCCTAACTCCTTCTCCTTCCACTGCACTCACAGGATCAGTGGGGTTCTCAGCACGTCGTGATGACATTTGCTTAGATGTAAGCTCCGTTTCCTCATGAGCAGTGATCTCAGGGATAAAGAATCTTTTCAAGTCAAAACAATGTTAAATACGGTGTGTTTTAATATATCCCATGTGAGTCAGATCATGTCACTTCTCTGCTTAAAACCCTGCAGTGCTTCCCCATCTCACTCAGTGTAAAGCCAGGGTCTTAAAAGTGGCCTGGAAGACTTGTATAATCAACCCCTCCTTCACTGCTTGCACTGACCTCCCACTCCTCACCCCCTCCCCAACCCTGCCCTAGTCACATGGGCCTCCCTGTAGCAGCTCCAGCCGCACAGACTCTTGTCTTAGACCTTTGCACTGGATGTTTCTTCTGCCTGAAATGTTCTTCTTTCACATGTGGCTGCCTCTGACGCCTTCAGCTTTTGCTTAGATGTCACCTTTTCAATGAGGTCTCCCCTGCCAACCTAATTTAAAACTGCAGCTGTGATTAAGTACTTATTGCCTCCTAATGTACTGTATTATTTACTCAGTTACTATGTTTACTGTTTACTTTCTCTCCCCCACAAGACTGTAAAATCCACAAAAGCAGAGATCTTTGTCCATTTAGTTCACTGCTATATACCAAGCACCTAGAACAATACATGTAGAAGGCATGTAATAAATATTTGTTGGATGAACAAATGCTATTTCTCTAAAGGTTGTTGTAATAGGTTTGACCTGTAGACTTAGAATGCAACTCAATATGTGGTTTATCTTTATATTCCTTAGCAGTAGTTCCTAAGCTTGTTTTCCAACCATAGCAAACAGTTCATTTTGATAGTAATTCTGTAGGGCTAAATGAAGCACACAAATTCTTAAGGTTGGAAGGAAGTGCTGCAATGAAGAAATAGATTTTATAGGTGTTGTAGTCCAACCACCCATCTATTCTAATCCCATCAACTGCATCCCCATGGGGCATTGCATCTCTCCGTCTTTACAGAAAGGGAGAAGAGGACAGAGGTAAAAGAATAGGTTCTGTGATCAGGAGACCCTATCATGTAATTCTTGTCCCACCCATGTCTACTGTGTGACCTTGAACAAGATACTTTAGCCTCTTTCTGCCTCAGTTTCCTTATCTGTAAAATGGTGATAAAAACAACTCAGAGCTGTTTTTTTCCCTAACATTTTTTAAAAATTGTGGTAAAATACATATGAAATGTACCATCTTACTCAATTTTAAGTGAACAGTCTAGTAATATTAAATATATTCATAATGTTCTGCAATCATTACCACCATCCTTCTCCATAACTCTTTTCATCTTGCAACATGGAAACTCTATACCTCTTAAACAATAACTCCCATTTCCACCTCCTCCCAGCCACTGGGAATCACCATTCTACTTTCTGTCTTTATGATTTTTTATACTCTAAGTGCCTTATATTCGTGGAAAATATAGTCTTTTTGTGACTGGCTTATTTCACTTAGCATAATGTCTTCCAAGTTTATCCATTTTGTAGCATATGTCAGAATTTCCCTCCTTTTTGAGGTTGAATAGTATTCTTTTGTGTGTATATATATATATGCCATATTTTGTTTATCCATTTATCCATCCATGGACTCTTGTGTTGCTTTGACATTCATAGAGTTTTGTGATGATTAATGAGCTAAGGGAGGTAGAATTTGGCATATAGTAAGCAGCAAGTAAATATTAGCTGCTATTATTATTATTAATTCTGGTTTTTAGAAAGCCCTTAACATTAAGCTTAAGTTTTACTAAGTTATATACAACTGATATAACCCATGATATAACCCACTTTAATGACCTGGGGAGTACAAATAATAGATATATCTTTTATTCCCCTATTAGTTGCCAGAACATCTTCCTGATAATACTAATAGGAAGCCCAATATCTCTGTTAAGGCCCTACGACCTCTCACCTCTTCTAAACATCCGAGATTGCCAAGAACAGTCTGGTCTTAATTCATTCCAAAAGGGCCAGTCCCAGTTCTAAAAGCAAGCCGAGAAAAAACTGAGGAGTCCAAGTGGTCTGCCAATACTGCTGCTTCTTCCTGTGGGGTAATATTGAAAACTGGCTCTACACAAGCCAGCAGCTGCTTCCCCCACTGCTGCAGGGATTCTCTCACTGACCTAGGTCTTCTTCATGGATCTAGGACTTGGACTTCAAGATTACAGCTCTTTTAGTTCACAGTGCTCAATCATTGTTCTCCAATCACACCCACAACCAGAAGGGTTTCTAGCCTCAGCCATGGGATACATGGGAGCAGCCTCCTCATACCCCTGGTATCCTTAATCCTGCTGGTAACACTGGATCATCAGTCTAGACTGTCCCTTTTCTCATGGTGAGTTTCCCCTATGGAATTTTTGGTGTCCTTTTCTCCTCTGGGCTTCTTATGGGGTCTATCCTAACCCACCAGGAAGATTCTAAAAATGTCTCCCCCTAGGAGGCTCCTTGACCTCCCTGCAATTGTTCCATCTTTCATCAGAGACCAGCTCTGCATAACAGGGAATAAGGAGGGGCAGGCTTTGTCAGGCCACACTTAACTTCTACTAGACTCTCCTCTCCAGGGCAACAGGGTGTTAAATATCTTATAGCATCATAAGTAAGAGTGGCCACTTAATGACTCCATCAAATGGGGAAGATTGGTGTCCACTTAGACAGAAAAGTAACTGTCTATTTAATTTCAGGTTGCTTCCTACCAGATTCCCTGTTACACTTCTGTTCACTGGGTCTGGTTCTACTTTTTTTTTTTTAGACATAGGGTCTTGCTGTGGTGCCCAGGCTAGAGTACAGTGGTGAGAGCATAGCTCACTGCAGCCTCTTAATTCCTGGGCTCAGGTGATCCTCCTGCCTCTACCTTCCAAGTAGCTAGGACTTGGAAGGTGCATGCCACGATATCAGAAGGTGCATGCCACAATGTCTGGCTAATTTATTATTTATTTATTTTTTTTAGAGACGAGATCTCTCTGTGTTGCCCAGGCTGGTCTCAAACTCCTGGCCTCAAGTGATTCTCTCACCTTGACCTCCCAAATTGTTGGGATTACAGGCATGAACCAACTCACCCAGCCTGGTTCTACTTCCTGATGTCAGTAGGAACATCTTCCCTATGACAAAACTTCACCAAATGAATACCCAGGGACCTCAGATTATTTTGTTCTCCACTGGCTGCCAGCTTACTCATTGGTTAATCTTAGTCACATTTTTAACAATCACAGTTGATGTTTATTGACCTTACTATTTGCCCAGTACTGTGCTAAGTGCTGTAATATATTAACAAATTTAGTCTTTAAACAACCCCATCTACAAAAAGGCCACCTTTTTGTAGATGAGGTAACTGAGACTTAGGAAGGCTTAGTAGTAAGCCTAAGGTCACATATCTGTTAGGATTTGAACACAGGCTCTCGGGCTCCAGAGCCCACAGTGATGCAATACTGTATCCCTAACTCAAATTTATAGAACAGAGATGCTTATCTCAGAGTGTTGTGGTGAGAATTAGATGCACTAAAGTATGAAAAGTGATTAGCCCTGGCTCTGTAAGTGTTCAAAAAATGTTCATTTGCCACCCTTTTCCTTCCATTCAAGTGAGCATCTCATATCTTAAATACTGCACATGTTTTAAGTGCCTGACACAGAGTGAGTGCTCAGTGGGTGGTAACTACCCCCCTTATTTTACAGTGCATGCTTTGAAGGCCCCTACCAGTCCTGACTGTTCTCTCATTCAGTTGGATCCTTTTTCCTTCCTTCTTTCTTTCCTTCCTTCCTTCCTTCCTTCCTTCCTTCCTTCCTGCCTGCCTTCCTTCCTTCCTTCCTTCCTGCCTTCCTGCCTTCCTGCCTGCCTGCCTTCCTGCCTGCCTGCCTTCCTGCCTTCCTGCCTTCCTGCCTTCCTTCCAGGTTCTCACTCTATCACCCAGGCTGGAGTACAGTGATGCAATCATGGCTCACTAAGGTCTCAAACTCCTGGACTCAAAGGATCCTCCCACCTCAGCCACTAAAGTAGCCACCATGCCCAGCTTTTTTTTTTTTTTTTCAATTCTTTGTAGAAACAGGGTCTCACTATGTTGGCCAAGCTGGTCCTAAACTTCTGGCCTCAAGTGATCCTTCTACCTCAGCCTCTCAAAATGCTGGGATCTAAGATCCAATCTAAGATCCAGCTAAGGCACGAGCCACCACACCCAGCCTCAATTGGGTCTTAGATGTTGGTGCCCAGAACTGCATATGCTATACCAGGTGGGCTTGAATAAAGCAGAGTGGAAGGGAACAATCACCTCCTCCCCAGGGTGCATGATGCCCTATTACCTACAGTCTTAGAAGACATTACTATTTCTGCTAGTCATTTACACTGTCAGTATTGAAATTGTAGTCAGTCAGATCCTTGACATCTCTTTACTTAGGCTGTTGCTCGTCCACACCTCACTTGGCCTGCCTTTGATTTTTCCTTTTAGAAAAAAAAAGATTTTTTTTCCAAAAATACCTTCTTTTTTTCTGATTAAATACTACAAGTTTGTTGTGGAAACTTTGAAAATACAGAAACATACAAAGAAGGAAATCAGTTACCATGAATAGCGTGATCCAGAGATAACCTCTATTAATATCTGCATATATATATTTCCAATATGTGTTTATGTTTCTTTTTTATAAAATTAGGATCATGCTGTTTGCCATTCAAAATATATCCTGAGCCTGACACTTTTCACCATTTTTTCCCAACGTAAGCCACCTCTATCTTTTTCTTAAACTGCTGTAAAACTACTAAACTACTATCCCTTAAAACTGGTTTCCCTGCTTCCATTCTTACTCCCCTACACGCTGTTCTCCAAAAAATAACCATTGTGATCCTTTAAAATCCTGACTGTCTCCTGCTCAGAGTCGTCCAGGGGCTTCCCATATCACATAAAATGAAACCCCAGTCGCTCCTTACTCTGGCCTGCAGGGGCCTGTGTGATGGGCCTTCTCCAACTGCGTTCTTCGTTTCCTTCTGTTCTCCCCTTTGCTTACCTACTCCATCTCCAGGGCTTCTTTCCACTTCAAGCTCTTTCCTGTTGAGAGCCTTTGCTCTTCCCAGCGCTACATGGCTCAGTCCATTTCAGCACCTGATCCCATACCCTCTCTCAGGCACCACCTTGCCCAAACAGTACCTCTGCCTCCATCATTCTCCTTTCCCTTTCCCTGATTCATTTTCCTTATTAGAGTAATTAAATATTCTTCTGTAACATGACTATATTTTTATTTATGTACATATTTATTTGCTTATTTATTTGTACCTTGTGATCTACATCTTCCTATTCTCCCACCCCTGGCCACTGGTAATGACTGTTCTACTCTCTGCTTCTATGTATTTGATTTTTTTTTTTTTTTTTTTTTTTTTTTTTGAGACAGAGTTTCATTCTGTCGTCCAGGCTGGAGTGCAGTGGCGCGATCTCGGCTCACTGCAACCTCCGCCTCCTGGGTTCAAGCGATTCTCCTGCCTCAGCCTCCCAAGTAGGTGGGACTACAGACACCCGCCACCAAGCCCAGCTAATTTTTGTATTCTTAGTAGAGACAGGGTTTCACCATATTGACCAGGCTGATCTTGAACTGCTGACCTTGTGATCCACCCGCCTTGGCCTCTCAGAGTGCTAGGATTATAGGCATGAGCCACCGCGCCCGGTGTATTTGATTTTTTTAAGATTCCACATGTAAGTGAGATAATACAATATTTTCTCTGTGTCTGGCTTATTTCACGTAGCATAATGTCCTTTTTATGTTGTCACAAATGGCCGGATCTCCTTTTTTAAGGGTGACTAATATTCCACAATTTCTGTTTTCATTCATCTGTTGAAGGACAACTTTAGTTGTTCCATATCTTGGCTATTGTGAATAATGCAGTGAACATAAGAGCACAGTTATCTTTATGAGGAGGTGATTTCATTTCCTTTGGGTATATACCCAGAAGAGGATGCCAGGTCATATTATAGTTCTATTTTTAGTTTATTTAGGAACCTCCATACTGTTTTCCACAATGGCTGCACCAATCTACATTCCCACCACATTGCAAAGGGGTTCCTTTTCTCCATCCCATTGCCAACACTGATCTCTTGTCTTTTTATAATAGCCAACCTAACAGGTGTGAGATGATATCTCATTGTGATTTTGATTTGCATTTTCCTGATGATTAGTGATGTTGAGTACCTTTTCATATACCTGTTGGCCATTTTTATACTTTCTTTGGAGAAATGTCTATTCAGGTGTTTTGCCTGTATTTTAATCTGGTTATTCATTTTTTTGCTTTTGAGTTGTGTGTGTTCCTTATATGTTTTAGATATTAACCCCTTATCAAATATATGATTTGCAAATATTTTCTCCCAACCTGTAGGCTGCCTTTACATTTTGATTGTTTCCTTTGCTGTGCAGACACTTTTTAATTTGATGTAGTCCCACTTGTTTATTTTTGCTTTTGTTGCCTGCCACATGATTTTAATGGCTGTAATATTCTATCATATGTATGAACTATAAGTCTCCTGTTGTTAGACTTTTAGGTTGTTTTCCTTTTGGGGTAGTATAAGTTATAGTCAATATCTTATTTGTATAGCTTTCATCTTGTGAGATTCCATCACTTCCTGACAGAAGTGGTTGGGATCCTATTTATAATGACAATTTCTATAATCAAGTACTGTTCTAAATGCTTTACGTACTAATTTAATCTACCTCATATAGTGAAGTAGATACAATCATTATCCCCATTTTCCAGATAGGGAAATTGAGTCCGAGAGTGTAAGTAACTTCTTTAACATCACACAGTTAGTAAGTGGTAGAGCTGGGATTCAAACAGTTCTCTACATCTGCAGCCTGAGCTCTCAACCCCTCCTCCACCTCACCAGCTGCCTCCTGATCGTTCTCCCAGCAGATGTCAGCAAACTTCCTTTGTCTTGCAAGTCATTACTGTTTTTGTATAGAGAGGCACTGAAGACCAAGTCATGTGCCCATTCACATCTTTGTAGAGAATAATATTATCCTGTTCTCCAGTCCTTTTGGGGGATTATAGTTGAGATCCTCTGAGTGTTCCTTATTGTATTATCATGGAGCTTGTATTTCTCTACCTTGTCCACAAAGAAAGTGTGCACACTTGTTTGTCACCATTTTCTAACTAGACAATGGAACAGTTACTACCTGAGGAACCCTGTAAGAGAGGAGATGAGGTTAGTCTGACCAGCATTCATCTTCCTCGTCAACACAAAGTATCTAAGCTGCATTAGAATTTTGCTAGAAGTCCCCGTTAATAAAATTGAGATATTTGCCCCTCTGCAAGTTTCTGTAAGTTCTACCATGCTTCATAAAGTCTCATATATTATAATATTTCCATTTTTTTCAGATGTCAGATATTGTAAATGAATTCCTGTTATTTTAGGGTCCTAGGACTTCTTATTTTACTGTTCCTGTTGAGTATTGGGGTGCATGTACAGATGGTGTTGAGATGTAATTCATCTGAGCCTGGAGACTTAAATGCAGCAGCCAGGTGCTCTCCTCCTATCTTCTCACTATCACAGACTTTAATTTCCTCTTGGCCATGTTTTTGCTCTTCTTTCTGGCTCAAAGGTCATTCCTGATAAAGAAGATGGAAGCAAACTAGGAGTTGAGTAATTCTGTTTTCACTGTATCATCTCTAAATTAACTGTATCATCTGCCCTAAGCAGGAGGCCAACTCTTCTCTTGTTCTTTTTCTTGTTCCGAACCCACCCCAATGGCTCTCATTGTATTTTATGTGTGCATTATCTTGTGCCCCAGCCTTCTACTTCCGTGACTTGATCCTTTCTTTTTATGCCACTCCTTTGTATCTGCTGTCAGCTGCAAATTCCTACTTCCTGCCTTTGTGAGTGTCCTTGTAAAATATAAGCTCATTGGAGACAGTAATTTATTTAGATAGTTCCCTCTCTTCCTCCTCTCCAGAGTAGAGTCAGAATTAAATTAGATGGAGCCTCCAATCTTTCTAGAACCAAGTTCTACATGATTAGAGTCTCTGACCATGGAATCAAAGAGCGTCTAGCCTCGTGTCTTACACACAGGAAGTCTGCAATAATGGTAACAATAATAACAACAATAACCTTTATTTAGTGTTCATCATAATTGTAAACCATACTAGGGGCTTTATATATGTGATCTCATTTAATTCTCACTGTTGACATATAAGGTAGGTCTTATTATTCACGATTACAGATAAGGAAATTGAGATACAGAGAGGTGACATTTGCACAGCCGTAAGGACAGCACCAAGAGCCTGACCCAGGTCTGTCCAGATTCCTGAGCATGTACTCTAGCCTCCACATTCTGCTGCCCTCTGAGATTTAATCCACTGAATCACCTTCTTTTCTCTGGGCTTGTATAGTTCTTTATTCTTGCAGTCTCCGGAACATAGACGGCTCGCATTCACTTCCTTGGCTCTTGAGAATCATATGGTGACAAGGTCCTTTTCTGTCTAAGTGCCAGTCACTTCCATTGTGTTATCCACCTAGTTCACCTTCAGTGGCCAAAATTAGATCCAAGCAGTAGCTCTCTTACAACATCCTTGTCCCTCTGTGACATGAAGTTGTCAGTAGAGCAAAGCCTGAGTGAATTGGATGCTCTGCTTCTGACAGAGTGGGGCTCCTAACAGACCTCTGGATTGTCTTCCATCATCCCTCAGCCTGCAGAGGACAGAGCCTGATGGTGGGAGTGACAGGTACACCTAGTGGGTAGGCCCCAGGGCAACCAGCCTCTCCTTGCCCCCTCCTCACTGAGCTTTCTGTGCTCTGGGAATGTTATGCTGGCTTGAAGGTTTTTCTTCACTATGGTTTACATGCCACCTATTCTCAAAAAGAATGTGAAGTAGTTTACAATAAAACATGTCTAAAACAAGACAATTAAAACATATTTTAAAAAGAGAGGCGGATGGAGAGAGGTCAGAAATCACTTGGTTTGAATCCCTGACAAGAAGTTATAGCACATGAATACATTTTGATCAATTCCCGTTACAAATGTCCGGGTGTGTAGGAATGGGGAAGGAACTCTGCAGAAGGGGAACCTAGAACCTCATGGGCCCCATCCTACACCTGGAGTCAAAATCAAGTGACATCATGCCTAGCAATACCTGTGAAAATATTCATTCATAGTATCTGTCTCAGGAAGCCTCGGGGAATGCAGCAGAAGAACCACCGCATGTGTTAACTCTAAGTTTAGTGTAGCCAGTTTGTCCAAGGATCAGAGCCAAGATAATTCATCATTGTCACAGAAAAAAGACCTCCATAAATTTGTCTTTAAATTTTAATACCTAAATCATATATTATACAGATAGAACTCATACAACCCATCTATTGCTCTGTTTTAATTTTTAAGGACAAAAATGGTATAAATCATAACAGAACTTTTAAAAGTATCACACTTGTTTCAAGAGATGCTATGCTATGGCTTTTCTCTTAGACAAGATTCCAGTAGGAAGTGGATGACTGAAGAATGAATGAATGAATGAGTGCCCACATGGTCCCATGACACCAGTGAATCAGTTTCATACTAGCTGTGACAAACAGTTCATTCAGTAGAGCTGAGCATGACTTCTGGTAGCACTTCCTGTCATGATGTAGGCTGATACTATGGCAGCTCTGAGTCAGAACTGCAGCCAGCAACATGACTCAGGACATCAAGGTCAGGACAGGGGAGCTCAGGCACTCCTCTGACCCTTGTCTAGATGTGTACCTACAACTCCCTTGATAGGTGTACATATGACCAACTTCATCTGATAGACAGAAAAATAGAGAAGGAATGTTGGCCGGGCGCGGTGGCTCAAGCCTGTAATCCCAGCACTTTGGGAGGCCGAGACGGGCGGATCACGAGGTCAGGAGATCAAGACCATCCTGGCTAACCCGGTGAAACCCCGTCTCTACTAAAAAATACAAAAAAAACTAGCCGAGCGAGGTGGCGGGCGCCTGTAGTCCCAGCTACTCGGGAGGCTGAGGCAGGAGAATGGCGTGGACCCGGGAGGCGGAGCTTGCAGTGAGCTGAGATACGGCCACTGCACTCCAGCCTGGGCGACAGAGCGAGACTCCGTCTCAAAAAAAAAAAAAAAAAAAAAAAAGAAGGAATGTTGGTGATGGAGGCTTGTGAATTTCTGTATCATTAGAGATGTAACAAACACTCACAGTGACCAGATGAATCAGAAGGAAGATTCCTTGAGGTCCCTGGTAGGGATATTTCCTCTTAACTTCAATTCTATGGGGCATTTCTGTAGTTTGTTGAATGGAATCAAAGTGTTAAGGCAACCTACAAACTAAGTACTAGTCGGGTTCAGTTAAAAGCAAACAAACAATGAAATATCAGGCAACAGATTTAACTAAAACTATTCTCTTAATCATTGTTTTTTTGGTTTTTTTTTTGAGATGGAGTCTTGCTCGGTCACCCAGGCTGGAGTGCAGTGGTGCGATCTCAGCTCACTGTAACCTCTGCCTGCCGGGCTCAAGCAATTCTCCTGCCTCAGCCTCCTGAGTAAGCTGGCACTACAGGCACCCACCACCATGCCCAGCTAATTTTTTGTATCTTTAGTAGAGACAGGGTTTCACCGTATTAGCCAGGATGGTCTCCATCTCCTGACCTAGTGATCCACCCACCTCAGCCTCCCAAAGTGCTGGGATTACAGGCACGCGACACCGTGCCCAGCCTCCTGTTTTCTTAATGCAAAGGTTTTAAGTATGTAGGTATTCATGGGAGAAGTAGTAGTTATTTGTTGTAGGCAAATACTGATATTCTCTCAGCTACAGGAAGTCATTAAAGATGGGAATGATTAGGATAGGGAAATGGCGTTAGTAAGTCTGGGTGTGGCTATTTTTTTGTTAGCTTGATAGAATTTGATAGGCAATGATTTTTAAACTTTCTTGTAAGGCTGGATTAAAATGTATAATTTAAAATCTTTGGGGTGATATTATAGTAAAACCCAGTCTCCACAAGTGATTGTGTAAATTTACTCAATGCATCAGGTATTTGTTGATCACCTGGTTATTCACCATCCATCCATCCATTCATCTGTCCACCTATTCATCCACCCATCCATCCACCATTTATGCATACACTACTTACTCAGCATATGTTATGAGCTGAATTATCCCCCTTACCACTCCAAATTCATATGTTGAAGTCCTAACCCTCAGTACCTCAGAATGTGACTATATTTGGAGATATGTCTATAAAGAGGTAATTAAAGTGAGATCATTAGAGTGGGCCATAATCCAATTTTGCTAGTATCCTCATAAGAAGGGGAAATTTGGACAGGTGTGTATAGAGAGGAGACTACGAGAAGACACAGACAGAAGATGGCCTTTTACAAGCCAAGGAGAGAGGCCTTCAAAGAAACTAATCCTGCTGACACCTCAATCTCAGGCTTCTGGCCTCCAAACTTGTAAGAAAATAAATCTCCATTGTTTAAACCACTCAGTCTGCAGTATTTGGTTATGGTAACCCCAGCAAACTAATACATGTACTTCCAATATACCAGTGCACTGTGCTAGATATGAATGAAGTATCATCTCTGCCTGCAAACGGCTGCCAGCCTGCTAGGTACAAAACACTGCTAAGTGTTGAGGAAACTATAAAGCTACAGTGATGAATCAAACCCTTAGTTTCGTGAGCGCTTAACATTCTATAAAACCAGCCCTTGCCCCCATTGGTTTGTATGGGGCTACAATTGGCATGTGCCCCTATTTTATTTTGAATTCTGATCCAAAAAAATGTTTTTGGGGACGTCAGTTGGGAGTTAAGTGAAATTTACATCAGCCGCAAGAAACTAAAACCTGAAGTATCGGAGGTTGTGTTTTACTTTTTAATTCATATAGCACGATTTAGGTATAAAACAGCCTTCAGAGTATTTTTGCTGCTTTAAACTCATCAGAAAACTCATTTTCACAATAAAATCCTACCTTCATGGCAGATCCATTTATTCTCAGATCACACAGCTTCAGCCTGTCTCCAGAGTAAGCAGAAGATACAGCAGTGACAGCTGGCAGCCTGGCTCACTTAGATTCTGTTTGTGCAACTGCTGTTAATATGGAGCCACTAACCGAGGAAACAAATCATGGCTTGAACGAAGGTGGAGGACATGCAGCAGGGCCCTGTGGCTTTTGGAGTAGAAGTGGTCACACACGTTAACAAACAGCATGAACCCAAACTATAAAAAGATAGAATTTTGAGAGCTCTAAGGAACTTTGGATGTTATCTGGTCAAAGCCCTCATTTTGTAGATTTGGAGCCAGACACACAGGTTAAATGTTAAGTGGCTTGCCTACGGTAAAAAAAAAAAAAAGAAAAAAACTAGCTAGTAACAGAAATAGAATGAAGACTTGTCTCTTGCTCTGAGTTCAGCTGTCTTTTCTGCCACTGTAGGTTTGGGTTTGGGAAATTAGTAGTCCAGAGCTGATTCCCACACAAACGCCGTGTCTGTAATTCAGGTGTGTTGCTGCTAAATAGAGAGTGTTGTCTATTCTTAGTGTTGGTCTGAACTGCTGGGCTTCCTATCTGTGTTGGAAACTGAGTCAAGCAAGTAAAGCCCTCTTTTTCCACCCAAAAATAGAGCTGTTTATCCCTCACCCCCTCCCACCCCCTCTGCTCAGGTGATAGGTGCACCAAAATCTCAGAAATCATTACTGAAGAACTCATTCTTGTAACCAAATACCACCTGTTCCCCAAAAACCTACTTAAATTTAAAAAAAAATAGAGTTGTTTAATATGACAAATGTAGAATGAATGCAGAGAGAAAATGAATGCCTCTTGGGTACCACCTGTGTGGCAGACACTGTGCTGGCCCTTCATAGCAACTATGAAGAAACTGAGGCTGAAGATATTGTATCTCTTGTTTAAGATCTCACAGTACCAATTGATAGTTCTAGGATTTGTTCTATTCCACAGCCTACAAGTCTTCCACCAATCTATGTTCCCTCCCTCAGCATAATTAATAATTTTTATATTATAAGGCTAAACTAAATTTATATCATGATGTCCCAAAGAGTTATATCTTATTTGTTAACCATTAACTTTTCCCAATCAGACACTTAATGCAGCACTAGTTCCATCTTAAGGCCAGAACAGAACACCGTGGATGATGGTTTTGAACCTCTTTTGGCCAGAAATGTGCCCAGAGTTCTAAACCTTGGACAGCTTTGCATCAAGACCTTTGGAGGCAGCTTTCACTTACCCACATACGTACGTGATTCACCATCTCCATGGGGTCTTCTTTTCTTGATTATCAGTTCTGACTTTATTTACAGCTGAAATGTGATTCCCTTTTATGAAGATCGTTTTTTATTCCAGAAAAGACCTTGGGTATTACGTCCTGTTCTCATGGTCAGAAATCTGAATGCTTCGATATACTGTATTTTGCTTTTCTTTCATGGCCAAGTAAAAGAGAAAGACCACAGTTATACATAGTGTGTCAGTCTGGCTCACTCAGATTATGTTTGTGAAATTCCTTTTTCTATAGAGCTAATATTTACTCAGCACTGATGCCCCAGGCACCATATGGTATCCCAGGGACCATACTACGCCCTTTCTATGGATGGTCTCTCTTAAGACTCAGAATAACCTTTTGTTTACAAACTGTCACCTAGGAGGGTCAAACAACTCAGCCTGGTTCATACTGCCATCAAAAAGCAAAGCTGAGCTTCGAACCCAGGCTGTCTTTGCAAACCCCTGAGCTTTCAAACCACTGCACATGCTGCCTCCCAACTCTTTGTTTTTTGTACCTTTCTCTAGTCAGGAGGTTTTTCTCCACCTGCCCAATTTATCTTCCATAATTCTTGCTCTTGGGACAGGTGATTTCCAAGGTCCCTTCAAGTATTGAGATTCCATGACTGATTAAAAATTGTAATGTATGCAGTTTGATTAATTTGCACTAATGCCCGAGTTCATTCACAATGTTAATTTCTTTACAAGGTTCCAACAGTTTTTTAACTTACAGATCTCCTTCTGATGTTAAAGGAATCATGTTGCTTTTCCTATAATAATATTTAAGTCCCCAATTTTAAAAATGTAAGGTTTAAAAACATATCTGAAAGGATTTTACCATGCATGCAACACACCAATTTTCCATATGGACCAAAATAGTCTTTTTAAGCCCCTGTTCTCTCAGTTGTCTTTCCCAAGTCTCACAGATGCAGTGCTAATTGCATGCAGCTTCAGGTCCTTTATAACATGAGGTAACAATTTCTGTGTCTTGGGCTTGAATGCTGCATTTGTTAGACATGCCAGGCCTGGAACTGGTGTCAGCTCATCAGGATTCTGAATCCACATGGAGAGCAACTCATCTGAACATTGGGAAGCTTCCTGGAGAAACTCCTGTTGTGCTCCTTTCAGGTGTGGCGTGAGAGCCAGTGGTGTGACTGGTTCCTTAGCTAGGATGCCTCTTGGTCAGACTTGGCAGCACTGGGTGATGGCTCTCTGGGACCAGTGCAGGCATTTGAGTCTTTCTAGTCAAGCTATACTTGTTGAAGAATGATTCCAGAAGTGACGTTTATTCACAGACCTACTACTTGGGCCACTTGGGCTAGCTCCAAGTGTCTGAGTGGCTCTTCACAGCTGAAGGCAGACTGCACTTGGGACACATCTAAAATTCATTCTGACTGGATTGAGAAAACAAGGAGACCAAAAAGAAAATAAATGTCAGGATTCTGCAATCACATCTGTAACTGAGGAGCCACGGGATGTAACTTTGGAGAATATCTTGACCTGATCTTGCTTTGCAGCTTGTCTGTAGTTCCAGTCTTTAGAGTCATGGAAGCCTGAGTTCCCACCAAGCTCTGCTCTTAATGGCTGTGTGATAATGAAGCCGTCACTTGGTCTTCCTGAGCCTCAGTTTCCTCATCTGTAAATTGGGATGATGTACCTCCCTTGTGGGTCTGTTGTGAGGACAACATGTGATGATCCTGCCAAAACTCTCTAGGCACTCTGTGCTTAGCTGTGTGGCCAGTGCACAGTCGGCAGCTACACAATGCTATTTTTACTGCCTTCTTTCCCTTCTTCCCCAATAGGACGCACTCCTCTAGAAAACTGAGGTTCATGCAAACCTGCACTTTAAGGGCACTTATACAGATGTGCACAATGCAATGAGTGTGTCTTGATGGGGCTTTGTTAAACTGAATTTTAAAATTGTATTTTATATATACTTAGGGAAGTACAGAAAGGTACCCCAGAACAGGTTGTTTTATAAAGACAACAATAATTTCTGAATTATTTTCATTTCAGCTTTTTATATACTGTGTACTCACAAAATGAGAGACGCTTCCCCACTCACCCCACCCTCACAATTCCCCAGAAGAACAACAGCCATGAGCAGACAGTGCTTGCCTCCTGACCTGTGTTTCTCCTAAAGCTAGTTCACTTAAGGGCAGCAGTTAGGGGCTTGCTACTCTTTGTAGCCCTGTTTCTTTTCTTATGATGAGAAGAAACAAGCCCAGACTAGCAGAGGGAAAGGGACTGTCCTCCGGGGAGCTGAGGAGTGAGGGTGGTCCTCACCTCGATCCAGCGATCAAATTCCCTAAGTAAATCCGTGTAAAGCATGAGAACTGTGGTCAGCACTTGTTAAGCAAGGAATGTTAAAAATCATTGTCATTACTGCTACTATTATTGCTACAGGCTTGTTCCAAGACTCTGGGTTTTGGCTCAGCTTGTCTAAATGCTCTTCCATCTTATGGAATCAAGGGGTACATTTTGGAACCACTAGTTCCATAACCAAAGAAGGAGCAATCCAGCAACGTAGGCATTGATTCCACAAGCCGTCTCAGAGCCTCTGTGTAGTCCTTACTTTCCCTAAATTGCCAAGACTAGCTGGCTCAAGTTAGGCCTTTCTAATTTACCTGGACTGTTGCTGTCTCCTGTGCACGGCTGCAGGGATGAGCACCTTATTGTGTGTTCCTCCACTGGGCTGACTGAAATGGTTTGCAGCCAGACTGCTACGCCACACAGTCTGGCATTTAGTCCTCAGAAATCTGATTTAGAGGATGTATACATTGCATCACAATCTAGATTTCAGAGGAAAGCTTTGGATAGAATAACCCAGACCCAAGTCTGGGTAATTTAAAGCCTGGGTGAAATGGGGCAGAAAGAGCCCAGAATATACAGGTCTGAATCTTGGCTGGGGAGATGTGGAAGACTGGAGGCGCCAGACGGCTGGCCTCCCTCCAAGTGTTTACCATGCTGGTGCCATGGGGCTGGGGCTGGGCAGCCCATGTGCTCATTCTCTCCCTTCTCTCCTCCTCCTCCTCCCCCTCCATCTCTCCCCCTCCTCCTCATGTTTCCTATAGGCTAGAGAAAGTCAGGAACTACTGACCCACAGGGAAGGCAAGCGGAGATATGAGACAGAGGAATCAAATGCTGCCCTGGTGGAGGATGCTGTGGGTTCACAGTGGATGATTCCCTCTGCCTGTGAGATAAAAGGGCTGGCTCTGTACTTTGAACCCCAGCCTCACCCACCTCTGTCTGGGTGTGGCCCTTACTCTCTGGAAGCCTAACTCAGGGGAGAGGACAGGAGAGTGTGAGGCTTGAATCTCCAGGAAATAGTCTGTGGGCAGCCATTGATTCCGAGTCAATGAGAACAAGGTGTGCTGTTTCCTCTGTGCTGTTTCTTCCCTGCCCCACTCCCCACCCCTTTATCCTATGATGCCCAGGCTGCCTGCACTGCTCAGATACCACAGGCCTTGCCAGGGGCCTCCTGAGAGGTTTCTGAGGCTTGCAGCCGGTGGTCCCATTAGTCTGCACATCTTTGAGTCCCCCTCCCAGAGGAGAAAGCATATGCTGCTGGGACCGACTGCAGCTCCTCATGGATGCACCTGCCACCAGGAAATTGTTGTTCAGTCTGGGATTGCTTTCTCTTCCCGAAGCACAATCTCACATGCAGCCCTGAGCCCAGTCCAGCCTCTGGGACAGAAGATTTCGTGCTTTATAAACCAACAGCAGTGCTGCACAAGGGAAGTGTCTCCCTTATGTCTTTCCCTCCCTGGATGCCTATCAAACTAGGAGTTACCTTAATAGAGTAAAAGGAGGGTGTGGCTGTTTCACTTCCTGTTGTCAGCAGCCAAGTGTGCCTGGGGACAGAGGGTGGGCAGGCACCGACTGTGTGGAGGGAGGCAGGTATTATACTGCCCTGGAACACACAGAGGGGGTGGGGGGGTCCTTTGGCTTCCCTGAGACCTCCCGGGGCAGGCTGCTGCAAGGCACCCAGACGTCAGTCATCTTCCCACAACCTAATCATTCACAGCTGCTCCAGGGCCACACTTAGGGTCTCTTTCCAGTGGTCCGCTTAGTCTGCCCCAGGGGCACGGCAAAGGAGGGCCTTTCATCCAGGGATCTCACACACAGACTTCACATTTGGATTTTTAAAAATTTATCTCTGAAGATATGCTAATAAGACTGAAAGATGGAAATGCTCATCAGCTTTAAACTTATGCCTGATTTTGGTACCAGGCCCATGAATTTTTAAAATTAATCCTGCTATTATCCTGTGAATAGGATGGTTATATTAACCTGCACGTTTTTTTTTTTTTTTTTAAAAAAAAAAAAAAAAAAGCTTACACATGTTAAAGTCTTAATTTATTAAATGTAAACTTCTAAAATATAGGATATCACAATTTTTGAAACCCTATTTGGGCATTTCTTCATTTTAATATACCTGAAGCCTCAGAGAATGAACGTGTCCCTGGTCTTTGTCCTCCAAGCGGCCCATTGGCCACTCCCCTCTTGATGGACTGTGGAGAGAAGCTGTTCCCTTTCCACATTGTCATTTCAACTTCAGAAAAATCTCAGGTGCAATTTCCTGTTTCATTACAGCAGCCAGCCTATAATGAAAGAGGCCTTCGAAGCTTAGGCATGCCCAGTTTGGCCCCTTTCTTCATTTTACACACAGTTTTCTCCTCCCACAGGAAGGCTTCTCTCTGCTGGGCCCAAAGCTACAGGCTCTCCACCATAGGGGAAATGACTGACTAATATTCTTGAGTTCTTTACCCTTAGGCAATGGGGCTCAACTGTGATTGCACATTGGAATCAAGTGGAGAGTTCCAAAAATCCAGTGCCTGGGTTCTACCCCCAGAGAACCTGATTTACTTGACCTGGGGTGTGGCCTGGGCATTGGAATTTTTTAAAGCAGCCCACATGATTTTAATATGCTGCAAAGTTTCAGTACCCTAAGACCCTGGTTCTCAAACATTAGAATTCATCAGAATAATGTCCTTGTGGGGAGGGGCTTGTTAAAGCATAGATTACTGGACAGTTTCTGATTCAGAGTTTCTGGATGGTACCTGGTAATCTGCATTTCTAATGAGTTCCCAGGTGATGTGATGCTGCTGTTCTGGGGATCATGTATTTAGAACAGCTGTGCTAAAAGAAAGACAGCTAGAGAGGTGGGCTGGGAGGAGAAATGTGAGTGAATGCATGAAAATGTAGTTATTTCTTATTCTCAGCCTCTGCAGTTGGCTTCAGAGGCAGGGACACCCCTAAATTACAGCAGTTACAGAGTATATTGGTCACCAAAGCTGCCACTGTGCAGAGACCCAAGCTGGGATAGAGCTGAGCCCCAGCAGCTGGGCCCTGGTTGATGGGGTAAGGCATGGTCTGAACAGTCTGGGGCTACAGGTCAGCTCTGTCCAGTGAGAATATAATACAGGTCACAAGAGTGAGTCACTTATGTAACTTCATATAACCACACTGAAAAAACTAGAAACAGGTGAGAGTCGTTTTAATAATCTATATTATTTAACTTAACCCTCCAAAATCTTATTTTAACAGTCATCAACATAAACAATGATTAATGAGATATTTGGCATTCCTTTTTCATGCTAAGTCTTTGGAATCATACGTGTGTTTTACACTTACAGCACATCTCAGTTCACACCAGTCACATTTCAATGGCCACACGTGGACAGTGACAGCCTGGATAGACCTAAGTAGTGGGGCCGTCTGCCCCTGAAGTAGGACTGATCACAACGGTCCTCACTTCTCCCAGCAGCACATGGCTCCTCCTTCCACGCCTCTCAGGGCTCCTGGAATCTGTTCTCAGCCTCTGAGACTCCCTCTTGCATTCTTTACCATCGGTGCTCTGGACAGCACAAAAGGTTAACTGGGTTTAATCGGGTCTGCAGGGCTTGTTCCCTCATGTCTGTGCATCTGAGGTCAGAATCCGAGAGGTTTTCATAGCCACTCCCACTATCTTTCCTGACTTCACCATCTATAGAGATGAGTTGAACGCCAGGTTTTTGTTGGAGAGAAGTGGGTGTCTGAAATGGATTGAGGAAAAGAGTGAGGGGAAAGCTGTAGTTGGGCCGAACAGTAGAACGAGGATGGAGTTTCTTTTGAATGCTGCAAGCAAAAGTGACGCTGATACTTCTGGTGCCTACCCCTGCCAAAGGAGTCCAGAGCACTGTGAGGTTTGTGACAGGACCAGGGCAACAGTCATTGTGCTCTTCCAGCAGCATGCTGACCTGTCTCCAGTTAAACTCATTAAACATGCAAGTGTTGAATGCCTACTGCATTCTCAAGTATACTGATAAGGCAATGAGTTACAATTATTGGAACTACACATTTTGGAATCAGTCAAGCCTGAGTTCAAATCCCCACTTTTGTAATATGATCTTAAGCAAGTTATTTAATCTCTAAGCTGTGGTTTCTTCATTTGCAAAGTGTGGGTAATACCTACATAGTAAACTCCTGTGAAGATAAAGTGAAGTGATATATGTCCTTTCTTAGCACAGTACCTGATGCACTCAGTGAAGGCATTCAATGAATGGTAGTAGGCTGGGACTAGGTAGGTGAGCAAAGTGCCTAGGGTGCAAAATTTAGGGAGGCACCCACTCTCATGGTTGTGCAGGTGGCACTGTGTGGTGCTGTGAGCACCATCATCATTGTTGCAGTTGTGTAATTACACTGCAGTAAGTGTCACAGGCATTCCTGAGCTACATAAGGCGTTTCCTTTTCTCTCAAGGAGCATAGCGTCCCTGAGGGGAGAGAAGACATGTAGACAAGCAAACCAAGACTGGCAGATGTGGCGATTGCCTTGAGAGAGGGAGGAGACATTGCTCCCACCAAGGGATTCAGAGACTACATCCTTGAAGAGTGGACAGGATATCCATAGGCATAGATTGGAAGGAATGACAATTTATAGAGGGAATGAGCCCAGTCCAGCCTCTGGGACAGAAGATTTCATACTTTATAAACCAACAGCAGTGGTTGGTTGTATAGGGCTTTAAATACCAGGCTAAGGAGTTTAGACTGTATTTGGTTAAAAAAAAATGCTGGGGAGAGTCATAGGTAGCATCCCGGGAAAGAGGGACCAGATAATGAGGAATACCTTTTCCTTTTGAGACACAGAGGGTTTTGAGAGTCAGAATTTATTGCCATTGCCCTATCAAACACAAGGCTTCATGCCTTGAGGCACATGAAACTTGTAAATTGTGTCATCCATTACCACCCCTTCATGATCCTACTCCCCTAGAGTAACCCCTATTACTGTTGTCATATATATCCTTTCAGACTTCCCTCTATACATAGACAATATATAGATTCAAAATTTTTAACCAAAATTGGATCATGCTATATTTACTGTTCTGTCATTTACTTTTTTTAAGTGTCATAAAATATATATAACAAAACTTAGCATTTTAACCATCTTTAAGAGCATAGGTCAGTGGCATTAAGTACATTTCCAATGCTGTGCAACCATCACCACCATCCATCTCCACAACTTTTTTCATCTTCCCAAACTGAAACCCTGTACCCATTACAACGCCAATTCCACATTCTCCTCTCCCTCTAGACCATGACAGTCACCATTCACTTTCTGTTTCTATGGATTTCACTACTTTAAATACCTCATATATGGAATCACACAGTATTTGTTTGTAACTGGCTTATTTTACTTAGCAGAACGTCTTCAAGGTTCATCCATGCTGTAGGATGTGTCAGAATTTCCTTTCTTTTCATGGTTGAATAATATTCCATTGTGTGCATATATCACATTTTGTTTATCTATGTATCCATCATCAGAGTTGCTTCTGCCTTTTGGCAATTGTCTGCTATTTACTTTTAAGTAATATATTGTGGACATCTTTCCATGTGAGTTCCTGTAGATCACCTCATTCTTCTTAATGGCTGACTAATAGTTTGTTGTATGACAGTGACTAGTGTAGAATCACAACACCAGCTAGTGGGACAGCAGGGATTTGAACTCAGTTTTTTTTCTGGCTCCAAAAGCTGAGTGTTTTTCACCATTCCAGGAGACATGAGGGATGTGTACATTTTGAACTATCACATGGCTGGCATGGTGTTATGCAAGTATAAAATAATGTGCTACAATTTGATTAGGTTTTGAGAGGCTTCTGATAAATGAAGTGATGAGTGTGTGTGAGGCCAGGTCTAGCTCTGATTTTGGAGTCCCTACTCTGTGTACTCCCACAACACAGTCATCACCAGCTTTTAGCTACTGCTGACCTGGCCACCTCTCAGGGTAGCTCTGGAAGAGTATTGAATAATAGCATCTTTAGGAAAGAAAGGACCACGAGTTCATCTGGCTCAACCCTTTGTTTTAGGGAAGGAGGAAACTGGAGCCTGAGAGTGAGCCCCAAGGCTACCTGTGAGTTTCCCTCTGCCGCCATTGAGAGGGTGTGGCTGCTAAGTGCTATCAGAAGATGCCCCACACTGTTTTCATTCCAGTTTTACTGACTCATAGTTACTCTGTTTATGCCGGAAACTCATTTCCCCAAGTGCATTGTTTTTATTGTTTATTTCTCTTGTATACATGTATCCTTCCAGCAGCCTGCCCGGGTTTATTAAAAAATATTTATGTTTTCTGATCACTTCTACTTCCTTCTCTTCCTCCCGGGAATGGAAAATCAGTCTGTCATTAAGAGCATATTACCTGAAGAAGATTGCTGATGACAGTGGATTTGTCACCCAACTCAGTGTCTTTTCCTGAGCAATTGGAATTTCTTCCATGGGGAATGAAACCTAGTGTTGTTTCCCTGCCTGAATCCAGGCCTTTCACTGACCTACCAAGTTTTCATTCCGTTGTCTCACTGTCACTGGCTGATCTGATCTCTACGTTGATTAATTAGTTTCAAGGCCCTTCATATTGACCTAATAAAATTGGCTTGTTTAATTTGTGTCAGGAATTTTCTGAGAATGTTTCATTTAGACTCGGATAAGGTACTTTTTTTTTAAATGTCCTGCTGGAGACATCCCTTAGGAGGGAGAGCTTGTCCTTCCTGCCATCTCTTGAATTACGCAGAGCAAAGGCCGAAAGGATGGCAGGATTTCCTGCTGCCAGGGTCAAATGCTTCCACAACAAGCAGATCTGCCTTTCATGGGCAGTTTTTTATGTCGTCTCACCAGAAACACATGAGAATGCCATCTTTCCACCTCTAGAGGTTGTCTGAGCTGCTGGTAAGCATCAAAACATAGCCATCCGGGGCCAGGACAGAGCCATGGCCACTTCACTAGCTCCAGTCTCATGCCACTTGATTTATAAATGCCTTTGTTTTAATTGGCTGTCATCCCCTCAGGAGAGGTTGGAGTAAAAGTCTCAAAGTTGAGTGTTTGCTCTTCTGTCACAAAGAGAAATGGATGGGACAAACAATACAAATGGCCTAAAGGCGAGCAGGGGACTCTGCAGAGCCGAGCCAATCCAGGCCTGATTCAGGCACTCAGTAAGCCTGAATGGGGCACAGTTACCCACTGGCTGGGCTGAGAATTCTCATAGCTACTTACCCAGTCAGCAACTGCCAGGATGCAGGGAGCCTGTTTAGTTAATACTATGAGACCACTGGATCCAACTAATCTCTATTTGCACATCTCCCCTAAGATAACTTTCATAAAAATGTGTAAACATGCTCTGAGAGTCTTCTGAAAGTTCCCTCAAAGCCCCCTGACCGCCTGCCCCCTCGCTGGGGCTGTGGAGGCAGTGGCTGAGGCACCCCCCTCCGTGGGAGGCTCCTCATACATCTCTGTCAGGAAAGGCAAGAGCCGCAGCCAGAAATGAGCTCCCCCCACAAAGCAGCCTCCCTGCGTGCTGCTGTGCAAGCTGCAGCATTTGGCTGATTCATTTGTCTTCATTAATGTTGCTTATAGTGGAGGTCTTTGTCACATATATGATTATGTGAGATTCGATTCTCTCGAATGTGTAAACACAGAGCTCTAGTGTGAGGCTCCAAGCAGGCAGCAGCCTGAAGCAGCTCTTCTGCTTTTGTGGGGATGGCTTATGTGATCAACCCCTAGGGATGGGGCCACACTGTCAGGGACTGGTTCTTGCAGTGATAAGGGAAGAGCTGCCTGGCTCTTACACCCCAGGCTTCAGGGCTTGCCTCTCCCTCCAGTCCCCTCAAAGAGTATATCCTCCCCCATGCCTCCCTCCCGTCCATGCCACATGCCCCAGGCTCCCTGAACATTACCACCTTAATGTCTTCTCGCTTCATTTCTTCCTGTCTCCCCCTCCAGGGTCCCACCTTCATCTCAGGTCGTCATCATCCCATGGCTGGATTCCTGCAACAGCTTCTTAATCATACTCCCTCCCTCCAGTCTTGTTTCCTCCTAACTTGTTCAACACCCTGCTGATATCTTCATCTCTATCATGCATAGCAGTTTGGGTCATTCCCCTTCTCTAGGAAAAGGTCAAACTGTTTAATAGAATGGTCTAGGAGGCTCTTCAGGACTAGGCCCCCAGAACCATTTCAAGCATCAGACCACCAATGTGCTCATTCTCCTGCCTCTCTCTTCCTCCCTGTTTGGGGGTTATACTTTGTCACAGGGTTCCAAAACAATTCTAATTCGTGCCTAATATCTTAGGGCTTTTAGGTAAAGCAATTTTTAAGATTTTGAATTTACCCACGGCCATGATTTCTCAGATTAAAATGAGAACTTGGGAAGCTGGACCAAGTGAAATGTCCATGTCACTGCTTTACTAGGCATCATTCTGCAGGTTTCTTTTTGAGCTGTCATACTCAGACCACTTTAGTGAAGGAAAAGAAGTCATTACCAGAGGAAAAAAAGAAGGGGCACTTATTAAAGGATGTGCATGTGTGGATGGATCCCAGAGAAGTCTGGCTTCAGGAAGGGCGAAACCAAGACAATACTAGGGCCTGGCTGCACCCCGCCCTCTTGGCCACTTTGCCTCTTTCTGTCCTCCTTGCTTTCTTGCGACCAGCATCCTCTGTTTACTCATCTTGTATACAACCCAGAATAACAGCCACATGCCAGGGTCTACATGAACTTCTAAATTAGCACCCACCACCCACTATAGCTTCTTATTGTCTAAGAATGTAATGGTGCTGAGTCATCTCTCTGTGGATTGGTTGTCCTTGGCTCAGAACTCCTTCCCAGTCTCTTCCCCCATAGCTTGGACCCAAGCTGGGGGCTTCAAGGGTCCCCTGCCTTCTTATTAGGCTGGGAGTGGGACAGCTTCTCAGTGGGAGACTACAGTGGTTTGCCAGGGCTGATGTAATGAAGTACCACACACTGGGTGGCTTGAACAGCGGAAATGTATTGTCTCAGTGCTGGAGGTTAGAAGTCCAAAATCAAGGTGTCAGCAGGAATGTAGTCTTTCTGTTTTGTAAGATTTGTAGGGAAAGATCATTTATACCAAGGATTGGTCTATAGCCCTGAAAGCAAATGTGAACGTGGTCAATAATAATTACACTGGGCAGATCATACCATACACCACTGTCGTGCATTGTCAAAACATTTTCACATACATTGTTTTATTTGATCCTAACAATAACTGTGTGAAGTAGGAAAAGTAGATTTTTACTGTATTCCCTCTCTATGCCTCCATTTCTTCATCTGTGAAAAGAGGATAGTAACGATATCTATGCAGAGGATTGTTGCATGAGTCATACGCATTAATACTGTAAAGCACTGGCACCCAGAGCCACCGCAGAGCTGGGGCTGGCCCTCACAGCTCAGGGGTGGGGAGATCAAATGCGAAGCCAGAAGGGAGGTACTTCTCCATTCCTGTCCCCTAGTCCTGTCTTAATATCCTAAAGTTACTTGGCTAAAGGCTCATTTAATGGTATTTCTTTAAACTGTGTTTTCACTTATTTTATTTCCTGTCAAAGCTACAGTCGTACCTTGTCTTATTGTCCTTTACTTTATTGCCCTTCACAGATACTGCTTGCTTTCTCTCTCTTCTTTCTTTCCCTTTCTTCCTTCTTTCCTTCCTTTCTTTTTCTTTCTTTCTTTCTTTTTCTCTTCTTTCTCTTTTCTTTCTTTCCTTTTTTCTTTCTCTTCTCTCTTTCTCTCTCTCTGCTTTCTTTTCTTTCTTTTTCTTCTTTCTTTCTCTTCTCTCTTTCTCTCTCTCTCTTTCTAACGATTGAAGATTTGTGGCAACCCTGCATTGAGCAAGTCTATTTGTGCCGTTTTTCCAACAGCATGTGCTTACTTGGTGTCTCTGTGTTACATTTTGGTAATTCTTGCAGTATTTTGAACTTTTTCATTATTATTATATATATTTCAGTGATCAGTAATCTTTGATGCTACTATTGTCATTGTTTTGTGGCACTGTGAATTGCATCCATATAAGATGGTGAATTAGTTGAGAAATGTGCATCTTCTGACTGCTCTACCCATCAGCCATTCCCCCAACCCTCTCCTTTTCCTCAGGCCTCCCTATTCCCTGAGACACAACAATATTGAAATTAGGCCAGTGAATAACCCTACAGTGGCCTCTAAATGTGCAAGTGAAAGGAAGAGTTGCATGTTCTCACTTTAAATCAAAAGCTAGAAATAATTAAGCTTATGAGGAAGATATGTCAAAAGCCCAGAAAGACCAAAAGCTAGGCCTCTTGTACCAACCAGCTAGCCAAGTTGTAAATATAAAGGAAAAGCTCTTGAAGGAAATTAAACATTGAATACATGAATGGTAAGAAAGCAAAACACCCTTATTGCTGGTGTGGAAAAAGTTTTAGTTGTCTAGATAGAAGATTAAACCAGCCACAACATTCTCTTAACCCAAAGCCGAATCCAGAACAAGACCCTAACTCTCTTCAATTCTATGAAGACTGAGAGAGAGGAAGAAGCTGTGGAAAAGTTGGAAACTAACAAAGGTTGGCTTACAAGGTTTAAGGAAAGAAGCCATCTTCATAACATAAAAGTGCAAGGTGAAGCAGCAAGTGCTGATGGAGAAGCTGCAGCAAGTTCTCCAGAAGATCTAGCTAAGATCATTGTGGAAGGTGGCTACACCAAACAAGAGATTTTCAATGTAGATGAAACAGCCATCTATTGAAACAAGATGGCATCTAGGATATTCATAGCTAGAGGAAGTAACTGCAGATGTGGAGTCTGAAGATGGGACTGAATTGCTACAAACTTGAAAAGGTAAGAGTGGCTTCTTTTTTTTTAGATGGAGTCTCACTCTGTCACCCAGACTGGAATGCAGTGGCACAATCTCTGCTCACTAACTTCTGCCTCCTGGGTTCAAGTAATTCCCCTTCCTCAGCCTCCTGAGTAGCCGGGACTGCAGGTGTGCACCACCACCCTGACTCATTTTTGTATTTTTCGTAGAAACAGGGTTTTACCATGTTGGCCAGACTGGTCTCTAACTCCTGACCTCAGGTGATCTGCCCACCTCGGCCTCCTAAAGTGCTGGGATTACAGGTGTGAGCTATCACGCCTAGCCAAGAGTGGCTTCTTAAGGATGAGCAACGAAAGTGGTTTCTTGAGATGGCACCTACTCCTGGTGAAGATGCTGTGATCATTGTTGAAATGACAACAAATATTTAGAATATTACGTAAACCTGTTTGATAAAGCAGTGACGAGGTTTGAGAGGATTTACTCCAATTTTGAAAGTTCTATTGTGAGTAAATGCTATCAAACAGCATCACATACTACAGAGAAATCTTCCCTGAAAGGAAGAGTCAATTGATGTGGCAAACTTCATCATTGTCTTATTTTAAGATATGTCCACAGCCATCCCATCCTTTAGTAACCACCACCCTGATGAGTCAGCAGCCATCAACATAGAGGCAAGACTTTCCATCAGCAAAACGATTATGGTTCACTGAAGGCTCAGACGATTGTTAACACGTTTTAGCAATAAGGTATTTTTAAATTTAAGGTATGTACATTTTTTAGACATAATGCTATTACACTAAATAGACTACATTATAGTATAAAGATAACTTTTGTATGCACTGGGAAACCAAAAAATTTGCTTTTTTGCAATATTCGCTTTACTGTGGTTATCTGGAACCAAACCCACAATGTCTCTGAAGTATGCCTGTATTTGTTTTTTACCAAAATTAGGAAAGTATAAAGAATATATATTTTAGAATAAAATAATATGCAACTCTTCAGTTATGCCTGTATCTGAAGGGCATGCAATGCAGTCCTTTAGCAGAGAGAGGGAAAAACATACACCCACATGTGAGTGTATGCACACACAGCTTCTTCTTAGAAGACACAAAGGATCTGGAAGATGGTACAAAATGTTTCTTTAGTTGTCCAACAAAGCTCCTTTCAGTCCATATGTCAAGCCTTTTGCTCTTATTTTCCTTCTACGTATCCTGTCCTGCCACTTCTTGGAGATTATTTTCTTTTCCCTTCCTGCAACCTCTTAGCTCCATTCTAGAGTGTCTTGTTCTTCAGAGGCTGCCGCTGAGAAAATGAATCATGTGAAAGTGATTTATTAGGAAGCATTTCTAGGAAAATTTGGTGGTGGAGTGGGATCAGGAGGGGAAGTATAGAGAGGTATCAAGCAAAGTCCCACAGAGGCACTCTTGGAGACAGAAGATCACACATCAGAGTCATCATCATTGGGAAGGGGTGAACAAAGAACTGAAGTCATTTACGCCCCTGCAACCAACAGTCATTTGTTGTTTAGGCATGACTCCTGTCTTCCTCCCCCAGATAGAAATTCCCAGATACTTCAGCTCTCTGTGCAACCCTAAAGGTGATCCTTTAACAGGAGAACAGAGGCTGCCTGTTGGGAGGGAAAGCACAGCCAAAGCTGGTATGAGAGGGGAAGGGGATCTACTCCACTGGGTCTGTGATGAATCCCGAAGATTCTAGTTCTTGATGTCGCCCGGTAAGGGATGGCATAAAGTCTCTCCCGTGCAAGGTTGAGGGAGTGTTTAGATTTTTAGACTGGAGAATCTACAAAACAAACATGCCTTTCTACTACTCATGTATGTGTGCTGTTTCTCCTGGCAAATCTTTGATGTGTTTTGGGCTAAACAGGGTCTGTTTTTTAATTTGTCTTAGAAAACTCAGAGGAGGGAAATGACAAAAGTGAAGAGGAGAGAAAGTCCCACCAGTCCACAAACATAAGCATATTTTAGTTCCACCTTCTCGATTATTACATAAAATCAAGGATTGATGAGCCTGATTTTCATGCCAATTAAAAACATGTCTCTGGCCCATGAGCTGATAGTCTCTGCCCTGCTTGGAACGGTTCCTGATTCAGCTTCCAGTGCCTACCCCTCACCGTGCCCTAAGATTCTCCCCCCACATCTTGGTTTTTCTTTCACCCTCTCATTGTTTCCTCTCTGTCCATAATTGGTCTTAATTTCCTTATTTCCTTGTTTTTTTCTTCTTTGAAAGACATGGGTTGAATAATCAGGAAGAGATGCTGAGAGAGGAGACTCAAACACCAAGTCTGGATCATTTTGGAAACCAGGGTTTTATGTGAGGCCACAAGAGACATGGTGAGGTAACATTCAATGGCAGGAATTTAAAAATATGCAAATGAATGGAAGCAGAGGTCCCCAAGCCCAAGGCCATGGGGCCAGTTCCGTGGCCTGTCTGGAACTGGGCTGCCCAGCAGGAGGTGAGTGGCAGATGAGGGAGCATTCCTGCCTGAGCTTTGCTTCCTGTCAGGTCAGTGGTGGCATTAGACTCTTATAGGAGCACGAACCCTGTTGTGAGCTGTGCAGGTGAGGAAGCTGGGTTGTGTTCTTCTTATGAGAATCTAATGCCTGATGATCTGAGGTGAAACAGTTTCATCCCCAAACCATTCCCCACTCCCCATTGTCCCCACTCCCTGTCTGTGAAAATGTCTTCCAGTCCCTGGTGCCAAATGGTTGGGGCCCACTGAATGAAAGGGAATGGGGAGGTACGGAAAGAGCCTGCTGTTCAGACCCAGCATGTCAGGGTGATTTCTGAAGAAAAGACATATTATCCCTAAAGAGGAAGATGGGGTTTTGGCCTCCAGAAGACAGGGTGGTGGAGGGGGAAGTGCATGGCAGAGAGGAGGCTGCTGGCAGCCAGCACCTGTGGCAGGGAATTGGGCCACTCACCTTTGGTGCCCCTTGGCAGAAAGGCAAGGTACTTCCTAATGGAGACTGATGAAGCCGGAACTCAGAGAGATAATGAACTGAAACAGGATTCCTCTCTGAACTGAAAGTCAGGGCTGGCGATAATGAATGCAGTTGTCTCTGCTGAGCCCAGAAGCTCCACTATGCATGGGACTTTGTGAAATGAGACCTTCCTTGTAGAACAACAGATTGTAAGGAGAGGAATCTATGTTTAAATTGCTGTTACACTGAGCTAAGAAAAGTCAAGCAATAGCCTTCCAACTCAACAGATTAATCCTGCAAGCTAGGTGCTTGGAAAACTCTTAAGAGGCTTGAAGGCTTCTCAAATCTGGCAACCTCTGAAAGGGAACAGGTGCAAAATTCCTTCTGTCATGAAGGAGATTAAGCATCTCAAGGGCAACTGACAACTCCAAGGTTGTTTTTCTGAATGGAGGGACATCCTTAAATTGGAAGCTTGTAAGATTATGGGGCAAACAAAAGGAGACAGAATTTCAGCCTCAAGCACTTCAGTGAGAATCTGGAGAGATGTTTTCTGGTCTGGGGTGGTATCAACAAAATATCCCAGACTTTGAGGCACATTAAAAAAGGGACTGAAGGAATGTTGATGTTTTTTTTTTGAGACGGTGTCTTGTTATGTTGCCCAGAATGGAGCACAGTGGCAGGATCTCGGCTCACTGTAGCCTCCCCCTCCCAGGTTCAAGCGATTCTTCCACCTCAGCCTCCTGAGTAGCTGGGATTACAGTTATTCACCACCATGCCCAGCTAATTTTTGTAGAGACGGGGTTTCGCCATGTTGGCCAGACTGGTCTTGAACTCCTGACCTTAGGCGATCCACCCACCTTGGCCTCCCAAAGTGCTGGGATTACACGTGTGAGCCACTGCACCCAGCCAGGAATGTTTATCTTTTGACAAGGTCAGATAACAAATCTATGATCCTGGACTCCCAGTATAACTCCCAACATCACTAACATTTCTACTCTGCAAAGCAGGAGAAGTGTGGTCTGTACTGGAGAGATTTGATTTACAGAAAGGATATTTCATTGATTTTTAAAATTGATATTTATCTGTATATCTTTTGTTTTTTTTGATAGTCTCGTTCTGTCGCCCAGGCTGGAGTGCCATGGCACAGTCTTGGCTCACTGCAACCTTCCCCTCCCAGGTTCAAGTGATTCTCTTTCTCAGCCTCCCAAGTAGCTGGGACTATAGGCATGCGCCACCATGCCCAGCAAATTTTTGTCTTTTTTTTGTAGAGACAGGGTTTTGCCACGTTGGCCAGGCTGATCACGAACTCCTGGCTTAGAGTGGCCTCCGAGGGTGCTGGGATTACAGGTGTGAGCCACTGCTCCCAGCCTGTGTAGCATATGATATTTGCATTGTCATTCACTAAATTTCTAACTCCTGCCTTGCATGAATGCCGATAATATGTACAGTTTGTGCTTTAGAAAATTTTGTGTACGTTGAACTTTTGTAAGTCAATCATCATTTTAATGACTAAAGGGTAGTAGTAACACCATACATTTATAAATTACTTCTAAAATTTACAAAACATTATAGTATATAGAATCTCAGTTTTCACAATGTCTTTGTGAGGAGATATTGTCATCTCTATTTACCAAACGAGGAAACTAAGACTCACAGGGATTGAGTGATGTGCTCAGCCAGCTGCTGCTTCCTGGCTTGTATTTAGAAATCAGTTCTCCTGATTGTAAATCTTATTTTTTTGTTTATTCTGTACTCATCAGTTAAATTAATTCTTTCATAGAGTAAATGGTCATTCTGCCAAGTTAATTTTTCTATTGTATGTGTGCGTATGTAATGTCAACAGGTATTTATTTTTATTTACCAAGTTGTTGTAAGGTGGCATATACCCATAATTCACCCCATAATGGGTCAATATTTGATGTCAACTAAGACTAAAATAAGGATTATCATCCTCATGTTGTGGGTTAAAAAAAAAAAAAAAAGGGAAGGAAAGAATCGTGAGGTTAAGTGGATTTGCTAAATGCCTGGTGAAATGTTGGTATCAGCACTGGGTATTTTAAGCCTCCTGGTAGCCCATAAAGCACCCCTAGATTTTCATGTCTTGCTTTGGTAGGCTGGTTATCATAATGCCCATAAGAACTGCTCTTGTAGAGTTATAATGTTTGAGCTTACACAAGAGTCAGGGACAGATCCAGGTCCCTGACACAGTTTGGCAGACCAATTTTAAGAAAAAGAATACAAAACTCATGAGGAATCTGAAGGTTAAACTTCCTTAGCTTCACGGTAAAGCCACTTCTGCCAAAACCTGGCAGGACTCTCCAGCAGCCCTCTTTCTAGCAATCACCACACACCACATCCCAGAGTCACACTGTCCCAGTGGGCAGGAATGAATTGACTTTTGTTTCCCTTCATCAGTGGGGACACCCTGAAGAGGTGGGGTGAAGCCCCAATTGAGGGCAAAGATGTAGAGAGCAGCTAGCCATTTGAAATGCATTGGAGTCTCTAAGATCAGATCAATTTACTTTCCAGAGAACCAAAACAATTTAAAGATATGACTGAGGAACTGTTTTTAACAGTCTTTGAACAAGTTGCCAAGGAATCAATATCTACAGATCAGAGGTGAAATTTTTACCTCACATTTCAAAGGTAGATTCTGGAAATTACAGGCTGATAATCTTCACATTAGCTACCAGCAAATTTCTAGAATGGATTATCAAATAGTTTGTTAAAATATGTGAAAAAGGGAAACATGATTATTACGTTCTAATATGCATTCACCAAAAGTAAATGATCACAAGTTAACTTCATTTTTACTTTTTATTGAAATTTTATATGTTTGTTTGCATTGCTATAAAGGAATACCTGAGGTTGGGTAATTTATTAAAAAAAAAAAAGAGGTTTATTATGGATCATGCTTCTGCAAACTGTACAAGAAGTGTGTTGCTGGCATATGCTTCTGGTGAGACCTCAGGAAGCTTCCAATCATGTCAGAAGGTGAAGAGGAGCCAGCATGTCACATGGTGAGAAAGGGAGCAAGGAGTAGGGGAAGGTGCCATACTCTTTTCTTGAGATGGAGTCTCACTCTGTCACCCAGGCTGGAGTGTAGTGTCATGATGTCAACTCACTGCACCCTCTGCCTCTTGAGTTCAAGCAATTCTCCTGCCCCAGCCTCCTGAGTAGCTGGGACTACAGGCGTGTGCCACCATGCCACCATGCCCAGCTAATTTTTGTATTTTTTAGTAGAGAGGGGGTTTCACCATGTTGGCTGGGCTGGTCTTGAACTCCTGACCTCAAGTGTTCTAGCCACCTCGGCCTCCCAAAGTGCTGGGATTACAGGCATGAGCCACCGTGCCCAGCCACTTACTCTTTTTTTTTTTTTTTTTTTTTTTTGAGACACAGTCTCACTCTGTTGTCCAGGCTGGAGTGCAGTGGCGTGATCTCGGCTCACTGCAACCTCTGCCTCCCTGGTTCAAGCGATTCTTCTGCCTCAGCCTCCCAAGTACCTGGGACTATAGGCACGTGTCACCATGCCTGGCTAATTTTTTGTATTTTTAGCTTACTCTTTTAAACAACTGGATGGCATGTGAAGTTGTAGAGTGAGACTCACTCTTTACTGTGTGGAGGGCACCAAGCCATTCATGAGGGATCTGTCCCCATGACCTAAGCACCTCCCACTAGGCCCCACCTCCAACTGAGGTCACATTTCAACATGAGATTTGGAGGGGACACACATCCAAACCATATTAAATATTACACCCAAAGATCTGGGGGGTACATTCAGGTTAAAAGAGGCTATTGGACAGAATATTTTATGATATGTTTACAGATAAGTCGGAGAAATGTATATTGAATTATGGCACAGTTAAGTAGATTGGTTTGGCCGACTGATAGAGTGAGGTGGATTAGTGCTGAAGTAGAAAGAATAATTGCTCATTTCTTTTCAGCATTTGTCAGGGACAATGGAGATACAAGATGAATAAGACAGGGCTCCTGCCTTCAGGAGTTCACCAGAGAAAAAATATATATAAACAACTAGTTCTGATTATCATGGAGAGAGCTGCACCAGGGATATGTGAGGAATATGAGATGACAGAGGAGAGCCACTGGGTGAAGGGTGGGAGACCTGTATGGCAATTAGTGATGTCCAACTTTCGCAGACTCGCTTATCAAGCAGTGAGGATTTCAAGTAGAGTTGAGATTACTGTCTGTCGGGGAAGAATATTGAACCAGATGGACCTTTCAAATGCTTAGGCCTGAATTTGCTCATGGTTAAGCCACAACAGCTGGTCTCAGCATACCCACGCCTGCTCAGAGCTCTGAGCATAGGAATCCACAGCCAGATTGGTGGAACTGAATGGTAGATAATGGAGTCTGCTTGGAGAGCACAGCCACATCAAGATTAGAGAGGGACTGAAAGCTTGTTAGCTTGTTCAGATTATTGGGATCCTCATAAAAGGGATTTGGCTACTGAAAAAATTACAAACTAAAGGGTTCCAGGAATTAAGGGGAACTTCCAGTCTGGCAAATGAAAGCTGACAAAATGGGCAGGAGGCACCCCATTCAGAGGGATTATATTTATGTCTGAAAAGTGCTAAAACTCTCCATACTCTCCTCATTTCAAGGCTTTTTCAAGCCATTGAAAAGACTGATTCTGCCTTTCTAAAGAACAGTGTGAGTTATTTAGCATTTATAAGAAATATTTCTGTAATGCCACCTCAGGGTTTGAAAATAACCAGGATGAGGCACATGTTAAATCTGAAAATCGTAATAATGTCAACCTTGTTTCCTGTACAAAGCATGGTTTAAAATGAAATATTAAGTTGTTGAGTCATTTAAGTACCTGGAAATAATTCACATTGGACTGGGAAGAATTTATTAGGAAAACACATCTCAATCCCTCAACATAGGAGCCTGTATCTCACTGTGCACAGTGGTCACCAGCAGAGTTCTATGAGTCTATCACCTGCAAGTGGCATGGCCTAAATTCTGACTAGGAATCTTTTCCCTGCCCCAAATTCACTGTAACAAGATAGTCACACATCTTCAAAATTCTTTATAAATGGATATCGCTAGGGGCTCACCCTTTCTCAGATTGGCACCCTCCTCTGAGGACAAAAACTGGGCATGTGGTGTGAACGAAGCCCTTTTCATGAGGCCAGCTCCTAATTACGCACAGCCTTTCTCCAGTGTTCTCAGCCTCAAAGCCCAGCAAGCACAATTAACTCATGTTGCAGGGCTCTGGATAATGCTGGTCATTTAATGTGGTTGAATATCACAGCCAGGGCCTTCCTGTTTCCAAACCAGTCAATAGAATTGTGGGCCCTTGAGTGTGTTTCACAGCCTTTTGCCATCCCCATGGAAAACAAAGACGAGTTTGATGTGTGTGCCCTGAATACTTAGCATACGATGCTGAAGTCTAGCCGTTTACTCTGCACGGGAATGGAAGGTTGGGGTATTTAGACAAATTAGGGTAGAGCTCAGTTTGCTAGGCAGCACCATGCCTCTGTATTCACAGGTCTCAACGTGACTAGAAGGATCTTTAGTCACAAAATATTATCTGTTCTCCTGCATAAACACACAGGCATCATATTTCGGTTCCTTCAGAAACTTAAAAATATTTGTTGAAATTAACCATCCATTTTTTACCCTGGCATTTCATGTTTTATTTGTAAAACCACTTGTGTTCTTTAAAATTTAATGGAACGATATTAAATAAATAATCCAGAAGCAGCATAATAAAACACCAGTACATCCAGACTGTGACTCCATGCTCTGAGGAATGGGTGATGTATAAATCTTGTCTTCTTTCTATTCAAGGAACAAACTGCCCTGCTAATCTGCACATGTGAACACCCAGCTGGGATAGGCCTTAGCCCCTTGGCTTTCAGTAACAGAAGGGAATACTGATTTGTACATAGGCAGCCTCTTCATTTTATCCATAATAGCTTGGCAGTCAGATTATTCCTACATTTTGGTTGAAAAAGAAATACTATGAATAGCAATAGAGCATGTGGAACCAGTGGACAGGAGTGTACTGTGAGTGAGCATCCAATCCATTCCTCTCTCCTCCCTCTTCCTCCCCACCCTCCATTTGTAAGCAACATGATCTTAAACATCATAGGCAGGCAGGAATGAAAACTTACAGAGATCTTACAAAAGATGCATCCTCCCACTCTTACCCAGGTTACGTCTAGCAAGTGCACGGCACTTCGTGGCATACATTTAGCTAATTCACCTCCCACTGTCTCCATTCCAAACTCCTACCCCTATTCCATTTAACTAATTTTCTCTACTGACTTCTAGTTAAGCATCTTTAAGTCAGCTTATATCCCTTTTGGAACAAGGTAGAGAATAGATGAATGGATGGACAGATAAATCGTTAGAGACAGATAATTACATGATCATTTACTATTTATGGCATGAAACTATTTTAAATAAATAGAGAGAAACCAAGGTGACATTCCTACCAAATGATTAAGCCACACTAAATCAGTTCTTTTAAGCTACTCTTCTCTCATTCTCCCTAGACTCCCTAACCAGCTAACTCATCAAAGTCTTATTTTAAGAAACACCAACTCTGGAAACCTTTCATTGTCTCCCAGGACTAGGTTAGTTGCCCTCACTATGTGCTCCCATGGCATGCTGTCCCCCACCACAGCATCCTCATGCCTGTCTGTACTGGAACTGCTCGTGTACATACCGGTGCTCAAAAGAAGGATGCTTCAAGAAGAAAGAGATGCCACAGATGGCTGTGCCCAGTCTTGTGGCAACTTCTGTATTCAACACAGACATCTTCTGGACAACAGCTGCAGCCATGGGAGCTGCCCACCATCAAAGCTGGATGAGGAGAGACTCTCAGCTGTAATGACACTGGCTTAGAACATGCAGTAACATAAGTAGAACCTGAAGTCCAGGTGCTTAGCAGGTACAGCAGACTGTACCAGTGGTTGCTGAGGAAGAATTGTTTTTTTAAATATACCAGCCTTTGACCGCCTACTCTAAGGTTTCATGGTCCCGTTTTCACACTTTCTTCCAGTGGTGTTTCATTGTGGTCTTAACAACCTTGACATCAACACCTTACTTTAAAAGAGAAGGAGCCATTCTTCAAGTATGTGCTCAGGGAGACTAACCATTTCCTGGGCACCATCATTCCCAGCTAAGCTTTTGGTCTGGAGAGCTTGGGGCCTCCTTGCCATGATTTGTCATTCTGGTGTCATTCCCAGACAGCCTGCCTGCTCCCCCGGTTCAGCTTTTCATTCTCATTTCGAGACTGTTTGCTCAGCCTTTGCTATAGCTGTTGCAATTGTGTTTTGGATCTTACCTCCTGGCAAGCTGTAGGGCTTGGCTGAGGAAGCTGCCAGAGGCTGAGCCCAGCAGAGGGGCGCTCCCAGAGCTCATGAGGACGGGGAGGAGGTTGGGAAGGGACTCTGAAACACACTCGTGCTTTCTGAGTCGGGCAGAGGATTCATGAAGCAAACAGAATGTCTTTTGAAGTCCCAGTGACGAGGGTCACCAACGTGGTATGGCTTCCTGCCAGGCTCTCCTTAATTCTTCCTGCCCCCTCAGACTCTCATGGTGTTGTCACCTCCCAACAAAATGATTGTAATTCTCTCCAAATTGTGCTTCATTTGAAGTGACCCCAAAAGCGGCCCTGAGGGCAGGGCGCAGCTGGTGGCTGGGCCTTTCCGATTCTCAAGGCTCTGGCTCCATTTAGGGCCTTGGGAGTCGGAAGGGCCATCGGCCTGCTGAGTTCTGCCTCCACCCGCTTCCCCTACCCCGTTCCTGAGCCTGCGGGAAGCTGAGAGAGCAGAAAGATCAAGAAGAGGAAAGGGCTTTGGCTTGGACATCTAGAAACCTAGGAGTCCAGAATTGTCTCTTACACTGACTTCTCCTGTGTTGCCTACTTTATAGGAGGAGAGCCACCAGCCTCCATCTTTGCCTAGGATGGGTGGATTTAGCATTATTTGATTATGCTTGATATGTTAAGCTATTTACGTATACTGTTAATTCTCAGGACGACACTTAAGTAACAGTATCCCCAATTTACAGTTGCTCACAAACTGTAATTTAAGTGATTTACAGTTGCTCAGAAAGTTAAAGTAAGCACCTAAGACTGCACAGCTAGTAAGTGCTAAAGCTGGAATTGAGGTCTTCTTATCTACAAACCCAGACTTTTTTTCTTCTGACTGGATCTCAGATCCAGCCCTAGGGCTCTTCCTTGAGTGTGGCTGAAATTGCTCTGAACACACCCAACAATCTGCATAGAAAGCTGGAGCCAACCTGATGATCTCAGCCAGCCCAGTAGGCTCCTCCCAGGTCCCTTCCTCATCTTGCTTAGATGACCTGTCACTGGCCTTGTCCTTCCTACACCCTGGCTCAGCCACAGCTAATAGGTTACATTGAGTGTATCAACACCAACCAGCCAGTAGCAACCGCATGAAATACGACATTGACAAGGAGTCTAAGGTTCAGCCTCAGTTTGGCGGGAGAGAGTAGCCTAGACTTGATTAGCAGTGTCCTCACGGCCTTGGGAGGGAGACAGCCTACATGCACGAAGGGAATTTGCTGTCTCTGCACCAGCAGTAAGCTTGTTTCCTTGGCCTTATGTCAAGCTTTCAGTGTTGTTTTTTTTTTTTTTTTTTAATCTTTATTCAGCTCACACACTTTCCCTTTGGATGTGCAGTATCATTTTTCCCCTGATAAGAGTAGCATATTTAAAAGTACACATTTACATTTTATCATAATTATCCTCCTCAATATAGCAATTTTGAAGGAAGAATGCCACTGAGTTCTGTGGAAATCTTGGAAGCAGGGCCTAGAAACATTTACTCACTAAGTCTTTATTGAGTGGCTATTATGTGCCAGGCACTTTTAGGCACTGGGGATACCAAAATGAAAATGACATTGACTCTCCTTGCAAGAAGCCCATGTTCTAGTCTGGAAAAACCACATGTTAACCACCAACTATAGACATGACATGAAGCGTCACCACTTTCTCTCATTGAAGCCTCCATGATGTTCTTGGAACTGGAGAATGCTTCTTACGAACTTTCATTTTCTGAAGAGGCTAAGCTGTTGAAGGAAGAACTACTTCCTCCAGATTATTTTCCTATCAGTGATTTTTAGTTCCCCGTATCAAAGATCCCATAGTGCCTTTAAAATGCTCTCAGGCAAAAACTGCCAAATTGGGCTAATAAATCTGACTGGGGTAGCAACAGGCTATTTGGCAACAATTCTCAGAACAATCCTGTTCACCCTGTTCAGCCTCCACAGATTCTAGTGCTCAGCACTTGACTGCCACCATGGCTTCTGGACCACCTCTGCCCTGGGCTTGAAACCTTCAGGCTATGCCCCTGTTCCCAGGGCAACTCACCCCCTGTTCTTCAGATTGGGAACTTCCTCCCAAAACAGCGCTTGGGGCTTTTTAACGTGAATTCCATGATTAATGCTGCTGCCGCCTCCTCAATGCTGCCTTCTGAGGCTAAGCTTGACATGCTGTTATTGACCTGGCATGCCCAAATTTCATGTCTGGTAAGAGCCATTGCACCAGAATGGGTCACCCATGCAGTTGCTAAATAGTGCCAGAGTGTGGGGAAATGCCTGAATTACTTTGGCGATGTCCAGGTATTTCACATTTGCTTTCATTGTGATTCTGGGCTGAATTTCAGTGCTCATCAACATGTTTGGCAATACAGAGACACAGCCTTGGCCTAGAGAAGGCTTAAGCCATCTGTTCTTTTAAGTGATAGAAAGGATGAGACAGAATTAGCTAGAACCAGGAAAATACAAGCAATGCTTTCTGAAGAGCATGACCCTGGTAGAAATTTTGCTTTGTGTGCTCATATAGAGATCCATAAAACTGTTGAATGTAATGGTCAGAAATCTATGGTCAGAGACAGAATGTAGGTTAATGTTTACCAGAGTCTGGGGGATGGGGAGGATGAGTACAGAGTTTTTTAGAGGGGGTGAGGAAACTGTTCTAAAATTAGATAGTGGTAATGGCTGTACAACTCTGTGAATATACTAAAAACCACTGAATTGAACACTTTAAAAGGGTAAATTTTATGTTATGTGACATATATCTCAATAAAGTCATTGTTTTCAAAAAGAAATCTATGCTCTATAGCAAAAAAAAAAAAAAAAAAAAAAAAAAAAAAAACCCTAATTCACATTTAACAAACACTTGTTCAGCATCTACTATGCACCAGGCTTTGTCTGAGGCATGAGAGGCATTCAGAAATAAGGCAAACAAGAAGTTTCTGACTCAGAGATGCACTGAAATTCCTCCTTGCCCACGTCTAAGGCTTACCTAGAATTGTGTCAGTTTAGAACCAGATGTGGGCCACAGTTACTGCCTTTGGACTTCCTAGCAGAGAGACACTGCCTATCTTTGGCAACCCTGAAGCCCTTGCATCTCCAGGGAGTCTTTCATTGATGAGCTGGCTTATCTCAGTGGTTACTTGATAATCACAGAAACAGCGCTGGCTGCAATGAATCTTCTTGTGGGAATCATCCAAGCTTTTCTCTGGAGCTCCATAATGCAGAAATTAAGTAGAGAGAGCTCTAAAATGAGACGTCCTCCTGAGTGGATAGCACTCCTGCGAGGTGAAATTGCCTGGCAGTTTCAAGCTCCTTAGTAATTGGACCTAATTTTCATCCTCACCTTGAGGGGTTAAGTCCACTTGAGTAGCAGTCATGACTTGGACACAATGAGGCCCTACTTTCACTTCCTCTCTGGGAGACTGGATCTGCCTTTGCAGGGGCAATGTGTTATTTGCATGAAATTGTTTCAGCCATGGGACCTGACCATACCTCCATCATGACCAAAATTAAAAGAGCTTGGAAGAATCCTGCCCTCCACAGGTTAACACTTTCTAGCTTCCGGAAATGTCCAACATCTGTTCTTCAACCTTCCCTCCAACCAGAGCAAGGCCAGGCCCTGAATGACCCCACTAAATGTAACCCAGTTGTTCCACACCCACCTCTCTCCTGCGGGAAAAAAATCAATTGCAACCAGATGAGAATTTCCATATGCGCCAAATGAGCCCCCAGGCAGGAGAACAAAGAGACAGTGTTGAAAAGATGTCACCCAGTAGGGAGACAGCCAGGAGCCCACATCCTGGGGGCCCACTGGTGTAAACCGCTCTGAGATATGTGTGTGTTCTCCAGGGAAGAAAAAGCTATACAGGCAAGCACAGTCCTAGTGTTGTATTTGGGAACTCCAGGAGAAGTGAGGACAGGCCAGTGGAAGGACAGGAGTACTTAGGGCATCTAGAAACCAGACACTTCCAATTAGGAAGCTATCTGATCGAGCTGGGTGGGGACTCGTGATGCCTTCTATAAAGACTTGGGCTAAGTGGAGAAATTTGCTTGGCTGAGGCAATACAAACAAGATAGTTCATTTTTATTTTGGATAAAGCGAAACTTCAGCTTTAAAAAAAAGCTGTTGTAACCAGAGCCCATCTCGCAGATAAACACAGAAAAGCGCTGTTGGCTGTAGCCATCCACCCTCAGGAATTGTGCCTTGGAAGTCACAGTAAGTGGCAGTTTGAAGGTCATGAACAGGTTCTGTCCAGCTGTCTAACAGGAGGAGAAAACAGGTGAGCAGAAGGGGAAGCGTTTAAAATAACAAGGGGGCTCTTTAAATGGAGCTATAAAACTGGGTGGCAAACCTAGTCCAAGGGTTAAAAACAAGCTTTTCTTCCAAAGTTTCTATGGCAACTAGATAACATCTACAGCAAGAGTGTAGTTAATGAAATATTTCTTCTCGACCAACATGTAGCAGTAAGTAATGAAAGCTGACTTTGTGCAAGCTCCAGTCCAGGTTACATTTTTAGCTGCTGCTTTTTTTTTCCTGGCCAGAACTGGGAATGGAGTTTGGTGAGACTCCATTTACTATAGGCCCTGATTTCTCTTTCGCATAGCATAAAGTCTTTAAAGCTGGGGCAGAAACTCTGGTCTTGATCCAGATCACTCCGGATGGAGAGAAACCTTCTCCCTCCCTGTTTCCCCGCCCCCAGAAACAGTTTGGATTCATTTGACATAACTTGCAGTGTTAATTTGGACATTTAGAATAAATGCTTAGGACTAACTAATTTTATCTGTACACAAAGAATAAACACAATCTGGTGAGGTTAGTGGGAGCTGTTCATGTTGTACATGACTAAGAAGCAATGGGAACGCCTGATTTAGAGGACTTAGAGATATTTAACTTAGCCAGTTACAAGCAGTGGGACTTGGGGCAAATTATTTAAGCTTTCTGTGTCTCAGTTTCCTATAAATGAGCCTGAGGATGGAACCCAACTGAAAGTTTATTTAAGGATTAAAGAGATTAAAATTTTAAAGGAGAATAAAATATGCCTAGCTCTGTCTGGTATAGAGTAGGTATTCAATAAATATGTGCTGAATCTGATTAAATTTCTTTGGCTACAAACTACTGTAGGGTTCCAGAGAAGTTTCACTGTATTTCTCACCAAGAAGATTGAACTCCAAGTCTTTTCTATTAGGGTGGCTTATCAGAGAACAATTTCAAATTATTAGATCATTTTACATGTGGAACATAAAATTAGAGAAATAATAAAAGTAGCAGTGCTTTTTGGCACTTATTTTGTGTCAGACGATGTTCTAAGCACTTTATATGCATTTGCTTATAATCCTCACAAAACCATCTGAGGCAAGCAATATTATTGTCACTGTTTAACACATAAGGAAATTAAGGCATAGAGAGGTGAAAACTCTGGATAAAGTCCTGGATTGTTTAAGTTACCACCACCACTACCACTGTCATTATCGGCACTAACATTTCATGAGCCTGTCATGGTAGCTAAGCACATTATGTGTATTATTTCATTTCATGCTCATAATTTGGTATCACCATTTTACAGTTGAGGACAAGAAAGCTTGTTAAACTAAGTAATTAGCCCAAGATCAAAAAGCTAGTAAATGGTAGAGTCATGACTCAACATAAACAATTATGCCACAAATTCGTAATATGAAATAAAGCCAGTTTTACTTTTTTTTCAGATCCTTATGCCTTTTATATCTTTTCTTGCATTATTGCACTGGTTACAAGATCTATGTTCAGTGATGCCTGGAAATGGTAAGAATGGACATTCTTGCCTTGTTCCTGTTCTCTAGGGGAAAGCAGCATTTCACTACTCAGTATAATGTTTGTTGTAGGTTTTTACAATGTTGTTTATCACACTCAGGAAAGTTTCCTTCTAGTTCTCATTTGCTGAAAATTTTTACCACATAAGGATGCAGAATTTGTCAAGTGCTTTTGCTGTTTTATTGAGACAATGATATAGCTTTTCTCTTGTATTCTGTTAAAGTGGTGAATTTCAGTGACTGATTTTCATATATTGCACCAACTTTAATTCTGGAATCAACCTACTTGACCTTGATGTATTATCTTTTCTCTATTGCTGCATTTGGTGTGCTAACATTTAATTATGAATTTTTGTGTTTATATTCTTGAGAGATGTTGGTCTGAAATTTTCTTTTCCTCTGTATTTTTGTTGCATATTGGTTTCATGGTTTTCTGGTCTCATAAGAGGAGCTGGGAGTGTCAATCAGAGTTCCACCTATGGTTCAGAGAAAGAACCATAGGACATATGTATATATGTATAATATATGTATATCCGTGTGTGTGTGTGTGTGTAGCTAGGCAGGTGGACAGACAGAAAGATAGGTACACTGTAAGGAATTGGTTTATCCAATTGTGAATGTTGGCTAGTCAAGTTAAAAATTTGTAGGGGAGCCCATCAGGAAGGGCAGGCTGGAAACGCTCAGGCAGGAGCTGAAGCTTCAGTCCACTGGCAGAGTTTTTTTGTCCTCAGAGGAACCTCAGTTCTGCTTTTAAGGTCTTTCGACTGATTAGGTTAGGCACACCCAGGTTATTGAGGATAATCTCCTTTACTTAAAGGCAATTGGCTGTAGGTCTTAAATCTACAAAAATATCTTCAGAGCAACACTTAGATTAGTGTTTGATTGAATAACTGGGAACTATTATTTAGTAGAGTTGACACATAAAACACCATCACAGTCTACCCCTTGTCAGCTTAGCACCCATAACACCTTAAACCATACTCAGTTTCCAAATAAAGACAACAGCAAAGCCATACTTCCATCTAACATTATACAACTATCCTATATATATGTATATATCTGATAATGCACAGATCTTTCCTCCAGTGAAGATGTGAAGGCATTGGGTGATGTTCAGTCTTCTCCATGATATCCAATAACTTAAATACTATGGTGTAATGTTAGCTATTACTAATACATGTTATATTAGATGATCTAGGGCTAAGACAGGGAAGAAAACAGAAATATTTAAAATATATATTAAATTAGATATGTACATACACGTTTATTATGACAATATAAGAAAGAGATATAACAATTACAATCCTTGTTTCTACAAGTTGTCACATAGTCATAGCTGTTATTTATAACCACCTTCTTCCATGACCATTTCTGTATTACTTTTACCTGCAGCAAGCACTTCAGCTGGTTGTAGTCTTTGCCTGGTGAAGTGACCCAAACTGTCATTCCTGAAGGAAATGGGACATTAGCAGTCCTGCTTGAGTTGGGTTGTTGTGGTTTCCCACTGACTTCAATCTTAGGGAATGGTAGTTATCTTAGCTGAGGCTGCTAAATCAAAATACCATAAACTGGGTAGCGTAAAGAACAAAAATTTATTTCTCACATTTCTGGAGGCTGAGAAGTCCAAGGTCAAGGGATTGGCTGATTTGGTTCCTGTTGAGGATCTTGCCCTGGTTTGCAGATAGACACCTTGCTATACCTTCACATGGCAGAGAGAGATGGATCATCTCTCTTGCTTCTCTTCTTATAAAGGCTCTAATCCCACTTATGAGGGCTCCCCCTTCATGACCTAATTACCTCCTAAACTGTCTACCTCCAAATACCACCACCTTGGGGATTATGAACATGTGAATTTTAGGGGGACGCAAACATTCTGTCTATAGCAGTGGTACTAAGAGACATCCCAAAGGATCTCCTTTATTCTAGACATACTGTTCCTTACCTCAGTAGTGTAGTAGCAGTCCAATTTTTCCTTGATAGTCAGGACAAGTAACCCCAGTCAGTACAGTAATCTTCTTCTTTGCCTGTTGACTCAGAGTTATGAGGAGCCCAGAGTGGCCAGATGACAGTCATAACTTCTAGTTCAATTAAATCATTCTTGTGTTTCCTGGTGGAAACATTTCTACCTTTGAAAACAAGATTTCTAGACCAGCAGACCATAGGGTCACAAGAACGGGAAGCAAAAGTCTTGCAAGTAGAGCTGTAGAGGTAATAGTGACTGGTGCTGTAGAGGTAATAGTGGCTGGTGCTATATTTCCTTCCATTGATTCCTGGATCTATGAATTTTGACTGTGGGAGGAGCACCATACATTGCCTGCTGATTAAAAGCATATACAACCTCCTGGAGGACATTACCACAGTCCTACAAGGTATTGCCACCTGACTGGCACCATAACTGAGTTTTCAAGAGGCAATTCTGCCGTTCTATCAAGCCATGTGCCTCAGAATGGTGGAGAACATAGTAATACCAGTGAATTCCATAGTTATAGGCCCATTGCTGTCACAGGATATTTAGGGTGTCACTCTGCCAGCCAGAAACCTCTGTGGCTGGTGGTGTCTCTGCTTGGGTTTTGCTCATCCCCCTTGGGCTCGTTCTGCCCACTTGGCCTGGCAGGCTGCAGTGGCTTATGCTACTGTCCCAGATCCCGTGCCTGCCAAGGTCGAGCCAGGCATGGAACGACAAGGGGTGTGTGAGCGAGCAAGCATGGGATCCAGCCACTGTGCACAGCCAGGCACAATGGCTGAGGGAGGGTGGGCAGCTCCAGGTGCCAGCACAGGTGCCCATCTCTGAGCAAGGCTGTGGCTGGACCAGGCATGCACAAGCGGCTTCCACTATAGGCACCTGGGAATGCAGCGGCACCTAAAAGCTCAGAGATGCTGGGAACCTCAGAACCCCAAAGAGGGTGTTACAGCATGTCACATCCCAGGCTCGGGGAGCCCTGAGATCTGGGCCCCCAGAAAGGGCTGCAACTCTTCTCTCCTTCTTGCTGCCTGCAGCACAGTGAGCAGTGCAGGGGTGTGTTTTTAGAGGGGCATGTTTCGGCCCATTTGTGTTACAGCTCCTTCAGTCCTGCAGCCCCGCTCTAGAACGCAACTCCTAGACTGGTCTGGCCCTGCCACTGCTTCCTGTTATATGGGGTGCCCACCCAGCACTGGCCAAGGGTGGGAGGGCTATAGTGTTACAGCAGCTCTGGCTTGGGGAACCCTGAGGTCTGGGCCCCAGAAGGGTTGCCACTCTTCACTCCTGCAGTTCAGGAGGATGTCACTGCCTGCAGCTCAGCAAGCCAGTCAGGAATGTGTCACAGCCACTTTCGCTCCTGCCATTCAGTGGGTCCTGAGCTCTTGTCCCATGACCAGGAAGAATGAGGTTATGCAGACAACTGGAGGGTGAGCAAGGTGGAAAGGAACTTTACTGAGCAACTGAACAGCTCTCAGGAGACCTGAAATGGGTAGCTCCTTCCCAAAGGCAGGTCACCCCTAGGAGTGTCTGAGTCTGGCTGAAACTGGGGTTTTAATATGCTCAGAATGGAGTAAGTGCATGCTGATTGGTCCATGGGCAGCCATGGGAGGGCCTGGAAAAAGCACTATTCAATTGGCCTAAAGGAATTGATGAAATTCTCACCTGGGTGGTGGACTTCAGCAGGAACTGGCAGCCTGGACCCCATGCTGTAGGCGGTCCCTGGCTTGAAGATGGGGTTTCACCAGGGACCTGCCCCTTCCCACTTAAGAACCTGTCTGCCTCCCACCTCCAATAATATGCCATCTGCAGTGCCCAGGCTGTCTGTGCTGAGGGGCACTTGCAGGCCCTTGCTCAGCTGCCCTCAGCACCCCCCACCTCTCTCCCTGAGCTCATTAGCGCCCAAAGTTTCAGAAGGGGATAAGGCAGTAGGTTGGGGGGGCGCTGGTGTGTCAGTGCCATCCCAAGTGTATGCACACTTAGCTGGGTCGTGACAGTGCCCGGGCTCGGCTACAACCGTGCTCTGCACCAGAGCAGGCACCCAGAGTGGGGAGAGGCCAGGGAGCAGGAGCAGGCACTTTCAAACCTGCAGGGGCAGAGAGCTTCCTGGGCCTCCAAGAGTGCAGGGATGCCTGGGTCATGGGCCGCAGCTGGGCAAGGGCAGCTGCAGCTGCACCCAGGAGCATGGGCTCCTGCCCCACCAACTCAGTAGGGTGTGGGGCTCCTGGTGGACCGTCTGTTCCTGGACCCTGCTGGCTCCACAGAGTGTACAGCCCTGGCCCGCACCTCCCCTGCTGTAGCTGGCATCTCCACAGCAGCCCCTCCAGATGAGCCACCACCACCATCATTGCCACACTTAATTTGTTGTGAAGTGAGTTTCTTGTTCAGAAGCAATGCTGTGTAGAATACCATGATGGTGGATATGTCATTTTTGTAAGACCATGGATGATAGTTTAGGCAGAATCACTGTACACAAGGAAAGCAAATCCATATCCAGATTACTTATTCTGGTAAGAAGAAATCACTGCTCCTTCCATGGTGGAAGTGGTCCAGTGTAGTCAACTTGTCACCAAGTAGCTGGTTGCTCACCCCAGGGAATGGTGCCATATCAAGGACTCTACTGCTGGCCAATTGAGTACTCAGCGGTAATCGTATCAAGATTAACCTTGCTGAATGGACATGCATGTTGCTGATTCCATGTATAACCTCTTCCTATGCAACCATGGCCACTTTGTTCATGAACCCTTTGAGCAATGGCATGAGTGGCTGGGAAAAGAGACCGACTTGCATCCACAGAAAGGGTCATTCTATGTCCTTAATTACTAAAATCTTCCTCTGCTGAGGTCATCCTTCAGTGAGCATTCATGTGGAACACACATGTCTTCACTTTCTCTGCCCATTCAGAGAAGACTACTCCCCTACCTCTTCCTCAGACTTTTCTTGTCACCAATTTTCCATTCATGTTACTTATAAGTCCCTTCCCATCCAGCCAGATCATTTGCCATAGCTCATGAATGAGTCTAGATTCATATCTCTGACCATTTCTTCTTCTAAGCAAAATGAACAACCAGGTGCAGTGCTCAAAGTTCTGCCCACTGGGAGAATTTCCCTTCACCACTGTTTTTCAGGAATGTCACAGAGGGGGCCTGCAGTGCTGCAGCTGTCCACTCTCAGGTGGTGCCCGCATTTCATGCAGAACAATCTGTAAACCAGTCTTGAGGTTTCCCTTCCTCAGTCAACTTATTGTAGGGAACTCCCCATGAGGTCATAGAGGTGGGATGGGAGAGACAAGGTAGTATAGCAGGAGTTGGGGCCATAGGCATTTGCACCACTTCTTCACACAACTTACTTGTGCCTAACTCAAGCCTGATCTCGTATATGCCACTTCCATTTGATGATGGAGTGCTGCTAAGCATACCCAACCTCATGGCTTGGTGGGTCAGATAACTCCTAGTTCATACTGGGAAGCTCAGGTTGCATAGATAGTAACTTGGTGGCCCATGGTTAAGCATTCGGTCTCTACTAAGGCCCAGTAGCGGGCCAAACACTGTTTCTCAAAGAAAGAGTAGTTATCTACAGGAGATGGCAAGACTTCGCTCCGAAGTTTTAAGAGTCTGTTGTGATTCACCTATACAAGCCTGTCAAAGGCTCCAAACAGCACCTCTATCAGCCACTGACACTTCAAGCATTATCAGATCTGCTAGATCATAAGGCCTAAGTGGCAGAGCAGCTTGCACAGTGATCTGGACTACTACAGAGCCTTCTTTTGTTCTGGTCCCATTCAAAACTAGCTGCTCTTCAGTTTCAGTTGGTAAATGGGTCAAAGTAGTGCACTGAAATGGGGAATATGTTGCCTGCATGATCCAAAGAGACCCACTAGGTGTTATGCCTTCGTCGTTGTTGTAGGAGGGGCTAGATGCAACAAATTATCTTTCACCTTGCATGGTGAAGGATACCCCACACTATTGGACCCCTAGAAATTTCAGTGAGGTGGAAGGTCCCTGAATTTTTGTCAAATATATTTCCAGCTTCTGACACTCAAATGTCTTACCAATAAGGCTAGAGTAGTTGCTACTTGTTGCTCAATAGATCCAGTGAGCATAATATCATCAATGTAATGAACTAGTGTGATATGTTTTGGAAGGGAAAGATAATCACATTACCCATGTACTAAATTATAACATAGAGCTGGAGAATTGATATATCCCTGAGGTAGGACAGTGAAGGTATATTGTTTACCATTCCAGCTGAAAGCAAACTGCTTCTGGTTGTCCTTATTGACAGGAATAGAGAAAAAGGCATTTGCCAGCTCAATAGTTGCATACCAGGTACCAGTGGATGTATTAATTTGCTCAAACAACGAAACTACATCTGGAACAGCAACTGCAATTAGAATCACCATCTGGTTAAGATTATGGTAATTGAGTGTCATTATCCAAGATCCACCTGATTTCTGTACAAATAGGCAAGTTGAGTGGGGATGTAGTAGGAATCACTACTCTGTATCTTTAAAGTCCTTGATGGTTGTAAGATTGCTTTCTTAAATGTTTAAAATAAATTTTTATAAAAAATTTCAGGCCCTACTTGGTCCTGAAGTTTCCTTTGTGGAAAAGTTTTAAATTGCAAATTCAATTTCCTTAATAGGCACAAGACTAGTAAAATTTTTCTCTTTATTTTTGTTTTTCTTTTGGCAATTGGAGTTTTTTTTTTTTTTGAGACGGAGTCGCTCTGTCACCCAGGCTGGAGTGCAATGGCACGATCTCGGCTCACTGCAAGCTCCGCCTCCCAGGTTCACGCCATTCTCCTGCCTCAGCCTCCCGAGTAGCTGGGACTACAGGTGCCTGCCACCATGCCCAGCTCATTTTTTGTATTTTTAGTAGAGATGGGTTTCACCGTGGTCTCGATCTGCTAAGTGCATTTGTCTTTTTTAAGATCTGCTAAAGATACAAAAAATTAGCCAGGCGTGGTGGAGTGCACCTGTAATCCCAGCTACTTGTGAGGCTGAGGCAGGAGAATCACTTGAACTTGGGAGCCGGAGGTTGCAGTGAGCGGAGACTGCGCCATTGCACTCCAGCCTAGGTGACAGGGTGAGACTCCTTCTCAAAAAAAAAAAAGAAATGTCCTTTTTTATCTCCTTACCTTTCTGGATGTTAATAAACCACAATTGTTTTCTTATGCTTACGTTTACATATCTATCTTCTCTATCCTTTCACTTTTAGCCTATCTCTGTCTTTATATTTCAGGTTGATCTCTTATGGATAATATATTCACTTTTTTTTCAACTTTTATTTTGGATTCAGAGGATGCATGTGTAGGTGTGTTACATGGGTATATTACATGATGCAGAGGTTTGGGGTGCAGGTGATTCCGTCACCCAGGTAGTGAGTATAGTATCCAGTAGCTAGTTTTCAGCCTACACCCAACTCCCTCCCCTCTATAGTAGTCCCTAGTGTCTATTGTTCCCATCTTTACATGTATGTGTACTCAATGTTTAGCTCCTACTTATAAGTAAGAACATGCAGCATTCGGTTTTCTGCTCCTACGTTATTTCACTTAGGATAATGGCCTCCAGCTGCATCTATGTTGCTGCAAAGGACATGATTTAATTTTTTTAATTTTTTAAATATTTATTTATTTATCTGTTTGTTTGTTTATTTTATTTATTTTGATACAGAGTCTTGCTCTGTCGCCCAGGCTGGAATGCAGTGGCATGATCTCCGCTCACTGCAAGCTCCACCTCCTGGGTTCATGCCATTCTCCTGACTCAGCCTCCTGAGTAGCTGGGACTACAGGTGCCCACCACCACGCCTGGCTAATTTTTCGTATTTTTAGTAGTGACGGGCTTTCACCATGTTAGCCAGGATGGTCTCGATCTCCTGACCTTGTGATCTGCCCACCTCGGCCTCCCAAAGTGCTGAGATTACAGGCATGAGCCACCGCGCCCAGCTGATTTCATTGTTTTTTGCAGCTGTGTAGTATTCCATGATGTATATGTGCCACATTTTATTTATCCGATTCACCACTGATGGGTACTTAGGTTGATTCCATGTTTTTGCTATTGTGAATAGCACTGCAATGGATGTATGAGTGCATGTGTCTTTTTGGTAGAATGATTTGTTTTCGTTTGTGTATATACCCAGTAACGGGATTGCTGGGTCAAATGGTTGCTCTATTTTAAGTTCTCTGAGAAATCTCCAAACACAGAGAATGTTGGCCTGTAGTTTTCTTTTTTTATTGTGCCTCTGCCAGATTTTGGTATCAGGATGACGCTGGCTTCATAGAATGAGCTAGAGAGGAGGCTCTTCTCCATTTTTTGGTATAGTTTCAGTAGGATTGGTACCAGTTCTTCTTTGTACACCTGGTAAAATTTGACTGTGAACCCATCTGGTCCAGTGCTTTTTTTGGTTGGTAGGTTTTTTTAGTTACTGATTCAGTTTTGAAATTTGTTATTGGTCTGTTCACGTTTTCACTTTCTTCCTGGTTGAATCTTGAAAGGTTGTGTGTTTCCAGAAATGTATCAATTTCCTCTACATTTTCTAATTTGTATGTGTAGAGGTATTCATAATAGTCTCTGGGGATCTTTTGTATTTCTATGGGATCAGTTGTAATGTCATCATTGTCATATCTTATTGCACTTCTTTGGATCTTTTTCTTTTTTTGTTTATCTAGATAGTGGTCTAAATCTTGTTTATTCTTTCAAGAACGAATTTTTGTTTTCATTGATCTTTTGTATGGATTTTGGCATCTCAATTTCATTCAGTTCTTATCTGATTTTAGTTATTTATTTTCTCCTGGTAGCTTTAGAGTTTTTTTTTCTAGTTCTTCTAGGTGCAATGTTAGATTATTAATTTGAGATTTTTCTAACTTCTTGGTGATGGCATTTAGCACCATAAACTTTCCTCTTAACACTGCTTTAGCTGCATCCCAAAGATTTTGGTAATTTGTGGCTCTATTTTCATTAATGTCAAAGAATTTTTTAATTTCTGCCTAAATTTAAATTTTCACCCATGAGTTATTCAGGAGCAAATTGTTTAATTTCCATGTTTTTGTGTAGTTTTGAGAGATCTTCTTGGTATTGATTTTTATTTTTATTACACTGTGAATTGTGAGTGTGCTTGGTGTGATTTCAGTATTTTTTAATTTATTGAGACTTGCTTTATGACTGAGCTCGTGGTCAATCTTAGAATATGTTCTGTGTGCAGATGAGAAGAATGTGTGTTTTGTGGTTGTTGGGTAGTATTCTGTAGATATCTATTAGGTCTGATATGGTTTGGCTGTGTCCCTACCCAAATCTCATCTTTAATTATAGTTCTGAGAATTCCCACATGTCATGGTAGGGACCAGGTGGAGACAATTGAATTATGGGGGTGGTTTCCCCCATACTATGCTCATGATAGTTACTCAGTTCTCACGAGATCTGATGGTTTTATAAGGAGCTTCCCGCTTCACTGAGCTCTCTTCTCTCTCCTGGCACCCTCTGAAGAGGTGCCTTCTGCTGTGATTGTAAGTTTCCTGAGGCCTCCCTAGCCATGTGGAACTGTGAGTCATTTAAACGTCTTTATAAATTACCCAGTCTCAGGTGTGTCTTCACAGCAGCATGAGAACGGACTAATACAGTAAATTGGTACTGCAGAGAATGGGGTGCTGCTATAAAGATACCCCAAAACGAGAAAGCAACTTTGGAACTGGGTAACAGGCGAGGTTGGAATAGTTTGGAGGACTCAGAAGAAGACAGGAAAATGTGGGAAAGTATGGGACATTTCTAGAGACTAGTTGAATGATTTTGACCAAAAGGCTGATAATGATATGGACAATGAAGTCCAGGCTAAGGTGGTCTTAGATGGAAATGAGGAACTTGTTGAGAACTGGAGTAAAGGTGACTCTTGCTATGATTTAGCAAAGAGACTGGTGGCATTTTGCCCCTGCTGTAGAGATCTGTGGAACTGAACTTTAGAGAGATGATTTAGGGTAACTGGCAGAAGAAATTTCTAAGCAGCAAACCATTCACAAGGAAGCAGAGCATAAAAGTTTCAAATATTCGCAACCTGATGATGCAATAGAAAAGAAAAACCCATTTTCTGGGGAGAAATTCAAGCCTACTGCAGAAATTTGCATAAGTAATGAGATATGTGAGATGTGTGATATGTAAGATTTGATCCTGTCATCATGTTGTTAACTGGTTGTTTTGTAGATTTTATTGTATATTGCTTTATATTGTCTGTGGGCTATGTGCTTAAGTGTGTTTTTGTTGTAGGAGGTATCAATCTTTCGTTTACCTGTTTAGTGGTCTCTTAAGGACCACTTGTAAGACTGGTCTGCTGATAATGAATTCCCATTGTGTTTGCTTGTCTGAGAAGGATTGTATTTCTCCTTCACTTATGAAGCTTAATTTGGTGGAATATGAAATTCTTGGTTGAAATTGCTTTTCTTTGAAGATGCTGAAAACAGGTCCCCAAATCTCTTCTGTGTGTAAGCTTTCTGCTGGGAGGTCTGCTGCTAGCTTGATGGGGTTCTCTAGGTAAGTGATCTGACCTTTTTCTCAGGCTGCCTTTAAGGTTTTTTCTTTTGTGTTCACCTGGTGAATCTCATGACCTATGCCTTATTGATGGTTTTTTTGTATATTATCTCACAGGGATTCTCTGTATTTCTTGAATTTGCATTTCAACCTCTCCAGCAAGAGTGGGAAATTTTTCATGGACTTTATCTTCAAAAATGTTTTCCAAATTGCCTACTGTCTCTGTTCTTCCTCTCAAGAATGCCAGTGAGTTATAGATTTGTTCATTTTACATAATCTCATGTTTCTCAGAGGTTTTGTTCATTTTTTAAAAATTATTTTTTCTTTATTTTTGTCTGACTGAGTTGATTCAAAGACCCAGTCTTCAGCCTCTGAGATTCCTTCCTTAGCTTAGTCGGTTCTACTGTTAATGCTTCTGACTATATTATGAAACTCTTATTGGGAATTTTTCATTTCCAAAAGTTTAGTTTAGTTATTTCTTAAAATGGCTATTTCACGTTTTGGTTCTTGGATTGTTTTTACTGTATTCTTTGGATTCTATGTATTGGGTCTCAATTTTCTTCTGGATCTCAATGAACTTCCTTGCCATTTAGATTCTGAATTCTAGATCTGATATTTAGTCATTTCTTTTTTCTTTTCTTTCTTTCTCTTTTTTTTTTTTTTTTTTTTTTTTTGAGATGTAGTCTAGCTCTGTCACCCAGGCTCAAGTGCAATGGTGTGGTCTCAGCTCACTGCAACCTCCACCTCCCAGGTTCAAGCAATTCTCCTGCCTCAGCCTCCCAAGTAGCTGGGACTACAGGCACGTGCCAGCACACCCGGCTAAATTTTGTATTTTTAGTAGAAATACGGTTTCACTATGTTGGCCAGACTGATCTCAAACTCCTGACCTCAGTTGATCCACCCACGTGGGCCTCCCAAAGTACTAGGATTACAGATGTGAGCCACTGGTCATTTCAATCCGGTTAAGAACCATTGCTGGGGTACTAGGGTGTTCATTTGGTGATAAGGGGACAGCCTGGCTTTTTGAATTACCAGAGTTCTTGTACTGGTTCTTTCTCATCTGAGAGGGCTGTTGTTCCTTTAACTGTGGTGTAAGTTGAGTATAGTTAGTTGGCTTTATTTCTGGTTGCTTTCAGAGGGCCAAGGCTCTGTACAAGATCTTTATTTGTGGCTGCATTCTTGTCTTAGGTTCACAGGTGCTGTATACTGGCAAAATATTTTTGGTGTTTTAATTAGGGCTGTGATCCAGTACAGTAGATGGCACTTAAGAGTGATGGCGGGAGGTTCCAAGATGGCTGAACAGGAACAGCTCCAGTCTACAGCTCCCAGCGTGAGCGGCACAGAAGACGGGTGATTTCTGCATTTCCAACTGAGATGCCGAGTTCATCTCACTGGGGCCTGTCAGACAGTGAGTGCAGGGCAGTGAGTACAGCCCAAGGAGCATGAGCTGAAGCAGGGCGAATCATCACCTCACCCGGGAAGTGCAAGGGATCAGGGAATTCCCTTTCCTAGCAAAGGGAAGCTGTGACAGATGGCACTTGGAAAATCAGGTCACTCTCACACTACTACTGTGCTTTTCCAATGGTCTTAGCAAAAGGCACACCAGGAGATTATATCCTGCACCTGGCTCGGAGGGTCCCACACCCATGGAACCTCACTCATTGCCAGCACAGCAGTCTGAGATCAAACTGCAAGGCAGCAGCGAGGCTGGGGGAGGGGGGCCCCCGCATTGCTGAGGCTTGAGTACGTAAACAAAGAGGCCAGGAAGCTCAATCTGGGTGGAACACACTGCAGCTCAAGGAAGCCTGCCTGCCTCTGTAGACTCCACCTCTGGGGACAGGGCATAGCTGAACAAAAGGCAGCAGAAACTTCTGCAGACTTAAATGTCCCTGTCTGACAGCTTTGAAGAGAGCAGTGGTTCTCCCAGCACAGAGTTTGAGATCTGAGAATGGACAAACTGCTTCCTCAAGTGGGTCGCTGACCCCGAGTAGCCTAACTGGGAGGCACCTCCCAGTAGGGGCCGACTGACACCTCACATGGCCAGGTGCCCCTCTGAGACGAAACTTCCAGAGGAATGATCAGGCAGCAACATTTGCTGTTCTGCAAAATTCGTAGTTCTGCAGCCTCTGCTGCTGATACCCAAGCAAGCAGGGTATGGAGTGGACCTCCAGCAAACTCCAACAGACCTACAGCTGAGGGTCCTGACTGTTAGAAGGAAAAATAACAAACAGAAAGGACATCCACACCAAAACCCCATCTGTACGTCACCATCATCAAAGACCAAAGGTAGATAAAACCACAAAGATGGGGAGAAACCAGAGCAGAAAAGCTGATAATTCTAAAAATCAGAGTGCCTCTTATCCTCCAAAGGAATGCAGCTCCTCACCAGCAACGGAACAAAGCTGGATGGAGAATGACTTTCACAAGTTCAGAGAAGAAGGCTTCAGATGATCAAACTTCGCTGAGCTAAAGGAGGATGTCCAAACCCCTTGCAAAGAAGCTAAAAACCTTGAAAAAAGATTAGACGAATGGCTAACTAGAATAACCAATGTAGAGAAGACCTTAAATTACCTGATGGAGACAAAAACCATGGCACGAGAACTATGTGATGCATGCACAAGCTTCAGTAGCCAATTCGATCAACTGGAAGAAAGGGTATCAGTGATTGAAGATCAAATGAATGAAATGAAGTGAGAAGAGAAGTTTAGAGAAAAAACAGTAAAAAGAAATGAACAAAGCCTCCAAGAAATATGGGACTATGTGAAAAGACCAAATCTACATCTGATTGGTGTACATGAAAGTGACAGGGAGAATGGAACCAAGTTGGAAAACACTCTTCAGGATATTATCCAGGAGAACTTCCCCAACCTAGCGAGGCAGGCCAACATTCAAATTCAGGAAATACAGAGAATGCCACAAAGATTCTCCTCGAGAAAGGCAGCTCCAAGACTCATAATTGTCAGATTCACCAGAGTTGAAATGAAGGAAAAAATGTTAAGGGCAGTCAGAGAGAAAGGTCGGGTTACCCACAAAGGGAAGCCCATCAGACTAACAGCAGATCTTTCAGCAGAAACTCTACAAGCTGGAAGAGAGTGGGGGGCAATATTCAGCATTCTTACAGAAAAGAATTTTAAACCCAGAATTTCATATCCAGCCAGACTAAGCTTCATAAGTGAAGGAGAAATAAAATCCTTTACAGACAAGCAAATGCTGAGAGATTTTGTCACCTCCAGGCCTGTCTTACAAGAGCTCCTGAAGGAAACACTAAACATGGAAAGGAACAACCAGTACCAACCATTGCAAAAACATGCCAAATTGTAAAGACCATCAATGCTAGGAAGAAACTGCATCAACTAGCAAGCAAAATAACCACCTAACATCATAATGAGAGGATCAAATTCACACATAACAATATTAACTTTAAATGTAAATGGGCTAAATGCTCCAATTAAAAGACACAGACTGGCAAATTGGATAGAGTCAAGATCCATCAGTGTGCTGTATTCAGGAGACCCATCTCATGTGCAGAGAAACACATAGGCTCAAAATAAAGGGATGGAGGAAGATCTACCAAGCAATGGAAAAAAAAAAAAAAAAAAAAGGAGGGGTTGCAATCCTAGTCTCTGATAAAACAGACTTTAAACCAACAAAGATCAAAAGAGACAAAGAAGGCTATTACATAATGGTAAAGGGATCAATTCAACAAGAAGAGCTAACTATCCTAAATATATATGCACCCAACACAGGAACCCCAAGATTCATAAAGCAAGTCCTTAGAGATTTACAAAGAGACTTACACTCCCACACAATAATAAGGGGAGACTTTAACACCCCACTGTCAACATTAGACAGATCAACGAGACAGAAAGTTAACAAGGATATCCAGGAATTGAACTCAGCTCTGCACCAAGCGGACCTAATAGACATCTACAGACCACTCCACCCCAAATCAACAGAATATACATTCTTCTCAGCACCACATCGCACATATTTCAAAATTGACCACATAGTTGGAAGTAAAGCACTCCTCAGCAAATGTAAAAGAACAGAAATTATAACAAACTGTCTCTCAGACCACAGTGCAATCAAACTAGAACTCAGGACTAAGAAACTCAATCAAAACCGCTCAACTACATGGAAACTGAACAACCTGCTCGTGAATGACTACTAGGTACATAACAAAATGAAGGCAGAAATAAAGATCTTCTTTAAAACCAATGAGAACAAAGACACAACATACCAGAATCTCTGGGACACATTTAAAGCAGTGTGTAGAGGGAAATTTATAGCACTAAATGCCCACAAGAGAAAGCAGGAAAGATCTAAAATTGACACCCTAATATCACAATTAAAAGAACTAGAGAAGTAAGAGGAAACAAATTCAAAAGCTAGCAGAAGGCAAGAAATAACTAAGATCAGAGCAGAACTGAAGGAGATACACAAAAAACCCTTCAAAAAAATCAATGAATCCAGGAGCTGATTTTTTGAAAAGATCAACAAAATTGATAGACTGCTAGCAAGATTAATAAAGAAGAAAAGGGAGAAGAATCAAATAGACACAACAAAAAATCATAAAAGGGATATCACCACCAATCTCACAGAAATACAAACGACCATCAGAGAATACTATAAACACCTCTACGCAAATAAACTGGAAAATCTAGAAGATATGGATAAATTCCTGGACACATACACCCTCCCAAGGCTAAACCAGGAAGAAGTGGAATCCCTGAATAGACCAATAACAGCCTTTGACATTCAGGGAATAATTAATAGCCTACCAACCAAAAAAGTTCAGGACCAGATGGATTCACAGCCGAATTCTACCAGAGGTACAAGGAGGAGCTAGTACCATTCCTTCTGAAACTATTCCAATTAATAGAAAAAGAGGGATTCCTCCCTAACTCATTTTATGAGGCCAGCATCATTCTGGTACCAAAGCCTGGCAGAGACACAACAAAAAAAAAGGGAATTTTAGACCAATATCCCTGATGAACATTGATGCAAAAATCCTCAATAAAATACTGGCTAACTGAGTCCAGCAACACATCAAAAAGCTTATCAACCATGATTAAGTGGGCTTCATCCCTGGGATGCAAGGTTGGTTCAACATATGCAAATCGATGAACATAATCCATCATATAAACAGAACCAAAGACAAAAACTGCATGATTATTTCAATTCATGCAGAAAAGGCCTTCAACAAAATTCAACAGCGCTTCATGCTAAAAACTCTCAATAAACTAGGTATTGATATCAATAGGAGCTATTTATGACAAACCCACAGCCAATATCATACTGAATGCGCAAAAACTGGAAGCATTCCCTTTGAAAACTGGCATAAGACAGGGATGCCCTCTCTCACCACTCCTATTCAACATAGTGTTGGAAGTTCTGGCTAGGACAATCAGACAGGAGAAAGAAATAAACAGTATTCAATCAGGAAAAGAGGAAGTCAAATTGTCCCTGTTTGCAGAGGACATGATTGTATATTTAGAAAACCCCATCTTCTCAGCCCAAAATCTCCTTAAGCTGATAAGCAACTTCAGCAAAGTCTTAGTATACAAAATCAATGTGCAGAAATCACAAGCATTCCTGTACACCAGTAACAGACAAACAGAGAGCCAAATTATGAGTGAACTCCCATTCACAATTGCTTCAAAAAAAATAAAATACCTAGGAATCCAACTTACAAGGGATGTGAAGGACCTCTTCAAGGAGAACTACAAACCACTGTTCAACGAAATAAAGGAGGACACAAACAAATGGAAGAACATTCCATGCTCATGGATAGGAAGAATCAATATCGTGAAAATGGCCATACTGCCCAAGGTAGTTTATAGATTCAATGCCATCCCCATCAGCTACCAATGACTTTCTTCACAGAATTGGAAAAAACTACTTTAAAGTTCATATGGAACCAAAAAAGAGCCTGCATTGCCAAGTCAGTTCTAAGCCAAAAGGACAAAGCTGGAGGCATCACGCTACCTGACTTCAAACTATACTACAAGGCTACAGTAACCAAAACAGCATGGTACTGGCACCAAAGCAGAGATATAGACCAATGGAACAGAACAGAGCCCTCAGAAATAATACCATATATCTACAACCATCTGGTATTTGATAAACTTGACAAAAACAAGAAATGGGGAAAGGATTCCCTATTTAATAAATGGTGCTGGGAAAACTAGCTAGCTATATGTAGAAAGCTGAAACTGGATCCCTTCCTAACACCTTGTACAAAAATTAATTCAAGATGGATTAAAGACTTAAATGTTAGACCTAAAACCATAAAAGCCCTAAAAGAAAACTTAGGTAATACCATTCAGGACATAGGCATAAGCACGGACTTCATGTCTAAAACACCAAAAGCAATGGCAACAAAAGCCAAAATTGAAAAATGGGATCTAATTAAACTAAAGAGCTTCTGCACAACAAAAGAAACTACCATCAGAGTGAACAGGCAACCTAAAGATTGGGAGAAAATTTTTGCAATCTACCCATGTGACAAAGGGCTAATATCCAGAATCTACAAAGAGCTTAAACAAATTTACAAGAAAAAAATCAAACAACCCAATCAAAAAATGGTTGAAGGATATGAACAGACACTCTCAAAAGAAGACATTTATGCAGCCAACAGACACATGAAAAAATGCTTGTCATCAATGGCCATCAGGGTAATGCAAATCAAAACCACAATGAGATACCATCTCAAACCAGTTAGAATGGTGATCATTAAAAAGTCAGGAAACAACAGGTGCTGGGAGAGGATGTGGAGAAATAGGTACACTTTTACCTATTGTTGGTGGGGCTGTAAACTAGTTCAACCATTGTGGAAGACAGTGTGGTGATTCCTCAAGGATCTAGAACTAGAAATACCATTTGACCCAGCCATCCCATTACTGGGTATATGCCCAAAGGATTATAAATCCTGCTGCTATAAAGACACATGCACACATATGTTTATTGAGGCACTATTCACAATAGCAAAGACTTGGAACCAATCCAAATGTCCATCAGTGATAGACTGGATTAAGAGAATGTGGCATATATACACTATGGAATACTATGCAGCCATAAAAAAGGACAAGTTCATGTCCTTTGTAGGGACATGGATGAAGCTGGAAACCATCATTCTCAGCAAACTACCACAAGGACAGAAAACCAAACACCGCATGTTCTCACTCATAGGTGGGAATTGAAACACTTGGACACAGGATGGGGAACATCACACACCTGGGCCTGTCATGGAGTGGGGGAAGAGGGGAGGGATAGCATTAGGAGATATACCTAATGTAAATGATGGTTAATGGGTGCAGTACACCAACATGGCACATGTGCACATATGTAACAAACCTGCATGTTGTGCACAGGTACCCTGGAACTTAAAGTATATATATATATATATATATATATATATATAAAGCATTTTAACCGACTTGAGCCGAGACCCCCCAGGACCCTGCAAAATCCTCCTGTCTTCCTCTTCCCGAGACACAGCTTACATGCTGTGGTTCTCTCCCTTCCCGCCTTGAGTTCTTTTAACTTAGTTTTGCTTTATCAGCAGATGGTTTGATGATGTATTAGACAGCTCAACAGGTATCCCAAGAGCAAAGAGACCAATAGTGAAATGAGCTTGGGAAATACTGTATACCAATTCTACCTGTGTGGAAATTATAATCATGTTAGCATAATAAAGCTTCTGAGAAGTTCAAAAATAATAATAAATAAATACACTATGCTGAAGAGAAAAATAAAAAGAGTGATGGCTAGGAGGTAGGCCCTTAGCCATGTGGCTCTTTTGTATTTCAGCACATTTGCTGTAGTGCTCTGTGGTGGGTCAGAGGAGAGAGAGGACTCCCTCACTGGGTTCACTCTTGGGTCTTAGGTTAGCCCCCTCCAATCACTGGAGCCACCCCTGTGTTTCCTTTGTTAGATGTTCTGGGCCACAGGGCTCCCTTGGGGAAAGGCCATGGCTGACAGACAGCCTACCCGCTTCCTGGGCTGGCCCTGCCGAGGAAGGCATGCCCTGCTCCTGCACCAGCCCAGCAACCCAAGCATCTAACCTCTGTCAGTGTTCTGAGAGTGGGGACTCTTTCCCGACTCGGGTACCACCAAGGCAGTGGGTCTTCCTGGCTAGGAGTAGTGGGGGATAGGATTCACAGTCTGCCATCCAGGCAGTTCCCTGGGGAACACAGAGCTGTCCCCATCCATAGAATTCAGGTTGGGGTGGAACTCCCTGAACCCACACTGGAAGCCCAAGCCAGCAAGACTTGCCTGGCTAGGCACAGTGGGGACAGGGGGAGTCACAAGATCTGCCACCAGTGTGTTTCCCAAGGGAACACAGAGCTGTGCCCACTCACAGAATTCAAGCAGGGAGCACAGTTGCTGTTCTGGAAGCTGAGTGGAGCCTTCTCTGGCAGTCGGACTGCCTCCCAGCACTATGACTGTAGCCTCTATTGGCATTATGGCAGCTGGTACTGGGCTGCTCAGGGATTCAGGGACTGTGGGGCTCCCCGTGGTCTTGAGGGGTGCCTCTGCAAAAACTCCAGGTGGCTGGCTGTGTCAGTCTAGAGACTGAGAGGAGGGTGTCAAAGGGCTTCTCCCATTCCTAGGATTGCAAAAGTTCCAATGGGAGTGTGGATCCCCCAGGAACTCTTATCATATTGTTCTTTCCATGTGTTAGGGAGCTTCTCCTGGCTCCCCACTAGTCCCAGGTGGGTGGCTGCTCAGAATATTTAGTTCATTTACACATAACATAATTACTGGTTTTAAGTATACTGTCTCATTATTTTTTTGTTTAGTTGTAGCATCTGTTTTCTGTTCCTGTTTCTCCTTTTCTGACTTCTTTTAAGTTAACGGAATACTTTTTAGTATTCCATTTCAATTCTACTAATTTTTTTAAAGCTATACGTGTGTGTGTGTATGTGTGTGTGTGTGTGTGTTGTTGTTGTTGTTGTTGTTGTTGTTTGGTTTAGTGATTGCTCTGGGAATTACAATATGAATTCCTAATTTTCACAGTCTCTTTGGAGTAATATTGTACAACTTCATATAAAATATGAGCATCTGGTCACAGTAAAGTTCCACTTTTCATGCCCTTATCCTTTGTGCTATTCTTGTCATATATTTATATCTACCTAGGATATAAACTCTGTGATAAAGTTATATAATTTTTGCTTTGAACAGTCTATGGCCTTTCAAAGAAGTTAAGGGAAAGTGTTAAAACGTGATGTTTTTTATTTACCCACATATTTGTGGCTACTAGTGCTCTTGATTCCTTCCTGCAGATTTGAATTCCATTTGGTGTCATTTCTCTTTAGCCTGAAAAGCTTTCGTTAGCCTTTTTTTTATTAGCGCATATTTACTGATGTCCATTTCTTTCCATTTTTATTTATAAAATTTATTTCAGTCTTATTTATGGGGGATATTTTTGCTTGGTATAAAATTCTGAGTTGATACTGTTTCTTTTATTCAGTACTCTAAAGATGCCTTTCAGGCCTCTAATATTTTTTATGAGAAGTTGGTAATCATATGTGTAATTTACCCCCATATGTAATTGTCTTAGCCAGTTTAGGCTGCTATAACAAATTACCATAGACTGGATAGCTTAAACAACAGACATTTATTTCACCTAGTTCTGGAGGCTAGGAAGTTTAAGATCAAGGCTCCAGCAAATCTGCTATCTGGTGAGGGCCCACTTCTTGGTTGCAGGTGCTAACTTCTCATTGTATTCTCACATGGCAGAAAGAGAGCAAGCTAGCTCTCTGGCTTCTTCTTATAAAGACCTTAATCCCCTCCATCAGGGCTCCACCCTCATGTCTAATGATCTCCCAAAACACCCATGTCCAAATACCATCAAGTTGGAGATTAGATTTTAACCTATGAATTTGGGAGGAGACACAAACCTCCCATCTCTAATAGTAATGTATCTCTTTGTTTCTTGGCTGCTTTTAATATTGTCTCTTTATCTTTGGATTTTAGAGTTTGACTATGATGTTCCCAGATGTAGTTCTCTTTGTATTCATCCTTTTTGGAGTTCACTGAGTTTCTTGGATCTGTAGTTTGATGCTTTTAATCAGATTTGGAGAAATTTTGACTATTATTTCTTCAAATGTTTTTCCTGCCCCATTATTTATATTATTTTTCCATAGAAGTCCTGTTGTATGTACATTAGATGTTTTTGTGATTGTCCCATAGACCACTGAGGTCTGTTCATTTTTTAAGCCTATCCTTTATCTTCAGATTGGATGATTTCTATTTATCTCTCTTCAAGTGTATTTATCATTTAATCTGAAGTCTCTAATCTGCCACTAAACTCATCTGGCAAAATTTTCATTTCATATATGTACTTTCAGTTTTTGAATTTCCATTTACTTATTTTCTGTTTTTCCTGTTTCCCTGCGCAGATTCCACATCTGTATACTCATTTTGACTATCTTTTACTTTAAGTCTTTGATCCTATTTGTAGTAGCTGCTTTAAGGTCATAGTCTAATAATTCCAACATCTGGATAGTCTTGGATTCTTATTTTTTTCTTTATTTCTTTAGTTTGGGTACAGTTTTCTGTTTGTGTGTCTAGTAAAATTTTACTGTAGCCTGAATATTATAGATGATACATTATAGGAATGCTAGGCTATGTGTTAAGTATTGAGTTTTATTGTGGCTTATTAAATCACTGGTAGATCCTTTTTGGTTCTATCAGGCTCACTTTTGTTCTAGGGAAGGTCTATTTTGGTTTTGATTTAGTCTTAGGTATGCTCTTTCTCTGTGCTATAGTCCTTACTCCTAAGGTTCCTATTTCTAAGTAGAGACTTTGTTCCTAAGGCACCATTTTTCTGCAATGTTGACTGAATTCTAGACTGGGAAACTCCAGTATCTCCCAGCACCACACAATCTCTGGTATTACCATTCACCTTCAACCTTGCGGCAATTGATCTCTGCTAGGCCTCAGGAAGATTTGACCTGTGCAAGGATCCACGGTGCATTCTCACTCAGACTTTTGAGACTTCCCCTCTGCACAGTTGCTTCTCTAGCACCCAGGATCACAAATTCCAACTGTTTTAGCAGCCTGGAATCTCTGCCTCACCTGTTCACTCTGCTTTCATTTCATTTTCCTATATTGTGGCAAGAATATGTCCCAGGCAGAGAGTGGGGGAAATTGTGGGGCTCACCTCATGTTTCCCTTCTGTCACGAATAGCAGTCCTATGATGCTGATATGGTTTAGATCTGTGTCCTTACCAAATCTCATGTGAAATGTAATCCCCAGTGTTGAAGGTCGGGCCTGGTGGGAGGTATTTGGATCCTGGGGGCAGATCCCTCATGAATGACTTAGCTTTATTCCTTTGGTGATGAATGAATTCACATGAGATCTGGTTGTTTGAAGGTGTGTGGCATCTCCCACTCTCTCTCTTACTCCCACTGAAACCATGTGAGCCGCCTGCTCTCTCTTCACCTTCTATCATGATTGTAAGCTCCCTGTGGCCTCCCCAGAAGCAAATGCTGGTGCTGTGCTTCCTGTACAGCCTACAAAACTGTGAGTCAGTTAAACCTCTTTTTTTAAAATAAATTATCCGGTCTCAGGTATTTCTTTATAGCAACACAAGAGTGGTCTACACAGCAAATTGGTACTAAGGAATGGAGTGTTGCTGTGAAGATACCTAAAATTGTGGAAGCAGTTTTGGAACTGGGTAATGAGCAGAGATTGGAAGAGTTTGGAGGGCTCAGCAGAAGAAAGGAAGATAAGGGAAAGTTTGCAACTTCTTAGAGCCTGGTTAAATGAGTGTGACCAAAATGCTGATAGTGACATGGACAATGAAGGCCAGACTGATGAGGTCCCAGATGGAAATGAGGAACTTATTTGTGAACTAGAGCAAAGGTCATGTGTGTTAGGCCTCAGCAAAGTGCTTGGCTGCATTCTGTTCATGCTCCAGGGATCTGTGGGAGTTTGAACTTAAGAGTGATGATTTAGGGTATCTGGCAGTGGAAATTTCTAAGCAGCCTGCACAACTGTGAGCCAATTAAACCTCTTTTCTTATAAATTATTCAGTCTCTGTATTTCTTTATAGCAATGCAAGAACAGCCTAATACAGATGCCTGTTTTTCTTTTTCCAAAAACAATGGCCTCATATATTTTGCTCATTGTTACAGTTTATTTCAGTGGGAAGGAAAGTCAGGTATCAGTTATTCTGTCATTGTGGGACACTAAAGTCTATGAACATGTTATCTTAAAACCATTTTTGAAATATGGTTACACACACACACACACGCATACAAACGCACTTGCTTGTATGTGATGCTTGCCAATGAGAAGACCAAACTTCTATAAAGAAAAATAAGGTTATCTGTGATCTTCTTTAATCAATATTTTCAAAATATTGCAATTGAAAATGTAACACCATTAATTCACTCATCAAATAGCTAAGGAGTGTCTACATTTTGTATTTGTCAAAGAAAGATAAAATCAGTTCCAGAAATATTCTTGATAACCCATTTATAAGGCTCTGAAAGTGGCATAAAGAAAATAAGGCAGGGCCTGAGATCAGGAGACTTTTGTTGTATCAGGAAAGACAGGTCACATGTACAAAACGAGTTAAATATGAAGGCAAGGCAGAATATGATTATATACTAAGCCTGGTTGGAACAAATACATGAGGCAACCCTGGCTTAAATTCCCCTTATAGCTGGAGGGGCACCTCTGCATCAAACACGATTGCCCCCACACACCCAAGTCTTAGGAACTGGACTAAAATTGGACACCTAACCCAAAGGGTACCAACCTATAGATAGGGCTTAACCAGTGAGATTTCCCACTCAGGATTTGAATGAAGAGGCTCAGAGATTGCAGTCAGTTGGTAGTAGATGTTTGGGCAGTAAGGTTATGTCGAGTTGGCAATGGAATGGGTACTAGGTCAAGCCAAAGTCATGGCCAAGTTGTGGCTATGAAGGAGTAAGAACCATAGGTGAGCAGTCATCAGAGAGACTAGGGTAGATACACCAAGAGAAATAGCAATATTCCAGAGGCAGAGGGAAAACTATAGAATTCTACCTGATAATTTTCCAGTTCAGTCTTCTTTGTGCTTCTAATATTAAATTCCCATAATAGTCTACAGTATCCTTTCAATAACTCTCTTTTTACTTGAGATGGTTTTAGTGTTTGGTTTTCCTCCCATATAGTAAAATACACTGTAACTAGAATCACGGTTTAGATGAAAAGTGCTGTAGGAATTCAGCCAAGATAGAAATTACTCCAGGCTACAGAAGTCAAAGAAGGCTTCATGGAGGAGATGAAACTGAAGATTCATCTCAAAGAAGAAGCTAGTTTGAATGGAATAGTGTGTGGGTGACCTTTCCATGCCTCAAAAATGCCCTTTGTAGTCCATATTATACAAACTTTAAAAATAAACCACTAACTTAAATTTTGTATTATGTTCCCATCAGTCATTGACGGTTTCTCCTTTATTTGCTTCCTATGTAAGAGGGTAAACCATCTAGTTCTTTGAGCGGTGTCAAGGTTTCAATATGTTCTGTTTTACTGTCTTTTGGTTTTGTATGTTACACTTCGGCCAAAGAGCTGCAGTCAAAAGTTACAGAAAAGCTATTAAAACGCCATGGAATTATTTTTATTTTCACTCCATCCTGGCTGACCCTCATATATTTATTACCTGCTTATAAAATGTAGAATCAGTTTGGGTAGTACTAGCACTAAATGAGCATTGGAACACTAGGTTTTAATTCCAGTTTGAATAATTGCTTTACCGCTTCCCAGAATTTTGACTCACTTTCCCCATCTGTAAAGAGAATGAGTATTGAAGTTCTTAGACCTTGCATCATGTCAGAATAATGTGTCATTATGGGAACTAATGAGATCATGTTCATAAGAGGATTTGATTTCTTCATTGTGGTAAAACATCGGAGATGGCAAATCCACCCAGCAATTGTTGTCATAATAATTATAGTAAGCAATTAAAAAACGTACAACAGTGGTGGTGGTCTACTTTTTCTGTAATTATAAAGAAGATTAGGAAGGGAGAAGGAAGAGGTTGAGAAATGAAAACCAGACTTGCTTTGAATGAGATAGCATCGGGCTTTCCCCTGGAGGTAGAGGCAGATAAGCAGTCTCCGAAGGAATAATTTCCTAATCCTTTACTCTGCATCACTACAACCTTCCCACTGTCTCCTTTGAGAGGGCACCAGTGAAAACAGCTCTGTCCTTAACTAATGCTTTCCTATTTGTTGGGATAAATGGTGACATTTGGTGTAATGGTATTGCAGGTCAGTTTGAACAATTGCTTGCTGTGAAGAGATCCTGAAGTAGAAGGCAGAAACTGTAAGCAACACCAGATAGGAAGAGTATGAAATTTGCAATGCCCAAAGAAATAAGGGCTTCATTTTGCAGGTTTTGGATGGTCTGTGTTTATGTACAGAGAGCGTTCTGACATGTGTTGGCAGAAATATCAGGCAAGGCTGCCTGAGTGATAATGTTCCCGGAAGAGAAAAACCAGGAACTAGAAGGCAACCAACTATCATAAAAGTAATTAATTGTTTTACTTTTTAATGGTCTGGCAAGATTGCCTTTTTAAAAAAATGAATCATACAAATGGGACCGTGATGTCAGACAGACTGTCCATTGAGACTTAAGAGACTAGTTCCTGCTATAAATTATTATAATGAGTTCATTTCTAAAATGTTTTATGAGGTTGAGAAGTGTGGTGTCAAATTATTTTTCTTAAATCTCTCATTGCTTTAAATGGCTTTCAGAGTACATTTCAGGGTAACATTTCCTTTCAGAAATTCCTTCCAAGTTTAGTGGCTGTTGTTTTACCAATCAGGTCTTTCTCCAAGGATGGTTTTAGTGCACGATTTTTCATGACTCAGCTTAAAATGAACAAGACCTCATTGTTGGCTTTCTTGTTTTCGCACCAGCATTATTGACAAGATCTGCATAACTCTTGGAAAAAGGTCTGTTGTCTAACCAAGCTACTATGGAAACCTGATCCAGGCCATTTAGAAGCCTGATGCCTTTTCCTCTTGAATTTGTGAAGAAGTTTGAGACTGGTCAAAGTTCCCTTAGAAAATATTCATCAAGGCAGAGGGGCACAGCTTGTTCACTGCATTTCACTTCTCATCTTAAATAAGCTTTGCAAATAGACTCACTGGCCCAGGGTGAAGGGGGCACTGCCTGAGAGGGCGTTATAAAGCATGAAGATTTCACTTATTTTGTTCCTTATGTTCTGACTGGGCAGGAGCAGGGAGGAGCAACAGCTTGGCTTCTTTTTTTCTCTTTCTTTTTTTTTTTTTTTAAGCACACTTACAAAAGCGATGGTTGGAAAATATTGTAGATGCCTGCTCTACATCAGTAAATAATTCTATATTCGTTAGAAGCATTGAAGCTTTACTTCAAACCTGCAGGTTCTAAAGAGAAGCCCAGAAATGCAGGCTACACTCTGCTCTCCCTTAAGAATCTTCCTTCCCCCACCCCTTTCCTTAAATACCAAATTGAAAAAGAACAGAACACTTGGGGAAGATGAAGAAAGAGTCCATGCATCACCTTGGGAGCCTGCTCTGCCTTATAGATAGAGAAGCACTAGGAATGCCCTAAGCTGTGTCTAGTCAAGGGCTTTGCTCAATAAATTCTTCAGGCCACTTCCTTTCTTTGTTTATTGTCAAGTATTCTGAGGTCTTAAAAGGGTAGAGGGAGACTTCACTGCCAGTATCTTTAGGTATAAATCTCATCCCAGTAAACAAGGCTTGCACAATTTATAATGTGGCTATTCATCACTATTTATGATTCATATGTACTTAACACTTTATGATGACTCTGACCACAGCCATCTCTCATGGAACATATGCCAGAGGAGTAGAACCTTGGGGATGTATCCTATTAACATTGACAGGATTCCTTACTGCATGACAACTGGGGACTGAGTGTCTGTGAGTGAGCGATGGCCTCCTTCTTGAGATCGATGTGCATGATGTGCCTGTGATGTGCTTGGTGGGGTACAGAACCTGAGGAGATCACAGTTTTCTTCTATCCTTCCTAGAGGTGATGATATGACCCCACTATTATCTGGGGTAAATGGGATAACTAACAGACTCTACCCATAATTCTTGCCAATATTTCAAACTCTTTTTCCTGCCAGATCTTTTATGCAAGGTGGAAAATCACTGCTATTGAGGTTTGTCTTTCTCCACTCCTTTGCTCAAGTTATACAGATCTTGTCAATAATACTGGTGCAAAAACAAAGCAAGTGAAAGAGTATGAATAGTCTGATGCTGGATTATCCTGCTTCGGTGAGCAGGAACCGCAGTCATTTCTGTACCAGAGGGTACAGCTGTCACTGGGGGGCAGTTTGGGCTTTCTCAGATTTCCCTGAGGAGGAGGAAGTTTTCCCCACAGTTTCCTTTGTAGACTCTAAGCTGTTGGTTCAAAGGCTTCGAGAAGGTGGTCAGATTCCTGGCAGACTCAATGACAGGCAGATTCTGAGTCTGGGGGAAAAACTATTGTATTATAAAATATTAGATCATTAACTGACTATCAATCACCAAACTTTATTGGGTACCTACCAGGCACTGTTTTAGATGCTTGGGATACATCACTGAACATAAGAGACAAAAATTCCTGCCCTCATGGTGCTTACATTTGAATGGGAACAAACAATAAAAACAAAATAAGTAAGTAATAAGGCAAGGGATATTGGAATGTTGGAAGCGTACATTTCTGATTGTGAGCAGCACTGATTAACCAGGGTGGCCAAGATCTCATCAAAGAGTGAAATTTGAGGAAAGAGTTGAAGGAGGTGAGGGAGTTAGCCTCAGAGATATCTGGAGGGAGAGCGTCCAGATGGAAGGGACAGACCAGACAAAGGCCTTAGACAAGAGACTGCTGGTGCATTTGAGGACAGCAAAGAGGCCCTGTAGCTGGAGCACAGTGAGTAATGGGGAGAGTAACAGGAGAGGAGGTCAAAGGCAGTGGGGTGGGACACAACAGGTAGAGAGTTGTGAGCCATCGTAAGGACCTCAGCTTTTCCTCTGCGTGAGATGGTCAGCCACTGGACAGTTTGAGCAGAGGACTGACATGACCTGTCCTTTTTAAAGGGTCATTCTAGCTTCTGTACTAAGAATAGGCTCTGGGAGAATGAGGGTGGAAGCAGAGAGACCAGTTAGAAGGATGAGGCAATAATCAAGATGAGAGATGATAGGGTGCCTCAGAGCAGAGTGATGGGAATGGCAGAGGAGACAGAAAGGGAGGACTCTGGATATACTTTTAAAGGTAAATCCGAAAGAATTTCCTGATGGGCGAGTGAGTAAGTGAGTGAGTGAGTAAATGTCCTCTAGTTTCAGACAGTACTATGATAAGCCTGAGTGGGAGAAAAAAATCTCAGTGTCCAGTGATAGCCACCCCCATGCTTCAGTTGGCCCTGGGGAGCAGGAGTAGAAACAGCAACAGATCCATGACTGGTCTGGCTCTGCTTGGTCCTGACCCGTCCTGAACCTCTGGCTTGTCTTGCTGACTGCTTTGCCCCAGACATCTTCAGAATGATACATCAAAATAATATTAAATTTACACTTTACAGTTTATTTATTTATCTCACAGATATATATATGTAGCACCTGTTTTGTGCCAGCTGCCGATCTGGAAGCTGAGGATAAGAGACTTGGAATCACGCATTGGTTTATTCAACTGTGCTGGGATCTCTGCTTAGTGCTTCATGATGATCTCATTCAATTTTCCATTCAACTTCTCCTGACAACTCTTTGAGATACAGACTGTTTTCATCCATTTTACAGATGAGGAAACTGGGGCTTAGAAAAGTTAAATAGCTTTCCAAGGTCACACAGGTAGGAAAGGGTGTATGATTTGAATCTAGGTGTGGGTGACCCAGGCTCCATACTCAAAAACAGAAGTTAACAACCTCTTTCTGTAAAGTGACAGAAAATGTGTTTAGGCTTTGTGGACCATGTAGTTTCTGTTCCAGCTACTCTGTTGTTGTGCTAATGCAGTCATAGGCAATATATAACCACCAATGGGAATGGCTGTATTCCAGTAAAACACTTTATTTACAGAAACTGAAATTAAAATTTCTTCTAATTTTCATGTCATGAAATATTATTATTATTTTTATTCATTCCAACTTTGTAAAAGTGTAAACCCTTCTTAGATTGTAGCTCATTAAAAACAGGCAGTGAGCTGGACTTGGCCCTGGACCATAGTTGTCAATCCCTGTTCTAAAAGATAAAGTCCCTTACCTGATAAGCTTAAAACCTAGAATTTTCCACACACCATGTGTCACCTAGATTTTGATCCTGATAACACTGAGATTTAGAGATAAGGAAGCTGAGGCCCAAAGGGGCTATCACTTGTGAGAGCCACAGAATGGGAGTGACTGGCTGGTCTGCTGAATGCACCTGTGGGCTTCCAGAGGTCATTGTCCCATTTCTCGTTCTTGCTTGCTTTCCGCAGAGCACTGAGGGCAACAGCCAGGAACATCATCAGGGTCCATGCTGGCCTTCAATATGATTAGCTCAGCATCCCCCACTATACACTCTTGAGACCAGAAAGGAAAACAAACCCTGGGCTTGGGAGGAAACTTAAATAGGACATGTAAGGGATTAATCACACACCTTTCAAGAGACTTAGCTCCCGGCTTCTGAGCTGAGCAAAATAGTTGTCTGCTGCCTGGCTCTTTGCTTTAAATATAGCTGTCTCAGTGTATTCCTTCTCCCAAGTTCAGACAGTCCTCCTAACTGGGAAGACAAGCATACCTCCTAGATATGGCATTTCTTGCCAATTGTGTATGTGACACCCTCTCTGCCCAGGAGTGGTGCAGGACCTGCCACATCAGCTGTACTTGTCAGATTCCTTTGAGAATCTGCCCATGAAGCCCGACAAAAAGAGCGCTCATTTGATATTTGGTTCCACGTTAACTATAAGTCTTTAAACTAACATAATTTTTAAATCACTTTTGAGCAAAACTGGTTTAAAACATCAGTCAAACAAATGTAAAAAGTACAGCGAGCCTCCTACAGCCTTTAAAGGGGAATGTAGGAGTTTAAAGAGCATCCAGGAGAAGGAGGAGGATGGTGTGAAGGAGGTCAATGGCCTGCTCCTTTTAGAAGTTGTCCCTCGAGTGGCCTCTGAATGAGGAGCAGACCACATGCTGCCTGCGCCACAGCACAGGTGAGTGGACCCAGGCAGGGCAGCTGCCCAGCAGGTGAGAAGGTAGAGACTAGGAACCGCCGGCCAGGCCTGCAGAGATGATCTGAGACCATTGGTTCCTTTTTTGGTAAACTGAGACTGACAGCCAATAGAGAGGTGATGAGGCAAACTCAGAGCAGAGCTGGGGCTGTCACGTGGCATCGTACAAGTCAAACAAAGTTCAAGGAAACAAGGAACTGATGAGAGGAGATGTGCAATGTGGTAATGGCACAGTGCTGGAAGCAAGATCCTCCCCACCCTTCCATTGATGCCCTGGAGGCTCTTTCTGGTTCCTGCCTCCAGGATGCCCGGTCCTACCAAGAAGGCTGTCAACATTCCTTTTGTTTTGCTTTGTTTTTGTTTTTGTTTTGTTTCTTTGTGTGTGTGTGTTTGTTTGTTTTGAGATGAAGTCTTACTCCGTGGCCCAGGCAGGAGTGCAGTGGCACCCTCTCAGCTCACTGCAACCTCTGCCTCCTGGGTTCAGGCGATTCTGCCTCAGCCTTTAGAGCAGCTGGGATTACAGGTGTGCATCACGTCCAGCTAATTTTTGAATTTTTAGTAGAGGCGGAGTTTCACCATGTTGGCCAGGGTGGTCTCGAACTTCTAACCTCAAGTGATCCGCCTGCCTCGGCCTCCCAAAGTGCTGGGATTACAGGTGTAAGCAGCCGCACCTGTCCTCTTTGTGGTATTTTTTAGACAGAGTCTCGCTCTGTCGCCCAGTCTGGAGTGCAGTGGCACAATCTCAACCTCTCACTGCAACCTCTGCTTCCCGGGTTCAAATGATTCTCCTGCCTCAGCCTCCTGAGTAGCTGGGATTACAGGTGCCTGCCACCATGTCCGGCTAATTTTTTGTATGAAAGACCGTGTTGGCCAAGCTGGTCTTGAATTCCTGACCTCAAGTGATCCACCCACCTGGGTCTCCCAAAGTGCTGGGATTACAGGCATGAGCCACCACGCCCAGCCGATATTCCTATTCTTGGATTTCTGTAAGATTCTTCCTACTAAGTTGAATCCCCTTTACCTGAGCTTGCCTGAGTGAGTGTTGCTGTCGACCAGAGGAATCATGACTAAAACATCTGTTCAATCATTTATTCATTCACTCAGTCAATATTTGAGTCTATGCTCTGGGGATCCAGCAATGAACAAGACCAAGTCACTGCTCCTGTGGAGCTCACATTCTAGTGGGAGGATGAAGACATGAAATAAACAGGTGAATATATACTGTATCAGTCTCTGGTAAGTATGATGAAAGAATGTGGAGAATCGAGGAGGAGTGAAGGAAATGACAAGTTCTCACTGATGAGGTGAGATTTCAACAGACTTTAGGAAGTAGAGGAGCCAATCCCACAAATACATGGGGGAAACATTCCAGGCCCAAAGCACAGAGAATGCAAAAGGAGACGAATGCTTTCATGTGTCTGAGGATCAGCCAGGGCACCCATGTGGCTGGGATGGGCTGACTGAGTGAGGGTAAAAGCAGTGAAAGATACATCAGAGAGGCTGTAGGAGGTTTTGGATTATTATTATTCATTCAACAACCCTTACTGAACCTATGTGCCAGGTATCCTGACAGTTCCTGGAGTTGGGAATTAGGCTACAAGTATCTTCTGTCTTCAAAGGCTCTAAATAAATTTCACTCCAGCCATGTGACACTAAAATAATCTGCAGCTTGTGCTTTAGTGCTTGGAAAAGGAAACAAGTGCATTAGGAGAGATAAAGCAATTGAGTGATTCACTTACTTCCTGGGGCCAGTATGTCACATGGAAAAAAAATTACAGAATTGCAGAATTGAAATGGGATGTTAAAGTTTTCTTTATCTACTTCAGCCCCTGCCTCTGTGAGGGAGTGTCCTCAAGTTGCCCCGGAAGTGCAGCCCTCTCTCCTTTGCTTTGAAGAGATCCAAATGAGGAATTTCCTTAGCTTTCTCTGGAAGTGCCTTGCATAAACCCAACACATTGAACCTGTGCAATTCTGCGTGAAAACATAAAGGCTTTCTCCTACAATGTTCTGCTACTACCAGAAATGTCACCAGGTGACCCAGTTCCTTCATTCAGATGTTATTTTTAGTGAATGTCAGATGCAGGAAGAGTATCATTATGAGGCTGAGAACAGATCCCCTGCATGTGCCTCCTCTTTTCATCGGCACCACCCGTGGCGGAAAAGACTGACACTTGGCCAGTCTCGTACAAGAAGATGACATCCGACTAGAACCCAAAATACTTGTGCTTCAGCCAAAGGATGACTCTGTCTTTTCTCTTCCAAAGAAAATCAAAACTGTCCCCAAATTAAGTTCCTAAATGCATAACAACTCTGCTAAGTAATGGACTTGAATGTAATTTATCTTTCCCCAGAGACTGAAATACCACTAATAACTATAATTTGGATACAACTGCTTCTCAGATTTACAATCCATCTAACAGATTCTATTTGTTTCTGTGTATTCTATGAAAAGTCTAAACTTTGACCTGTGATCTCGTAAAGAAAATGCATGAAAATGGAATATTACCAATCTCTCACTGTGTTCTTGTGATAGACAAATCGCTGGTCACTCTTGTCTGCTGTTCTGCTACTGGGGGCTCTGTGTGTGTGTGTGTGTGTGTGTGTGTGTGTGCACGTGCGCATATCAGGGCATGTGAGTGTATTTGTGTGGTGCGTGTGCCTGTGTGTTTATGTGTGAGAGAGAGACTCTGTGTATATGTAGGATTTGAAGCATCTACATTAGAAATCTGCCTTCTACTCATCCTAGTGAATTTCCATTTTCTATTCCTTTGCTCTTGCAAGCTAAGAAAGGCAAAAAGAAAGTTTGCTCAACTGTCAGAAACAGATTTTTGCCATCTGTTTGCCAGGGTACAAAAAAAAGAAATTGCTCAAGTTAACACTTAGGATTTGATGAAGGCAACTGGTTTCTTTGGATAAAGTACATGGTTAATTCGATCAGAGCACAGGTTCAATCCTTTATGTGCCACCTAAAGTCAGAGATGAAACCAGCTTAACAGTCAGTATTTTTACCACCTGAACTTCAACTAGCTGTCCTCGAAGTGTTTGTTATTGGCCACATGTAGGAAGTCACATTGAGTTTGGGTCCATGAAAATTTTGAGGAAATCGATCTAAGGTCTGGCCTTGCCAATGGGAAATACTGTCTACATGACATATCAGTTAAGTGACATAAGAATGCCAACACCAGTGTTTATGTAAATATAAGGAACTCCACATCTGTAAACAAATTGTCTAATTTTCAGTAGGATTATTTTTATATCCAGCAGAGCCTAGTGGTTAAGATCTTGACCTTCAGAGTCAGATAATTTTTAATTCAGAATCCTTCTTCACTTCTTACTTGCTGTGGTCACCATGGACAAATTAATGAGCCTCTCTAAGCCTCAACTTTCTGTCTGTTAAATAGAAGTTTCATAAGACTCAGTGCATTATTATAAGGATTATATGGAATGATGCATTTAAAGCTCTTGCCATAATACCCCCTCACGATGAGCATTCAGTAAATATTGGCAGTTGTCCTCCAGTATTATTGGCTTCTGTGGATAGTAATATGCCCACTGCATCAGGTTGATGTGAGCTTTAAATGAGATAATCCTAGCAAAGAGCTAAGCACAGTGCCTAACTCATAGAAAGAGCTCATGAATGCTGGCCATGAGGGTAGTGATGATGATGACAGTGACCAGAGAGACGAAGTAACTCTCCCAAATTCACACAGCTGGCTAGTGGATGAGCAGTAAATAGAATTTGAGTATAATGTCACTTCTCCTATAGTATCCCTCTGTGTTAAAGTTTCAGCTAAGGACTGGTAGTGAAAATGATTCTACCTGAATCTTAATTTTTTTTAACTCAGAACCAGCGGACAACTTCTTTTTTGTTATTTTTATTTTTTAATTTTTATGGATACGTAATAGTTGTACATATTTATGGAATATATGTGATATTTTGAGAAAAGCATGTGATGTGTAATGATTAAATCAGGGTAATTGGGATATCAATCATCTCAAGCATTTATCATTTCTTTGTGTTAGGAACATTCCAATTCTAATGGGAATGTTAGAAATTTTCCATTTATTCTAGGTATTTTGAAATATACAATAAATTACTGTTATCTATAGTCACCCTATTGTGCTACTAGTGATTATTCCCTCTACCTAACTGTATTTTTGTACCCATTAACCAACTTATCTTTATCCACCCTCTTCTCCACTTCCCTTCCCATCCTCTGATAGCCACCATTCTATTCACCATCTCCATCTCCACCATCTCTATTCACCATTCTATTCTCCATCTCCATCTATTCACCAAATTTTTTTTAGCTTTCACATACGAGGAAGAACATGCAACATTGTCTTTTTGTGCCTGGCTTATTTTATTTAATTCATATCCTCCAGTCCCATCTATGTTGTTGCAAATGACAAGACTTCATTCTTTTTGTGGTGGAATAATATTCCATTGTGTATATATACACCACATTTTCTTCATTCATCCATTGATAGACGTTTAGGTTCTTGGCTATTGTGAATGGTGCTGCAATAAACATGGGAGTGCAGATATCTCTTCAATAGACTGCTTTTCTTTTTTTGGGATGTGTACCTAGCAGTGGGATTGCTGGATCATATAGTAGTTCTATTTTTAGTTTTTTGAGGGACCTTCATACTGTTTTACGTAGTGGCTGTACTCATTTACATTCCCACCAACATCAAACTGAAAATGTTTTCCTTCGCATCCTCGACAGCATTTGTTATTTTTGTATCTTTTTGATAATACTCATTTTAACTGGAGTGAGATGATATCACGTTGTGGTTTTGACTTGCATTTCCCAGATGATTCATGATGTTGAGCATTTTTTCATATACCTGTTGGCCATTTGTATGTCTTCTTTTGAGAAATGCAGACACCTTCTTAATATTTGAAGTGATTTTTTTCTCTTTACTTTGGGGAATGCAGGTTTTTCTAGAACCACATTTCCAGTGATAGTCTGTTTCTTGTACCTACCTTCACACCATGAATTAACCACCTTTTCAATTTTCAAGAAAGTTTATCATTTCTAGAAAGTTATTGAGTAGCAGAGCAGTAGAGAACAACAGAGCCACATTAAGATGAGGTTCAAAATGACAAATTTGTCTCTATCATAGAATTCACAAGTAGCAGAAATTGTGGACTGTAAGTATGCCACTGTTAAATCCTCAAATGCCAGAGGTCTCCTCTCCCCATTTATTTTCCATAGTATTGTCCTAGGAAAAATCTTTGGAGAGTTTGGAGAAAAGGCTGAAATAATTTTTAAGAACATTAACTTTAAACTGTCTCTTGTTATTCAAGTTTCCCATAAGTTCAAATTTAATCAAATTCATTTTTAAAGGTTTGAATAAAGAGATATGATAAAGGACACCTATTATCATAGTCAAAATGGTGGAGAGAGAGTTACTGTTTTAATCATAGTAGTCCATCATAGTGGTTGAGGTGGTTGGAAATGGAAAAGCATGTTTCCTCAGTGATCTGAAAGATTTTTCTTTATTAAAACTGATTTGAAGCTTTAGATATTGTCATAACTTCTTATCATATTTATTTACGCCAATTAATTATTACTTTGGATTCAAGATAAGCCCTTTTCAAAAGCCATTCTAACCTGTATTAAACTGGGTCTTACAAAAGACAATAATAGATTTCATAAGTGACAATCCTGGGCCTAAATGTCTCAGAGATTATGGGAATAATTACACAGATTTCTCACCTTGTTGTTTTTCTCTTCCTAGTGCAACCTTTCATTTTTCATAATAGTTAAAATTATTGAAGACATTATAAACAATGGGAAAGGAGGATAATGAGAAGGGTTGAAAGAAAAAAACAAGTCTTGCTCTCTTTTTTTTTTTTTTGAATTTTAAGTTCCAGTATACATGTGCAGGATGTGCAGGTTTGTTGCCTAGGTAAACGTGTGCCATAGCGGTTTGCTGCACAGATCAACCTGTCACCTAGTATTAAGCCCAGCATGCATTAGCTTAGCTATTTTTCCTGATGCTCTGCCTCCTTCTGACCACCCCACAAAGAAAAAGCAAGTCTTGAGCAATATCAGACACCAATGAAGTAGGTCATTCCTTACCATGTTTAGATGCCAGTGGGATCAAATGAAACCCATCCCTCCCGTGCAGGATGTAATCCTTGCTAACTAAACGTTCTGGAATTGGGGGAGAAGGGAAAGGAGGAGGTGGTATCTCTGGCTCTTGGTTCCTGCTTCAAGCAAAATAGTTTATGGACCATCTAACCACCATGTGTACAGCCCTTTCTCATTGGGTGTTTCCCACACATGAAAACTCAGCACCTTTCACTGCTTGCCACTAAGCAAATAAAGCAATGGAAAGCCCTCGCTTGAGACCTTTGCGTGTGTGGCAGACTTTATATACATACAGGGAAATGGAGCTATTTTATGCCCCCTGAAACATAAACAACTTAAAACTGATTTCAGTACATACCTGAGTTTAAATATCCATTCCTGCCTCTTTAAGTGTTGTTTAGCCTTCTCACTCTTCCTTTTATCTTCTCTCGTAAGGACCAGTTCCTTCCATTTTCTGTTTTCTTTTCTTTTTTTGAGATGGAGTCTCACTCTGTCGCCCAGACTGCAGTGCAGTGGCACGATCTCAACTCACTGCAACCTCCTCCTCCCGGGTTCAAGCGATTCTCCTGCCTCAGTCTCCCAAGTACCTGGGACTACAGGCACCCAATATCATGCCCGGCTAATTTTTGTATTTTTATTAGAGATGGGGTTTCACCATGTTGGCCAGGCTGGTCTTGAACTCCTGACCTCTAGTGATCCACCCGCCTCGGCCTCCCAAAGTGCTGGGATTACAGGCGTGAGCCACTGTGTCCAGCCCCTTTCGGTTTCTTATGCATAACCATTTAGCTTTTCCTTTGTTCTGCTGTCTCCTTCCAGATGCTGTTGATATGTTTTTCATGCATTCATTTCTTTCAACAAGTATTTATTGAGCACCTACTATGTGCCCAGTGCTGAGCTAGGAACTGGGCATTCAAAGAGTTCCCTACCTTTATGGAACTTAACAGTTAGTTCTCTTCACCAAAGGAGTTCTAGTAGCAAGAGTTATTATAGTAATTCTTCTTAAACCTCACTACATTATAAATTGGCATCTGAACTTCCTAATTCATCATGGCATCTAATATTCTGTTATCATCACAATTTTTAAATGTGTTAAGCCCTCATGGGAATATAGCAGTGAGCTATTCATGTCCCAAGTAAGTTTCTTTACTTTAAAACCAACAATGGGAGAACCAGATCCAGAATAGATGCTTAAGGCGCTAAACCCAGAGATTATTGCAAACCCTCCTTGAAGACCTGGTCACAGGCATAGCTGACCTCAAGCCCATACGAAGAAGGAGAAGGTAAAAGAGCCCAGTCATCACTGCTTAGCCTCCTTCTTTGGAAAAAAAAAAAAATACAAAGGAAGTACCCACCATGTTCCTAGGAGTATAGGTCAGAATAAACAGTGCATTGTGGAGGCATGAAAACAGCATTCTTTAAACATGTTTAGGCTTTAAATTAGAGATTCCCAAGACACACAAGAGTGGAACAAGTGTGAGGGCCAGAAGTTTGAATTAGCTCAATGGGAGCCCTTTCTCTTCTCTTACAAGTACCATGCAGGTGCAACTGAAAGGGATTCAATTGGGGACAGCTAGCGACATGCAAAATTAGAGTCTAAGCCAGGAGACTGTGGTACTTGGGACTGGAAAAGAAGGTCAGCAGTCAATGGGCAGATTGTGCTGACTTCTTATCAGGGCTCACAAGCTAAATAGTACAGGACTTGTCCAATATGCAGATGGAGTAAGAGCAGATTCTTGTTTTCTGCTAATGGCCTCATAACTACTGTCAAGTGAGAAGCAATAGCAACAGACAGACAGTGGTGATCTATTTAGAGCAGGAAGAGTGGAATGACTCGTGTTGGCCCAATGTCATGCGACTAGTTCTTCAGCTGCATGCATGGATCAGGCCTGTCCACCAGAAGCCCGGCTGCTGAGCAGCCTCAGAACACTTACATGGCAGGTAGTCTTTGTTACACGGAGCAGGATGTGCTTCTCAGGTGTTTCTGCCCAAGTACCCTACCTGCAGGAGCAAGGAAATGCCACTCCCTGGAAGCCTGGCACTTAGCAGAAGAGTTACTTCAGTGGGAAAATCTGGGTGCACTCTCCCCCGTGCCTTTTTTTTTTTTTTTTTTTAAACAGAGTCTTGCCCTGTTGTCACCCAGGCTGGAGTACAGTGGCATGATCTCCACTCACTGCAACCTCTGCCTCCCAGGTTCAAGCAATTCTCCTGTCTCAGCTTCCTGAGTAGCTGGGACTACAGGTGCGCAGTGCCATGCCCAGCTAATTTTTGTATTTTTAGTAGAGATGGGGTTTCACCATATTGGTCAGGTTGGTCTCGAACTCCTGACCTCAGGTGATCCACCTGCCTTGGCCTCCCAAAATGCTGGGATTACAGGTGTGAGCCACCATGCCTGGCCCACTCTCCCCTTTTGTGTTAAAAATACATTAGCATGCTATACTTCATAATATATTGTTTTTAAATATAAAATTATTTAAATCAGCAATTAAGTCACTTTATATGTCTCAACCCCCAAATCTTTGAGGAAAAAGTTGTATTGCAGGAAAATGGGCTTGTTTATCCCTTGGTTACCAGTACCTGACACATGACTACATATTGTCAAGGGGGGCAGTGTTGTGCTGTGGTTTGAGAAACAGAGCATAATGGAAGTGAGTAGTGATTCCAACAGAAATGTGGTCTTGTGTCTGTGGGGAGAAGGATGCAATCGTCTAATGAGTCATCACTTTATTGCTGACACCACCACTGCTCCTCCTTTCCATCCTGTGCGCTCATATTGGTGTCATTTGAATGGCAGTACCTGCCAATCCTCAGTCTTTTAGGTATGATAAACAACCACGTGGCTACCCCCTTAATAGATTGAAAAGCTGTGCGTTATTGAAACCCACTTGTCTCAGTTTTTCACAGACAGAATCGACACAGCCTCTGTCCTCTCTGGATAGAACTATGCAGAATGTTCTGAGACAGAGAAGATCAAAAGCATTTGGTTACCAACTTCTTCCTTTTTCATTTTGGAGTGGAAATAATGAGCATAAAAGAAGACGGGGAGTTTCCATCTTTCCTTAAATAGGGTAAAAACTGAGAAAAAAGTAAAGTAAATCAAGCAAGAAGCTAATCTCTTCTCAGCTTCATAATATGACCACCTTGGTTCAGGTAATCCATGTGAGATAGACCTGGGAGACTCCACACGTTTCTAAAACGCCATGTCGTCAATGTAAAACAGAATCTAGAGACATATATCAGGTGAAATTCTAGCCTGTTTCCTAAATTAACCTAGATAACTCAGACACAGGTGAGATTTTACCCAAATGGCCCAAAGTGCCCAATTTCCCATGTCAACTGAGATGACCAAAGACAGCTTGTCCCAAATGAAGAATGTGAATGCAACTGTTTGAAATATACCATGGCCAGAAGAATAATTGGCCAATTCCTTGAAAAATTTAGTCACAGAAGAAAAGAATTATGAATGTGCTTCCCATTCCATTACTTTTCTCCTCGCTAGTTGGAAATGTCACTTGAACCACCTGGCAAATTCTAGGAGAAATTCCACCACAAGGCTGAGGATACATTTTCCTATGGGGCTGTCCCGTGAAAGGGAGGACACTTGAGAGGAAATGGTAACACCCACCAAAGCTGAAGACAAATGGCTATGATTTAACGTAGAGGTTCGCCTACAGGCAGATTCCTGGAAGACTTGCTCTTTTAAATGAAGCAAGAGACTTCATGGCTCAGAAGGGGATTGCCTCAATCTGAAATGCTCACCAGCAGGGGTGAGGGCTAGCAGGTGAAAACACTGTCGGGGAACGCTGGCTTGCCAATATCCATAGAAAATGAAAACTCAGCAATCAAACTTGAAATCACTTCTGAAATCCCAGCCTTAAAATCAAGAAGAGAGTTCACATGCCATGTTTTGGAAGTTGTCCATTGGATACTATATTATCAGGAATTTGAGGCATAAAGGAGGCTTCCAGCCCATGCAGCCTGTTCAGGACTAAGTGGGCAGGGCTAACACTTCATTGGGTAAGTAGAGCCTCTTCACCCAAAAGGTAGCTGGGCAGGTGTCAACTTTCCTTTTTTTTTTCTTTCATCTTTTTCCTTTTGCAAAGCTAAGCCTCAAAGGGTGAATCTCAGAGAGAACTGCCAAGGTACCAAAGCTGAGATTCTATCGACCTAACTTGACATGGTACCCAGGGAAAGCCCATACTGAAAACCTAGGGCCGCAGATCAAGATTGTGAGGGGTGCATTCTGAGGGCAGAACTGTTCTGAGTGTGTGTATAAATGGTGTGCCAGTCTAACACGCGGGTGAGGAGAAACTCGTCATGGAGTCTTAGGAACCACGGACTGGCTGGACCAAGGAGAGAGACCTGGATGCCTGCTCCCACTCCTTCCATAGCTCCAGTTTATATCCTCTTACTTGGGGCTTGGGCAACTTTGCTGATGGAAAAGCCCATCTTTATACCCTCCCACCTTTCTTGCCCCATGTCCAGCAGCTTGGGCACCTGGGAGCACCTCCTCCCTCCACCCACCCCCTTCCAGAGGGAGTGATCTAATCAGCAAGTTCCCACTGGCTTGTTAACGGTTCACTGTGTGGTTTGTTCCAGAAGATGGAAAGCAAAGAATCTCTAATGACGGCATTTCACAGGTGCTATTAAGCCTGGGAAGCAGTGTTGGTTGGGGATGGGGCCTTTTCATCTCCCTGCAGTCTCTACAACCTTCTGTGACTAGGAGACGGTCTGCTCACACTCCCACACTCAGCTGCACACTTTCTGTTCTGACGTGGGTTTAGGCATCTGCTTCCCTGACCCAGAGGAAGCCAGTCTTGCCTGGCGGGTTTCTGTCTAGTATGAGGGAAGAGGAATGCAGTGCCTTTTCTGTAGGCACCTGCACATCCTGGGAGCTTAGAGAGTCTGTGCAAAGGTCAACAGTTACATAAGGAAAGAAAGACTTACTTTAGTCCTGGGTCTTGTGTGGGGCCTGCAGTAGCACGTGGAATATTAAAAAATAATGTGGGAATTACCGCCATCTCTTCCCTGTTTGTTCTTCTGAGTCATGTTCTAGTTTAAGCAGCAAGAAGGACGATGACCTTTCTCTTCAGTTTACCTTAAAGAACAGCTGGTGCTTAATGGAAAATTTTAAGAAAGTTGTCATTATGAACCAAGTCAATGGCTGGAGCATTTCCTAAAGGCTCTTTTCTGGAGAAAGGATTTCACGGTGAGAAAGCCGGCATGATGGGAGGATGAGTCGGGAGGTGGAGGGAAGAGTTAGAATGGCCAAGAGAGCAGGAACAAGCTGCCTGTTGTGGCTGTGGCTCTCAGATTTTCCTTGAGATTTTTTCTGGACTTTTAACTTGAAGATATGCCCATTTTGAAAGAGAATTTTTCTTTCTTAAGGATATTTTGGGCTCTAGGCAGGGCGAGAAAGTTGAAGCCCAGACACTGGGGGTTTCCCCTGGCTGTGCTGATAACCTGCGAGGGAAAGAAACAGTTCTATTTTCTTCCCTCATGTGGAGGTGATAATTCCTGCCTGGATCAGTCATATAAAAATGTTTGGAAGATTATGTGGTTAATGTTTGGGTGATAATCTATACCAAATGCTTAAGAAATATGCAGTTAATTCTTTTTTTTTTTTTTTTTGAGACGGAGTCTCGCTCTGTCGCCCAGCCCAGGCTGGAGTGCAGTGGCACGATCTCGGCTCACTGCAAGCTCCGCCTCCCGGGTTCACGCCATTCTCCTGCCTCAGCCTCCCGAGTAGCTGGGACTACAGGCACCCACAACCGCGCCCGGCTAATTTTTTGTATTTTTAGTAGAGACGAGGTTTCACTGTGGTCTCGATCTCCTGACCTTGTGATCCGCCCGCCTCGGCCTCCCAAAGTGCTGGGATTACAGGCGTGAGCCACCGCGCCCGGCCAGAAATATGCAGTTAATTCTTAATCTGAATTTTTTTTTTTTGTGATTCTCTTCCCCATGGCAGGTCTGTGATGCTGAGTATTAGGATGTGTTAGAAAAAGGCAGCAGGAACAGGTCCCATTATCTATTTAGTTATTTTTCAAAGCCTTCCTTGGGGGAGAAGGCTAATGAATGAGTAAAGACTGTGAAGGAATATACTGTACAGAAGATAGACACTAATTAATCTCCTCCTCTGATGAGGCTGGAGAGGAAAAAAAGAAACTTGTATTAAAGCAAGAGAGATACCGGTTAGACATAATGAAGAACTTGTCGATTAGGAGCATTTTAAGTTGCTGAGCAGGGCAGACAAAAACACAATCCTGGTGGTAGCCACTATACAAAGCAATGATACCAACCAAATTTCACAGAAGGAAAGAGTCTATATTATCTGAATAAGTTAGGTCTGCTTTCTGGCGTAAGCAACTTTATTTCCCCACAACCAGCGCTCTAACCTGTGGGTGTGGCAATTATTTTATAGTCTCTCTCTGGAAAAGTCCCTTTTGGAAACTAGAGCCTTTCTCATCACTGTGTAAGTGAACTCCCTGACAGTTCTAGGAAGACTATAGATTTTTTAAGCTGAGACAGTTTTTTTTTTTTTCTCTCTCTCTCTCTTTCTCTTTCTTTTAACCTTTTTATTTAGTCTGTTAAACCACCAGAGACATAGATTCCTCCCAAGGGGCTGTTTCTGCTTTTCATTTATTGAGACTACCAGGTCATATCACTTGTTTTTTATTAAGTCAGAGCTATTTAAAGCTGCTCTTAGGCCTTTAACTGCTTTACTAGACGCCTGCTCTCCCAAGTCACCCTCCTCTTTTCAGCCTGGCCACCCCACTGCCCTCCTTTCGTCTTATATTTTCCCCTGTCCTTCCTGACTGTCTGCAACCGCTTTTATTTTTCCCTGTCCCTTATCTTCTCCTAATAGCTCGCTTTTCTTTCTCTCTCTCTCTCTTTTTTTTTTTTTTTTTTTTTTGGAGACAGGATCTTGCTTTGTCACCCAGGCTGGAGTGCAGTGGCATGATCATGGCTCACTGCAGCTTCCAACTCCTGGGCTCAAGTAATCCTCCTACTTCAGTCTCCTGAGTAGCTAGGACTACAAGCACACAGCACCATACCAGCTAATATTTTAATTTCTTTTTATTTTTATAGAGACAGGGTTTCACTATATTGCCCAGGCTGGTCTTGAGCTTGTGATCTCAAGCAGTCCTCCTGCCTCAGCCTCCCAAAGTGCTGGGATTACAAGCATGAGCCAATATGCCCAGTCTCTCTCTCTTTCTCTCTTTTCTTTGCTTTCCTTCCTTCTTTCCTTCCTTCCTTCCTTCCTTCCTCTTTCTTTCTCTCTCTCTTCCTTCCTCTCTTTCTTCCTTCCTCCCTTTCCCTTCCTTCCTTCTTCTCTTCCCTTCCCTTCCATTTCATTCCCTTTCCTTCCTCGCTACCTCCTTCCCTCTCTCCCTCCATCTCTTTCTCCCTCCATTCATTTTTTCCTTTCTTCCTTTCTGTCTTTCTGTCTCCTTCTCTTTCCCTTTTTTTTCTTTCTTTCTTTTTCCTTTATAAACCATGTTCTCTGCACCTTCCAGAGCTATGGTTGGAAAAATTAGATTGCTTCTTGGAATCTGCAGTAGAATGTCTGGTTGAAAATCACTTCTGGGAAAGCCAGGACAGCCAGAACAGGCCTTCAGATTTGTTTATTCATTCAGCTGTTTTATCATTATTTATTGAGCAGCTGTTTATGTGCAGACCCCTGAGATTAAAGTCATTGGCAACCTGTAAGCCAGAAGAGAGATAGTTTTACCCATTTGACATATAGGCTTAATTGAAGATTAAGGGTAGTCCTAAACAACCTTGTTTTATTCTCTGGCCCTATGTTCATAGTCACTGATTATTGCTACAAAACAAAGTGCCCCCAGAGAACTTTTACAAATATTACAGACATCCTAATGGTTATACTGGTTTGCCTTGGATGTCACTAGATTGTGAATGGTAATTAGTTTTCTTTTTCCAGCTGAGGGCCCCTTAGGCATTGCAGTGTCTGACCCTTTCAAATTCTTTCTGAGCAATTGGTTTCTAGATAATTGTAATCAATCGTTTCCTATGGGCAAACCCTTCTCAATAATGAGCTCATCGTCCCATCAGGTGAAAATGCAGCAGCACAATTAATATTTTGGGGATGAAAACAAATTACTGTTTGCTGAATAATGAGCCCTGAGTCCTGTTTTAAGCTGAATATGCAGTGCAAGACCAAAATTTAATTCTTTTCATGAGAACTGACAGACTTTACTTCAAACCAACTACACTTCATTAAAACTGTGATAACAGTCTGCAAAGCAGCATAGAAATATTGCAGCTGTGGGCTCTCAGAGAGAAGGAAAGAATCCTTATATTGTTCAAGTATGACACAATGCGTTTGTAATGGAGTCACTCCATCCCAGATATATTCGGATTCAATGCATTGATTCTCCTCCCCTGCCACTCGGGTTCACTCAATGGTGAAAGGGAGGCAGCAGCCAAAGCAGCCAATTCTCTTGCTTGCTTTAGACTAGACAGAAATCGAGTCACTCGAGTTGGGGGTGCACAGGTGCAGAAGAATAAGAAGGGTAAATCCCTCTGAAGAAGAGTCTGGTACCAGGACCAACAGTGATTTGGGCGGGTCATGTCCAGCCAAGATGTGGAGGAGGAAAATGTGGGTGGAGACTCAGTGGGCTTCGTGGAGGTAGAGGTGATGACCACCCTTTGTGACTGCATGAGTCCCTCTGCCCTTGGACTAGGGATTTGGGGCCTGAGGCCACTCAGAGAACATCTCCTCCAGGAAGCCTTTTCTAACTCCCCAGACTGTGAGATGGCCTCTCTGTGCTCCCGAGGTGCCTTGTACATACTCCTCTACAGTTCTTACCACCTGCTGAAATTGTCTGCTTTTTCACAGTGGTTGGCACCATGGTCTTTGGAGAAAGGTAGTATGGCTTTGTCACTAATTAGCTGTGTGTCCTTAGGCAAGTCACATAACCTCTCTGAGCCTCAGCTTCCTTACAAATAATTATATTTAACAGGGTGGATGTGGGAATTAAAATGAATTAGTAAAAGGCCTGGCATCTTCTAATCATTATTACCATCATCATTAATGATATCATCTTTTCTACTTCATCATAAGTTTCTCAGATGCAGGGTTCACATTATTTATCTTCATCTACCAAGAGTTCAGCACACAGATGCTCTCAATAAAGGTCTATTCAATAGATTTCACATCAGCAGCTGCTAGATCATAGAAAGAGGATAGATGTGCCTTTCTTGGGAAGATGATTGCCCTGGAGGAAGCTAACAGTGAACAGTGACTCAGAGGTAGTCACCACCTCTCCTGCATATTCACAGTGGTCAGTGAGAAGTGATAGCAATGGACTTTCCTGTGACAGGTTAGAATAGGAAAGATTTCTTGATAAGAAGATGGTATGACAAATTCGAAGCATCTTTCACCAGAAACAAGCTCTGAACCACACCTGGGGTGTGTCCATTTAGAAAGGTGTGACTGTTCAGTCATGTCTCCCAGGAAACACTTCCTGATAGAGCCCGGCATTGTGTGTGTAGAAAATGTAGCTGTGGGTTGGCTTTTTACCCCTCTTCATCTGCACTGCCTTCAGTAGGCTTCCAGTGGTGGTGGCTGGGGGGCCGCTCTGGTTGCCTTGGCTGGCCACGCTGTGCCTGTGTGTGCTGTGCACTCACGCGGGCCTCACTCCTAGTGAGAGTTATTAGAAGCCGAAGGCACTTCTGAGGGAGGATTTCTCTGTACAAACAGCCAAATTTGCTCGTATCTGAGAGGTACAGGTATGGTCAGGTCTAAGGGGAACAACATGGATAATTTTCCAGGCTCCTTTTTAGACCTTTGAAGGCAGGAAATAATTGAGGTGTGTGTGTTTGTATGTGTGTGATGAGAGAGAGAGAGAAAAAAAAAATAAGAAAGTAAGAAGAAGAGAAGGGAAACTCATGGCATTTCTAACCAAATTGTTTCCACAATAATGTTGCCCCTCTTAAAATTAGCATAGTTTGTGAAATGAAGAGCTGTGTCAGAAATATTTCAGACAGCAGTGTTTCCACCAATTCATCAGAGATGTTATTAAGCCAGAGAATGACTAAAATCTGGTGGTATAAGGTGAAATAAAAACTGCTTTCAGCAGCCTTTCTCAAGGAATGAGACCGGCTCGCCTCTGGCACAGTGGACTTCAAAATTAAAGGGGGAGACATTCATGTGACATGGTAGCAAAAATACAGCTAAGGAGAAAGCCTCATTATGAGCAAGCAGTAGAAGGGAAAATGCCAGTAGGCATTTAGACGTCTGAATTGTGGTCCAGAATCTGCTACTAACTAATGTGTGACCTTGAGCAAGTCACTTCATTTCTTTGGACCTCAGTTTTCATATCTGGCAAATCTCCTCCAGCTCTAATATTGTAAGTTATGAAAGCATAGAAATACATCCAAATGAAATGATAAATAAGACATAGCTGTATTCTTTCCCTATCTTTGTACATTGGAATTGTGACTGTGTGTTAGTCCATGTTTATCAATGTCTATACAATATTCAAATGGGTTCTATACCAATTCTCTTTCCAAAGTTTTCTACAATGAAAATTTATCATTAAAAAAATGAAAAGATCCCCAGATCATGGCATCTAATTTAAGAGATGATTGCTACCACTACTTCTTTCATTCAGTTCTTTAATAAGCATGTTTAATACCAACTGTGTGCCCAGTGCTGTTGAAAGGAAGATGGCAATAAGACCACTGCATTTAAGAAACCACCACAGAATAATGGCCTAATAAAACAATATTAGCAGCATCTTGGCATCTGTCCCAGGATCTGACCTGCACATACATTTTGAAGTGAGCATTTACATGAGTATTTTAGCTGAAGGCAGCTAAAATTCCAGGGCACACCTACCTGCAGCATCATATAAAATGCTTTCTTCAATAGTGTGTCAGCCAGGTTTGTATTGACTAACTTGAATCATGGCTGACATAAAATTCCATTTCCTTTTTCCAGGGGACAACAGAAATGCAAAGGGGAAGTTCCCACCTAAAGTCTAAAAAGACAGGGCCTGAGATCCATGATAACTTTGCAGGGGACAAAAAGCATCTCCTTTGTGTTGGGACCATCTGTTGGGTTCCATCTCCTATGAGGTGGTGATGGTGGATGATGACTGGCACCTGGGCATGGAGGATGTCCATTGCACATTTTCCCGTAGACCTTTCTCCGCTTCCCTGGTCTCTGTGTATCACAAAGACCCAAATATTTTAACTTGAGTGGTACCAAAAACCAATGAGGGAGTGATTATCAAAATGGGAACAGTGGGAAAGGATGCTGTGCAAATACAAAAGTTTTGTAAACATTTAATAGAAGTTCTTAAAGCATGACTTCCAATTTCAACCTTTAAGTTACTAACCTGCTAGTGAGAGAGTGTGTGTGTATAAGAACATCTGTTCTCCTTTCCTAAGAATTAGGAAGCTCTAGGGTTGGGCCAGAGCTGAGGGTCAGGTATGATTAGTGGGAGGAATTAAGGCAGTAGTGTGTCCATAAAAGAGTTAGAATTAAGGCAGTAGTGTGTCCATAAAAGAGTCATTGACTGGTGTACATGGTAAGTCAATAAGCAGAGACACCCAGTTGCAGCAGAGAAAGAGGTTTAATTGTAGGGTCACTGAATGAAGAGATGGTAGAAAGCCTCAAAATCCATCTCCCCAATGAATTTGGGGTTCAGGTTTTTAGGAGTTTGGGAGTGGCTGAAATGTGGAGATCGTTGACTGGTTGAAAAGTGCAGAGTGGCATCATGGAACAGGGAGATGAAGAACCGTGTTCTCATGCTGATCCCATTCCTGGCGGTTCCTGAGGACTCATAAACCAGGACTGCTAAGGGCCGGGGTGCTACTGAAACTGCCCCCACAGAGTTGACAAGAATTGCATGCTGGGTTCTGGACAGAAATATAATAAGAACCTGTGGGGGTCTTCAAACTGGTTGCTGGAATTCATGTCTGAAAAAAATCTTAAGTGATCCTTCAACAGAAGCCTTATGAGTCTAATATTAGAGATCCTGTCTGTGGGAACAATGGGGATGCAAATCAATTTTTAAACAGTCTTATGACCCTAATGTCAGAAATCCTATCTATAGAAACAATGGGAATGCAAATGATCAGTATCTAGTGACGTTTACTGGAAATGGGCCACAGTACAGCCTGATTGATGCTTAATTATAACTATATTTCTGTCCAGAACCTAGCATGCAATTGTTGTCAACCCTGTGGGGGCAATTTCAGTAGCACCCCATCCCTCAGTAGTTCTGGTTTATAAGAGTCCTCAGGAACTTTCTGGGTAAAGAATTTGTACGGCCGGGCGCGGTGGCTCACGCCTGTAATCCCAGCACTTTGGGAGGCCAAGGTGGGCAGATTACCTGAGGTCAGGAGTTCGAGACCAGCCTGGCCAACATGGTGAAACCTCATCTCACTAAAAATACAAAAATTAGTCGGGCATGATGGTACACACCTATGATCCCAGCTACTCGGGAGGCTGAGGCAGGAGAATTGTTTGAGCCCAGGAGACAGAGGTTGCAGTGAGCCGAGATTGTGCCACTGCACTCCAGCTTGGCTGACGGAACAAGAAAAAAAAAAATTGTACAAAGTCCTTTGGCAAACTGGAGGAGATCAGAGGGAGAAAGATGCATCAGATACTATATTGCAAGAGCTGTGCAATTCCTAGGAGAAAATTTATCCTGGGGGAAGAAAAATTCTGGCACAGTAAGCTGGGCTTAGCAACAGGACTTAAGGATCAAAAGGAGTAATGACCCTTGGTTCAGCACAAAGGCTGTTATTTGAATCTACCCTGGCCCAATTATCTTTGTGTTGTATGCTAGCCCTGGAGAGAAGAAAAATAAATAAATAAAACTGGCAATGCTGTGTCACCAAAGTCTGTTAACACCGTGGAGCCCAAACAACGCCACTGCAGGAGTAGGCCTCTCCCCTGACATAGCATGATGCAAGAGAGAACACCATTTTCTTTCTTTGTAGGTGTAAGCTTCTTGGCCAAGGCACTTAGCAAGGCTGGCCTCTAGAGCAGAGCACCAGCAGTAGCAGGGGATCAGGCTGGAGGGACCAAGGCTGGCAGTGTAGGAAACAGGATGTATACAGAGGCATTGTCACCGAAAGTACAGGCCCAGAAGGAATCTCAAACACTTTCGAGACATCCTCGGAGGCTTCCAAGATTGCCTACAGAGTGAGGGGCTGTGGAGAGGGAGTCATGCAGATGGAGTCCTATGAGCCAGCAAAACTCCATATTAAGAATGAAATTGCTTCATTGATTTCTATATCCTGGAGACAGTTGGGTCACACTTCTTTGGAAGTGTGCTTTTGAGAGGTATATCCAACACTTATGTTTCACTTCAGATATTCTCAGCCTCACTTGTCTTGTTCCAGCTGCTACAGCAATGACCAGCTCTGCATGGTCTAACACTGTCTAGCCTCATAACTGCACTGTAAACCCTTTACCTTCTTCCTGCGGCTTCCCAGTTGACACAAAGACATAGGATCCCACTTGGTGACCACGTATGACCAACAACCTAGAAATGCAAGAGAGTTAACAATCTTGTGGGTTAAACTTTTGACCAGTGGGAAACAAGAGCTGGTGGAGCAATTTTCCCCTCTTTTTCCCCCCATTCCAAGACGCCAGACAGTCCTTGAGATGTAATTTATACTGTTTCTTAGAGGATGGTCCCCCAGATGGAGCAAGAAGATATAGAGAAGTGACATACTGCTCGGCCTATGGGACTGGAGGCAAATTGTGCAGATCTTTGTGTGTAATATTAATGATTACTAAAGAGTATCCACCACAGAGGAGATTTTCAACAACCAGGGGCACAGATGACTGATCCGGTGAAGATAAGCAAGGGTCTCTATTCAACTACCCCAGCATTTGTGCAGCGACCTCATAAACAGAGTGACCAAGGTAGCAGGGTTGGAGCCTATCCATGAGCCCAAAAGTATAGGCTGCTTCTTATCAAGGCTGCTGATACTGTCCCCATTGTCACTGCCAGAAGTAGAGACTGACATTGATTCCTTGATATGATGCCATTCTTCAGTGAGACCAGCCAGCCATTTCATGGCCAGATGGTTATGTTTTGTTCCTTCTACCCCTAATGGGGCAGCAATTCATCTTTACTGGAATTGCTGCCTATTTTACATATCGGTTGTTTGTTTTTCCTTCCCGTAGTGTCTCCATCGGTATAATCATCTAAGGCCTTTCACAATGCCTAATAAATATAGGTATGGTAGCCTTCAACAGCATTACCTATGAACAGGGGATCCATGTTACAGAAACAGCAGAAGAGTTGTGACAATAGGCACATAACTGCAACATCTACCATGGACCTCACCATCCAGAAGCAGCCAGTCTAGTAGCATGGTGGAATGGGCTATTGAAAGCTCAGCTAAGACCCCAGCTCAGGGAAAATAGGCCACGAAGTTGGAGCACTCTCCTTTGAGCATCCAATATATGTGTAGAATTAACAGCTAATATATGGCCCCCAGTAGTTAGAATACATGGGTCTGGGGAAAAGGCATAGCTTTGGTCATCATTACTCCCAGTGACCTTCTTATGGAATTTGTGTTTTCCACTCATACAAACTGAATTTGCCAGGTTTAGAAGCGCTTGTTCCCAGAGATGAGTAAGGTTTATGCTGCACTTAAAACTGCAACTGCCACGGGGTTACTTTGAACTCATAGTGGTGGATCAGCAAACAAAGAGAGTTCCTGAACACCACAAGGAGCCATGGTTACTCTGCACAATGTGAGCAAGGGAGACTATGTCTGGAATCCACCTGATTCACAAGGACATGTTTTGGTGTATCCATAGAAAATAGGTAATTGTCGCAATTACAGACCAAGGACAAAGCAATACAGACCTCAGACCTCTTGGTGATGTAGGTCTTGATCATATTACCGGGCAGGCAGTGCAGATCAATGGCAAAGTGCTGACCAAGGGTGATAGAAATCTAAAATGGGAGGTAGAAGTGGAGGATGGCAGATGTCAATTATGGCCTTAGGATCAGCTATAATGGAGGGACTGCATCTTGCTTCACTAGTCCTCTTGCCTTGGACCTTTTTAGAAATTCAACTACCGCCATCTTGAAGGAGACTCTGTGACAGATTATACTCATACCTTCTCCTTCAGGGAAAACAGGCCATCTTGTTCTCAGAAAAATAGAGGCTCCAGAATGTACCAAGTGAACCAGATAATGGAGGGCACCAGCAGGCTGTGTGGTATGAGGGTCAGGCTCATTAGACTGTTCTCACTCACCACTTTAGACCTCTCAGCTTCACTCGTCTCTTGTTCCAGCTGTCACCTCAGCAAGCAGCTTCCTGAAGGCACAACCAGATGGCACTTTGCCTCATCCCACCCCATGCGCTCTCACCTGTTACTCTGAGATTTCTCTGTTTGATAACAAGGCGTGGAAATTCACAGCAACCCTCACACCTGTACAATCTGGGCGTGCAGGAGAATGGACCCATTAGAATGAGGCTTTGACCAATGAGATATGGGAGCAGGGGATAAATTCTTCCCCTTTTCTCACCCAAAGAGACATTCTTGAGACATTTTTTACATGGCTTCATTGAAGATAACTCTGTGATATCAAACAATCAGCTGTCCTTAGTGGTAGCCAGTTCAATACACTTCCTTGTACCTGTATTGGTTTTATCTCCTTTTCTGTCTCACGTTATTTATCCTTCCCTCCTGGTCCTTAATGTATGCTCCCTAAGAAAATCGTGGCACATAAACCCTTGCCTCAGACTCTACTTTCTGAAGAAACCAGCTAAGGAAAAGGTGTCTCTAAAGAAAGAAAAATAGAGTAATGTACAAAAATGAAAATATGGGCCAGGCACAGTGGCTCACACCTGTAATCCCAGCACTTTGGGAGGCCAAGACAGGAGGATTGCTGGAGCCTAGGAGATCGAGACCAGCCTGGGCAATATAGTGGGACCCCACCTCTACAGTAAATTAAAAAATTAACCAGGTGTGGTGGCACATGCCTGTAGTCCCAGCTACTCAGGAGGCTGAAGCTGCAGGATTGCTTAAGCCAGGGAAATCAAGGCTGCAGGGAACTGTGGTCACAGCATTGCTCTCTAGCCTGGGCAACAGGGCAAGACTCTGTCTCAAAAAAAAAAAAAAAGAAAAAAAGAAAAAAGAGAGAGAGAAAAGAAAAGAAAATATTCCCCTCCATAGAAGGAAAGTAAGTCAAAGTTTAAACCTAACCATAGATGAACAGCCCATGGTCCACAGCATCCCCTGTGGAGTAAGATTTGGGCTTGAGTCCTTAGTATCAAGTAGCAAGAACTACAGAAAGGCAGTTTAACAGCCTTCTTAAAGTGCCATAGGACACCTTCACTGGAGTTTCAGAAATTCTAAATATAGAATTCAAAAGCAGCAAACACTAATATCAGGATTTAGTTTGGCCCAGAGTAACCTTGTAAAGAAGGTGAGTTGATCTTTAATGCCTCTACAGATCGTCTTTCAGCATCTCCCATTCCTCCCCTAAGACATTTGGTGCTTATGTTCTCTTTTCCCTCTCCTTTATTCCAAACCTTTCAGCTCTATATTACTTGGAAGTGATCACTTAAATTGATTTGCAGTTGAGTATTAATGACTAATTGAGTTTAATCTGGTAGTTCTCCCAAGAATTCCAAGAGGTTTTTACAGAATAAGCCCTTAGCTCAAAAGACTGTTTCTAATAGCAGAATACTTAGCATCAACAGTTGGCTAGTAGAGAGAGATTTGAGGGTTCTTTAAACAAATAACACACACAATTATTACTTTTCATTTATGTCTAGGACTTATTCCAAGCTGTTTTATTTATGTGTCCTTTCAGATAATGATTTTTAACTATTAGAAGAAAGGGTAACACAAAGAAAACCCTGATTTGTTTTTTTCCCACCATAGTATTACGACATTTTTTGTAGTAAAGTTGGAAATTAATTTTACATGCACAGCCTTATATGTATCATTAATATATTACTATACTTGCTTTGTCACATATCTACATATCTATCCATTCCTTTACCCAATCATCCACCTTTTTTTATTGATTTCAAAGCAAATTGCAGGCATCAGCATTCTTCTCTAAATACTTCCCTGACTTGATTTTCCTCTTAGATTGTCTGCATGTCAGGACAAAGCAAAGAAGAATTCAGCAACTGCTGCTTAAAAACTCATTCACTACTTTAGAAATCAAGACAAAGTGAAAGACATGGATGGAATGAATTCAGCCCCTCCTCCTATTGTTTCTCTAGCAAGCAGGTGACCAAAGCTATGAATGTTTGTTTCCTGAAAACTAAAGTCCTGACTTGTCATCTTCATAGTGGAAAGAGCCTCAAACATATTAGTTCTTATGAACCCACATACTATAGTTAAACCAGCTCTCAACTGTTTATTTTAAATACTCAAATTGTTTTGTTGGTGTCTTTTTGTTTGTAGGTAAGTGTTTGAAGCTATAAATCATATCTTGAGCTAAGTACAAAGTTTGAGTCAAACCAACACAAGTTGTCTGATTGCATTCCTGACCCACATGGATATCCTTTGTGTATAAAACAAGTTGCCCCATCTTGATCCTTTCTAATTTGTGATCTCCCCGACAGGACACCAGCCATGGGGGTTGTGGCTTCTTCACAAACCATCTCTTGACAAGTTCAGTCCCAGTGGTCTCTCATGGCCACCTGACATAACTCTACTTACAGCCACACAGTCAAACATTTAATTGTTTAATTATTTTGCATAGAATGATCCTGTCTCTCTCCCAGAATCTAAGCTCTAGGAGGGAGTGAGGAGGGTAGGAAGCATGTCTTCTGAGTCGTCTTCTACATTCAGTGCTCGAGGGCTGGGCACAGTACGAGGCACACACTTAAGACTTTACAGGTCTTAAAGCCTTTTTACAGGCATGTTCTCATTTAAACTTGACGTATAGTAGACTGCTTGGCCTACTTGCTTCCAAAAAGCTGGCTCTGGGTTCTTTGAAAGTGTTTCTCCCGGGATACGTGATCGTGGCAGTTAATATCAGCCAGAATACTTTTCTGACATGTCCCCAGGCAATCATCATGAGGGGGGACTTAGAGACAGGGCTTTTCTGTGTCAGAGCCAGAATTCAGAAATGCTCTGCTTTTCTTGGTTAAAAGAGAGCCAGGATTTTTTTCTTTTCAGCACCCGTTTGCGCTGACCTCTTTTTCTGGCTTCTCATTAAAAGGAATAAGGACTCAGGAAGCACTGGGGGGAAACGAGTTGTTTAGCTGCAGAGAGGGCTTAGGCAAGACTAACGCTGTGGGCTGGAAAAGCCACCAACGAGCTTCCATTTTTCTTTCTGATTGTTCAAAAAACCCAGGTTACTGACCAACCCTGAGTCATCTCATAGTACATGGAAATATATCTATTAAGTACATTGAGTTAAACTGTTCTCTTAAGGAAGCCCTGCCAGGGAGTTAGCAGGGACATAGGATGCCCAAACATTGGGACAATTCATTAACCAGCACCCTAATAACCTAAATTATTCATGTCAGCTTGGACCCCAGAAGGGTCCATTCTCTTCTGAGAATGGGGCCCATGGCAATGTGCTGATCCTTACATGTGACATCATGTGGGTGCTTAGCTAAATAATAAATACATTGATATGCTTAAAAAATAAAAACACTTTCAGACAATAGATGAGTGTACCTTTCTTTCTTCTAAATTTCTCTAGATAAACTTCCTTGTCATTTTGAATTTTATGTGATAGAAAACCATCTACAGGTCTACACTGGAAATACTGAAAATAATTTGATTTAAGTCTGATAATGGGTAAAAACTACTAGATCTCATGGCTCATTCCTGACCTGAACTGGATTTAATTCCAGAATCCAGGTAGGCTATGAAGTGATCCTCTTTTCATTATCCTTATTTTTTACTGTAATTTTGTAGTGATTTCAGTGAGGAACAGAATGACAGAAATCCTTAGGGGCTTATCATGTAAGTTGGATATAGAAACAGAAAAGTAAGGCACCCAGCAAGAAGCCAATTTTCTAAAGAAAAGGGAGTCCCAGAGTTTCTACTTTTATAATTTTTACTTCCTCTGTCATTCTACAAGATCATTGTCTTCTTGATCATTGATTGAACATGATCATTGATCATTTTCAGAACAGTCTGCCCAGGTGTGATCTGGAAAACAAAGAATCATAGAGAACAAACTTTGCTGGAAGAAACATGAGTGCACTGGGGGGCACGGGTGGAGCAGCTTTGCTGTGATCTTGGCAAGAAAGCACTTGGGATTTTTAGGGGCCACTCAATCCTCCCCTCCATACCCACACATGGTGGCCTTGGATTCCTAGCAGAGCCTCTGTGCTATGGCACCTGGAGGTTGAAGATATTATAGTCTCTCCAGTGCACAACAATGTAGCAGTCTCTCATTGTGAGGTATCACCCGGAGTTCTTTGTCTCACAACCAAGAGAATTAAGGAGCGTGGACACAAAGGGTGAGGTTGGAGTGAAAGTTTCCTAAGTGAAAGAAGAAAGCTCTCCGCCACAGAGATAGAGCCCGGAAGAGCGTTGCTGCTTTTACAACTGAATGTAAAGGCTTTTACAAGAAACTGATGAGGGCTGGGCGTCTCATTTGCATAAGGCACGAATTTCTGGTAGCTCCACCTGTCCTTCTAGTGTGCATGTGGGCCCTTAGCTTGAGTTACTCCATACTGCTTTGTTCCCTTTACTGAGCATGTGCTAGGGGACAGGATTTTCCATTGTGGGCATGTCTGGGCAAGTCACCTGTGTAGCCTTTCTTATCTGTGCAACTGTGGGCATGTCTTAGGTAAGCCCCCCACCCTGTGCAAGTTCCCTTATCTGTGCCTGCAGCTTGAGTTTTCAGGCTGTTCTTTTGTTTGAAAGAATTCAACTGAGGACTCACCCTAACTCCCTTCTTGACCAGTTTCTTTCTTTCTCCTCTCTCAAAGAGATCCCAGTAGCAGCCAGATTGGGACCCCTGCCTCCCATAAGATGTTTACATACTGCAGCCAGACCTATGGGAGCCAGGAAGGCCTGCAGAGCTAGATCCTGCTCAGTTGAAGTAGGACAAGGGCTTAATTACACACCCTCCCCCCAGTAAGCCCTGATTTCCATACATGAGGCTGCTATCAGGCCCACAGTCTATTTAAGAATGCTCCCAAGGCAGATTAAAGAAAATCAGTCTAAGCCTCTTAGGAGGGAACATCTCATCTTTACTAGAGGAGGAAGCAGTACATGGTGAACAAAGTCAACAGAGCAGCTAGAACCAGAGAAGGCAGGGCTTAAACCCTGGCTTAATAATGACAAGATGGCTGAGTGCAGTGGCTCATGCCTATTACCCCAGCACTTTAGGAGGCTGAGGTGGAAGGATCACGAGTCCAGGAGTTTGAGACCAGCCTGGGCAACATAGTGAGACGTCATCTCTACAAAAAATAAAAATTAGCTGGGCATGGTGGCTGACACTGTAGTCCCAGTTACTTGGGAGGCTGAGCCCCAGAGGTGGAGGCTGCAGTGAGCTGTGAGCATGCCACCATACCCTATCTTGGGTGACAAAGTGAGACCTTGTCTCAAAAAAAAAAAAAAATATATATATATATATATATATGAAAGAAGAAAGAAGGCATATGATGAGCATTCTGCTTCCTGCTTCTATATAATATGTGTGTGTGTGCGTGTGTGTGTGTATATATATATATATATATATATATATATATATAAAAGATGGGATTGTTCAGCAGCTAGTAACAGAAAATCCACTATATCTATAGTTTGTTTACTTAAGAAAATCTTGAGGTAGGTGTCCCAGGGCTGGGCTGGCATCTCTGCCAATGCAAGGACACTGAGTCAGAGTCATTGTGATTCTCTTGCTGTTCCCCTTTTGGTCACAAAATGGTTGCCATAACTCCAGGCATCCTAACCTCACAAAGCCATTTCCAAAAGCAGGAAGCAGAATGCTCATCACATGCCTTCTTTTTTTTTATTAATTATAATAGTAACTAACATTTTCTCAGCATTTATTGTATGTCAGATGCTATCCTGAGCACTTTGTAAGTTTTAATTCTGCAGCCGATTAAAAAAACAAAGCACAAAAAGCAGAATTAACTTTCTCAGTATGACACAGGCAAGAAGTGATAGAACTGGGACTTAAACTCTGGCAGTTCAGCTCCAGAGCCCTTACGGTGCCAAACCACCTCTCCATTAGGGAAGAAGAGGTTTCCCAGAAGCACCTCAACACACCTTACCTTATATGTCATTGTTTAGACCTGGGTCACATGACTGCCTGGCAGCAAGGGAGGCAGAGAGTACAAGTAATTGCCTATTTCAACCTTAAGGAAGATGGGGGCTGTGAAGGTCAGTTGAATAGCCAACCAATAGTGTCCGCCACAGTTACAAAAGAAGGAATGGGCTTTGTTACAGGGGAAAGGTCCTGGTGCACTAAGGACCCTTAGGTGAAAGGCCAAGGTCACTGGGCTATTTGGCTCCCTGCCATTGAGAGAAAAGCCAAGATTCCACTGACAACCAGCTAGAAGTGGTGAAAATGCCAGCAGCCTCACAGTCTTACCTTCCATGCAGTCACTGCAGTATCTGTGCATAAGCAGTTTTTACTAAATTATTCATCCTGATTTAATGGGGAGGAAATCAGGTGCAACAGGTATGGTTCTTTGTGCTTGTTGAATGGCTTTAAAACAAGCTTTCAGATACTGGTTGCCGTAGGGGACGGCAGCAGGAGGACAAATCAGCTGTATTTTAAGCTAATTACCAAAATGTTGTAATGTCTGTCAAATAGGGACATTTTGTTCCAGTGTCAGTGGTCGTGGAATAAAATACTAGGAAGGAAGGAGGAGTATTACATAGCCAATTGATTCTACATCCCCTCAAGAAAAACCTCTCAGATACCTGACACAGTTACGTTCCAAGTGTTATTGTACCTGCTTACAAACTTGGGTAGAATCTCATTTTATAAGCTTGAAGAGACTTCCAAATTGCTACATTTAGACCCAAAGCTCATTAAACTTGAAGTCTATTGCTATAATATAATAAAACATACTGTATTGTTTCCTGGGTTTAAAATTCCTTGCACAAAGCAAATGTTAGGTGTACAATTCATTTGCAAACGACATGTTAGGGGATGGAGGAAGAAGTGGGCACCAAGGGATGTGCTTGGCTTGTTCCAACACATTAAAGCCAGAGAAAGTAAATGATGCTGCATCCTTTTGCAATGACTATATTTCACTGCAACACAATATTTTAATAAAATATGACACATTTTTCAAATGTTAGGTGGTTATGTCAGAGGCGTGTGAACCAGAGCAACTCCATCTTAAACAGGAGCTAGGTAAAATGAGGCTGAAACATACTGGGCTGCATTCCCAGATGGTTGAGGCATTCTAAGTCATAGGTTGAGATAGGAGGTCAGCACAAAATACAGGTCATAAAGAACTTGTTGATAAAATAGGTTGCAATAAAGGAGCCAGCCAAAACCCACCAAAACACAAATGGCAACGAGAGTGACCTCTGGTCATCCTTACTGCTACACTCCCACCAGTACCACGACAGTTTACAAATGCCATGGCAATGTCAGGAAGTTACCCTATATGGTCCAAAAAGGGGAGGCATGAATAACCCACCCCTTGCTTAGCAGATCATCAAGAAATAGCCATAAAAATGGGCAACCAGCAGCCCTCAGAGCTGCTCTGTCTATAGAGTAGCCATTCTTTCATTCCTTTACTTTCTTAATAAACTTGCCTTCACTTTGCACTATGGAATCACCCTGAATTCCTTCTCGTGCGAGATCCAAGAACCCTCTCTGGGGGTCTGGATTGGGACCCCTTTCCTGTAACAGTTATGTTTTGCAGTTGTATAAATTGCAAGGTTGTTCATTTTTGCCCCAATTTTTCTTTCTCTTTTTTGGTCATTGTAATAGTACTAACAGCTAAGGAATGCTATAAAATGAGCAGGGTTTTGAACTGCCATTGTCTATTCAGAAAATAATTAAAGGTGCACTGAAGACAGTTTGTAATGAGAAGACACTGAGAACTCACAAAGCAAACCTATCCAGCTCTGTTTTCTCTCGTGGGCCCTAGTAAGCTATCACCTCCACTGTCACTAATTTCCCTAAGCCTCAGTTTTCTCATCTACAAAATAGGAATCCATGATCCTATGGACTTCATGATCTCTGAAGCTTGTCATCTCCAGGACCTTTGAAGTTCTGAAGTTCTAATGTTCAATGATGCTACACACTCTGAGTCAGGATTTAACAAAATTTCCAGATTTTACTGACATGCTTTTCTGTATGCTGCTAAGAATGGTTAACAAAGAGATAAAACACTATATAATAAGAAAAATATCTTCATTCAAAAAATAGACTATGAAAAGGATAAATGCTTTGTGTGACTAGGACCTTTTTTCTTCATACTGTTTCCTGTTTCCTCACTGACAAATAATGCTAATATGTGAAACCCTCTCAAGGCATGGAAATAGCCATGTTCAGTTGGATGTTAAAATGGCATTTTCTGTACATTATGCGTTATGAATGGAAGGTTAATGAAATTGTGCATGTCTCAGTTTTCACTCTGCAGGTTATTTTGTAATAGGGACGAGACTGTCCTACCTTTAATTTCGTATTTTATTAAATTAAATGCATTTCAAAGAAAGGACCATTTTATTCCACTATTTTGTCTTTTTACACTAGCAAGAAGGCATGCTAAATGCTTTTTCCTGTTGATTCTTTTAAAAGTCTCTGGTTTCCAGTGAACTTGATATAAGCACACATTTTTGATATAGAAGAAAAAACTATGAATTTATTTGAGTCAGAAGTTCTTAAACTGAGACAGGAGCTTCTTTTGGACTTTAAACATATCCCTTAACCCAATGGTTCTCTCCTAGAGGGCTATTCGCACTGGGTGGGACAACATTTGGTCTGTATGATGGTCCCATGCATTGTACGATATGAGCATCCTGGCTCCCACCCACTAAATAATTGCAGCAACCATCATTGTGACAACCATCCCAGCTCCGCACACATTTCCAAATGCCAGCTTCTCTGAAAGAGTTCAAATTGGGAGAGTCCCTCTGGAGAAAAGAAGCCTAAAAATAAGAGGTTGGTTTTCAAAAGCCTGAAGAGACTCTGTGTGTGTGGGGAGAAATGTAGCTTCAAACATGCCAGCCCACGTCTCCAATTAACGCATCTTGACAATGTCATTGCTCCCTGGATGATACTTACATGAAGAGAAAAATCGTAGGAGAGGACATTTGAGAATCACCTGGTTTATAGCAAATCAAACACTTCTCCTAGACCTAGGAATGGGATCTCTTGTCATGTTACTTTATGGAAAATGCAGACTAGTTTCTCTTTTGTACTGTGTAGAATAGATTAAATGTGGTTGACTATAAAATGATTCTTCGGAAGTAAAGATCCTGCACAGGAAACACACACAGGAGAACGAGTGGATTTTGTTTTCATATTCCAGATCCCTCTGTGGCAGCAGGGTTTTGAATTCCAGTAAAATGTAACATCCAGGTATTGGGGGCTAAAGAAGACAGATGTGCTCTTGGACCCTGGCAGTGTAAAAGATGAATAAATCACGTTCTCTGCCTTTTGAGGCTCACAGTTGTGCCTGAGAGATGGACACTTGGATAACCAGGATATAAAATAATCAACACCACCAATGGGATCTGTTTATGGAGTATGGGGATCTGGCGAAGGGACACGTGATTTCACCCAGCCACAGTGGTGTGTTGGGGGAGAGGCAGGCGGAGACTGGCAGATCCAGGGAAAGCTTCTGAGAGAAGGTATCCATTGAGTTGGGTGTTAAAGGATAGATGGGCATTTACCAAGGGGTGATGGGGTAGGGAATAGCATTCCAACCAGACAACAGCATATGTGTGATCACAAAAGTGTGAAAGAGAATGGAGAAAATTCAGTGTGGTGGGACATTGGTAGAAGGGTAGTGCAGAGAAGGGTAGAAAATGAGTAAGGGCAGCAGGCTCAGAAGTCAGGGCTTTGTATATACCTAGAAGGGAACCAATTCAGAGTTTTAAGCAAGAAAGTAAAATAACCAGATTTACATGGGGATAAGAACTCTGGTAGAAGTGTGGAAGTTGGGTAGATGCAGGCAAATTTTTTTTTTTTTTTTTTTAGACAGAGTCTTGCTCTGTAGCCAAGGCTGGAGTGCAGTGGCACAATCTCAGCTCACTGCAACCTCCACCTCCCAGGTTCAAGCGATTCCCCTGCCTCGGCCTCCAAAGTAGCTGGGATTACAGGCACATGCCATCATGCCTGGCTAATTTTTTGTATTTTTAGTAGAGATGGAGTTTCACCATATTGGTCCGGCTGGTCTCGAACTCCTGACCTCATGATCTGCCCTCGTTGGACTCCCAAAGTGCTGGGATTACAAGCATGAGCCACCATGCCCAGCCCGATGCAGACAAACTTTAGCCAGGGATACCAGTTAAGTGATAGTGAATTGCATACTTCACTTTTTTTTCATTTTTTCAGATAGGGTAGGAAGGTGTATACTTCACTTTTAAGCACTCATCCTAAGAAGATTTAGGAAACCAAGCAAATCCATGGCAAATTGAAGGCAGATAATAAATTTGAAGATTTTCACCAGTGAAGTGTTTAATGACTTACCCTGTTACTCATATTGTGAGTGCCGGCTCTAAGCACTGTTCCTTTCTCAACAAGGAGGCATTGAAGCATTTTCTTATACCACATCACATGTTTGTATGCTCTATCCCCACTACGGTAGTCACAGCTGGTTGAGTCAGATTTACACCCGAAAGAAAAGTAGCCATGGATATCCTGGGTGAACTGGCTCTGGGTTCTGACCACCGACAGGTGCCCTTTATTGTATAAGGTCTGTCTAACAGATCCTCTCACAGTGTCTGAGCATAAGACATCAATAGAGACTTGCAGAAAACACAATGGCAAAGAAGCCAAGATGCACAAAGAGTAAAGCTCGTAGAAGCTGTGAGTAAGAAGAAACCTGGAGATGCTGAGGAAAGCAGAGAGGCCAGTCAGAAGCAGCAGGAAAGAAAGATGCTGAGCCAGAGAAGAGCTGAGTTCTGTGGGTGGGGCAGCCAATGTCCTCTGGACAGGTGCTCCTGAGTTTCCAGGACTATTGTCTCACAAGTAGAGCCCTTCATGTCACCTATGCAGTGTTCTGATACCAAGAAGCTGGCTGTTTGGCTGCTTAGATTTTTTTTTTCCTGCTCTTATTTTCTGTGTCTCTAAAAAGACCAAATTCGAATTAATTGAGATAACTTGTGTAATCTCTTGCAAACTGAAGAAAACTGATACATCTCACTGAGTGAGATAGCAGCATTGCTTCATAGTTAATAATGAAAACAGATCAAGCACAGTGTCTCATGCCAATAATCCTAGCACTTTGGGAGGCCAAGGCGAGAGGATCACTTGAGGCCAGGAGTTCAAGACCAGCCTGGGCAACATAGCAAGACCCCCATCTCTACCAAAAAAAAAAAAAAAAAAAAAAGCCAGATGTGGTGGTGTGTGTCTATAGTCCCAGCTTCTTAGGAGACTGAGGCAGGAGGATCACTTGAGCCCAGGAGTTCATGGGTGCAGTGAGCTATGATTACACCGTCACACTCCAGCCTGGGTGACAGTGAGACCTCATCTCTAATAATAATAATAAACAGCCACCATTTACTGAGTGCTCATTATGTGCCAGGTACTGTGACAAGAGTTGTATGTACATGATATCATTTAAACCCCATGGCAACACTGTGAGACAGATTCTTCCATTATCATCATTTTACAAATGAGAAGAGGGGGTCAGAGAAGTGAAATAATGTGCCCACATTCACAGGGCTAGTCAGTGGCGCACGGGTCTGAATCAAGGTCCACCGGGCTCTAGAACTGGCATTCTTGACAAATGTACCCAGCAGAGATGGCTAGATGCTACCCTGCAATGGTGCTTCACCTTCCACAGAACACAGTTGTTGCTGGGAAGTCTCTACCTAGCTGGTCACTACATTTCCCAACCCTCCTTGCTTCCAGGGGGAGCCATGTGACTAGTTTTTGCCAGTGGGATATGCGTTTGGTTTTGAGTGTCACCTGTGGGCTGAAAATGCTTGCTCCACAACTTCCTCTTTTGCCAGCTCAATACCGAGACCACAAGGCTCCAGGGAACAACAGAAGCACATTGCGGAAAAGCCCAGGTCTCTGGGTCACAACAGAAGAAAACTGCTGAACAAGAGCACCTGGATTGTATTATCACATGAGCTAGAAATAAACTGAAATTGGGGGGTCTATTTGTTTCCACAGTTTAACTAATACAGCTACACTGCCTCCCTTTCTCGCCTTGCGGGCTGAAAGCAGTAAAACAGGCTTACAGCTCAAAGCTCTGGTGCTCTGGTAGGTTACTCAAAGAGTTGCTGAAACATTGTGGAAACTACCTCAGCTTGCACCGTTTTCTCAAACCAAGAGTAGCTCCCTGTTTTTACTCAGCATGACAGAAAAACCAGGCGTCATAAACACAGAGTATGTTTGTAAACACGTTATACTCATGCCTTCCCCAAATCCTTGAAAACGGGAGAAAAAAAATCAACAGAGCAGTGAGCCTCGTAGCACCTCTCATCTGTTAGAAGCCTCCTCCATTCTAGTCCAATTTATATTTAGATGTTATTTCCTATTTTACACCCCCGCCTGCCGAATCGCAGCCACCTTTGGTGTGAAACATGGCACCTGTTTAATGGGCTCACAAGAGATGACACAGCTGTTTTCAATAGAAAGCGAAAGAGTAACACACCTGGGAAAAGGCAATATGACTGGAAAGGAGAAAAGCTGGGAATTTGGAAAGTTTGCCTATACTGTCATATTGCTCAGTTGTGGCCTAAGTCAATGATGTGGGCAACTGGGATTGATCCTACCAGAACTCTCAAAGGACACAGAATGCATCTCAGAGTTATCTGCCTGCAGAAGAGGAGAAAGCATTTACCCATTAACTTTCATCCTCTTTTGGCCAAGGGTTGCCCTGTAGGGTGCTAAGACCCTTCTCCTTCCAGGTTGCACATTCCTGAAGGCCAGCCAGTAGGTATATTATGCTCAGGTGTCAAAGAGGTCCCCATTAAGGAAAAACAGGATATGAGGTGGGTCAGCAGTAGTGTCTGATACAGGCCTCAATGCTAGAAAATGCAGGTGAGATTTAAATTCAATACCTTCAAATGCTGACATACAATGTCACTGCCCACACACCACTCCTCACTTGGCCTGGGTAAAGACACAGGCTCGGGAAATGGGAGATTTGCCTCTAGTTTTGGAATTTCTGCTGCTGGTTACTTGACTTAAGCAAACCATTTAATATCTGGGCCTCTCATCTCTAAAACAGGGACATTAGGCTAATTCATTATTTCCCAAAGTATGTTCAGTGGTACACTCATGTTACAGAATGTTAATTAACAGGTACACCTGGGAAGAAGGGGTTTTTGTGGCCAAATAACATGGGTATATGGAGCTAAAAATAAGTTATATCAATTTATTCCCTGAAGGATATCTCAGTCTTCTTAATATATGACTGCACAAAATCCTTTATTTGAGAAACATCTCACAGAAGTAGGTTAAGTAGGTTGTTTTTTATGTTAATATTTATTGAGCACATACTATTTGCCAGGCATCATGGCAAGAACATTTCATATGTTACTTCATTCATTTATGTATTTTAAAAATATTTGTTAAACTTGGCTATGTACAGCGCATTGTTCCTGGCACTGGGGAATACCTCCATGAAAAAGATAAAGTTCCTGATTTTTACCTTGAGGGCAAGGTAGAGGGAAGACAGACAATGAACAAGTAAACAAATACATAAACAAAAAAAACCTGGCTACATTATCTTATTCTCACAACAACTAGCAAGACAGGGGACTGTTTTATCATGCTTTGTTGTTGTTGTTTTGAGACGGAGCCTCGCTCTGTCTCCCAGGCTGGAGTGCAGTGGCGGGATCTCGGCTCACTGCAAGCTCCGCCTCCCAGGTTCACGCCATTCTCCTGCCTCAGCCTCCCCAGTAGCTGAGACTACAGGCGCCTGCCACCACGCCTGGCTTATTTTTTGTATTTTTAGTAGAGATGGGGTTTCACTGTGTTAGCCAGGATGGTCTTGATCTCCTGACCTCGTGATCAGCCCACCTTGGCCTCCCAAAGTGCTGGGATTACAGGTGTGAGCCACCGCGCCTGGCCTATCATGCTTATTTTATAAATAATGAGACTAAGGATTAGAGAGGGTACCTTATTTAAAAATCAGGGAGGTGGAAATGCCAGAGATAGGACAATATCTGCGTTAAAGTTTACAAATGTTTTTGACATCATGTTCATGGAACTGGATTAATCAGTATCCTAGGTCCATTGCAAGCCTTGTAATTGATCCATCTAAAGCTCATACCCATAACCAATATGGTCTCAGTCACTCTGATCTATGTCTCTTGCAGCATCCTGAAGACTAGTACTCTGCATAACACCAGTTTGAGAAACAGTGCCCCAGAGAGTCTGGAGAAAGAACCTCTGGCCCTAATAAGACAAGCAGTCGCAAAAGATTTCAATTATACACAGGGTGGACAATCAGAACTCAAATGATTGAGAGGTGATGGAGTTGCAAAGTACTGCATAATGTCTTGTAAATTATGCCTGTCAACAATTCTGAATAGTCTTACATTATTATTCTCTTCTTACCATAACAATTAATTTTTTTCTATAAACAGTAAATGATGTTTATGGAAGTTCTTGCAACTTTAATAGTCTAAAGAGTGACTTGTCAGTGATAAGCTGATTTTAAAAGTGTGTACTTTATCTTGACGTCTCCCTTTGAAGAATATAAAAAATCCAGGGCCCAATTTTGATGATCCTTTGGTCTATGTTTTCACTATCAGAAATAATAAAGTAGGGAAAGGAGGATTATACTTTCTGCATATGGCCTATTGAAATGGTCAGGATTGTGGAATGTTAGAACAAAATATCCTTTGAAGGTATAAACCATTTGTATGTAGATATGCTTTAATGAATGCTTTATTATATTTAGCATTGAAAGACTCCTCTTAAAACTCAATGTAGATCTAATTTGACTTTAAAACTTCCCAACCATAAGGAACTTGGGAGTGTTAAATTTATGTAATATTCCCACAGAAGAGAGAAACATTACACACACACACATACACACGCACATCATTATTTTTCTTCCACTTCCACTGACTGACTTTCGGCTGGGTTATATTCTTTAGGCATGCATTAGGGAAATGAATGGGAAATGAAAAAAAAAAAGAGCAAGAGAGTCAATGTATTGATCATCTACCATAGACCATGTGTTTTTAAATATATCATCTTGTTTAATAGAGCTGAGGCAGGATCACATATCTTTGATTTCTGACTGAGACACAGTGAAGCTGACTTAGAATGTGTTAGAGGCCTTGCTGAGAGAATGTCAAAAGCCAACATTTTTATGACTTGCTACTAGCCCCTAATGCAAGCCTCAAAAACTAGTTCCCTGCTTCCCTACAAGAAAAAATTGAAATCTGTGTCCACCTATTTTTTAAAAACATAGGTTCTATCAAACACAGAGTAAGTATACAATATTCAAGTAGACGATCAATGGAAATGCATCCCCTGTTCTAAACAGAGCATAACAGAAAGCTAATTGCCGATTATTGCAAAAAGAAAATAGCAAGATATATGGATAGTGAAATAGAAAAACACGTTATAAAGAAAAGGCCATCTCATTTAGTCTTTGACATTATTGATTCGGGATTTCCAGGCCCTGGTTAAGAGGGAGTAAGCATCAAAGTCTTAGTTCTTATCTGGAACAAGGAGAAGACCATTTGCTACCTCTACAAAAATTCTTTGGATACTCACCCAAGCCAGAAAGAAGGGGACAAACCCTTGCAAAGGAAACATTCATCCTAGTAGAATAAAATCAGAATTAGTCCCAGCACATTGAGAAACCAAGACAGGAGGATCATTTGAGACCAAGAGTTTAATACTAGCCTGGGAAACAGAGCAAGACCCCGCCTCTACAAAATAATAATAATAATAATGAAAATTAGTCAGGTATGGTGGCACATGCCCAGAGTCCTAGCTACTTGGAAGGCTGAGGTGGAAGGATCACTTGAGCCCAGGTGTGAGGCTACAGTGAACTATGATCATGCCACTGCACACTAGCCTGTGTGACATAGCAAGACCCTGTCTCTAAAACAACAACAACAACAAACAAATAAATAAAAAAATCAGAACGAGAACCATTTTCCAGCCATAACTGGGATAATAGAGATCTGATATTCTCTGCTTTAAAGGAGATTTAATCCAACTAGGCCTCCTATGCTTTGATCCTTTCTACCTCGTTGCCACTAAGGTTAGACCTCCCCAGGGTAAGACACCTACTTGTAGTCTGAAACAACCTACATTTTCGTCAGGATAACACAAACACAACACTTCCCACTCTAAAAGTCTCCCTTGTTCATTAAAAGGAACTAATAGAATGACCTGTGATAGTTACAGGTGGCTAATTTTTCCCTTCATTAATTCATCAGACATACATTGAGTAGCTGCCATGTCTCTGCTAGGCCTTCCTTGGGAATAGCAAAGTGAATTAATCCTTACCCTCACAGAGTTTCAGTTTAGTGTGAGTGGTACCTAAAATCATAGGAAACCAGAGCCTGGTAGTTAATCGGGGGAAGTCTGGGAACCCAGAGGGGGAGACGCCTAAGAAGACCTTAGGAAGTCGGTGATAGCTACTACAAGTTGCCAAGCAACGATGAGTTGTGAAAAGATGATTCGGAATGGAGTAAAATTCTCCCCTTTATGCATGTTGTTTTCTTGGTGTCCAAGTGCACAGAAACCCCTTTTAGAAGCCTACCAGATTTTTTTCCCTGACTACCACCACCCTGTCCTGTGGTGAGCTAGATGACTCTAGCCCGAGGACCTGCTGGTGGCCCCTTGCTTACCTTCATTTAGTCTTACAGGTCACATTGGTGGCATGCTGCTCTGCCTCCTTTTCCAGGCTTGTTACAAAGCAGTGCTGGGCATAGGTCCAGTTGAAAAGCATGGCCTTCATTGTTGTCTTTTAACCAAAACACATCAGCTTTGTCTCTTTTATGATGCCAAGAGCCTGCACTAATCAAATATAACATTTTTGTCTTTCCTTTTATTTTCCAGCGCTATCATTCTTTTGCTATTTGGTTACCTACTTATTCAGAAGAAACAGTTTTTATCCATGATGGCAGAAGTGGTAGTATAAAATAAGCTGATTGCAAAAGATTTATCTAAATGGGTCATATAAAAGCATTTAATATTAATGCAACAAAAATTGAGTCTATTATGTGCCAAGTATAGGCAATTTAAATTTGGGATACATAATTTAACATATATGCAAGTAAATGAATGGATGGATGGGTGAAAGAACAGTCAGATAAGGTAAGTGCCCCAGCCCTCTAGAATCTCACCAAAAGGAAAATAATTCCCACCCCTCATGGGATATATGCCATAACTACAGTTGCCATGTTGCCTAAATCAAGACTGCCAAGTACTGGCATGCTTATGTGGATGAGCTGACAGGATATTTGAAAATGAAGTTGCCAGAGAGCTAGGTCTGAAGTTCATTCTATCTATAACACAAGACAAAACAAAATCTTAAAAGAACAAAGTAATTCTGACCAGGAAAAGAGTGATGTCTTTACAAGGGAGTTGCTGCTATGTGGGTTGTCTCTGAAGGGTTAGTAGGATTATTCCATTGAACCAAGAAGGACAGAGCATTGAAACAAACACTTAGCAAGGACATGGAGCTCAAAACACCCGTTACCCAGTGGACTGGAGGTTGCAGGGGTGTGCCCTAAGACACTGGGAGCCAAAGCTCGAGAGAGGGATTAGGGCTGTTCTGAAGGAGTTTTTGCTCTGTGGAAAATGAGGAGCCATAGGTGAAGTGGTGCTTTAAACTTAAATGGGAAGGACAGTGAGGAAGCTTAACAATGCATGTTGAGCTCCAGAAGGCCAAAAACCAGGTCTTCTAGTTCAATTGCAGAAGCAAACATTAGAGCTGCAAGGAAGCCTAGGTGTGATCTAGTGTCGAGTCCAATGCCCCTCATCTCCAAATGAGAAAACTTAATGATTTAAATGACTCACCTAACTACTTAAATGACCTACATATTACTCAGTGATAAAACCAAATTCCTGCCTTTGCCACTCACTGTCTCTGTGGCTTTAGGCAAATCACTTAACCTCTCCAAGTCTTAGTTTTCTCATCCACGAGATAAAAGGCTATTTTGATAATTCTGTGATAATGTATGTAAAGTGCTTAGTCTGACAAATGTCTGACAGATATCTGCAAATGTCTGACAGAAAGAAAACTAATATTAACAAATACTATTAACAGCAAAAATAATAACTACAATGTTATTGAAGTTCCCTGATTCTGTCCAATGCTCTTTAATGTATACTGGTAGTGCCCAAACCTAGCTGAACATCTGAGTCACATGGAATGTTATAAATTTCCTGGCCTACCCCAGACCAACTGAATCCAACTGAATCTGAATCTTGACATGGTTGGGGAATCCAAACTTTTAGAAAGCTCCCTAGATGGTCCTAACCACAAGAACAATAATTAGAAACAACTGTCCATATTTACTGCTGTTCAAACTTTATTTTCTTAGTTTTTGAATGAAAACATGAAATTGATCCGGTGGTTAGTCCTTTAGATGTAGGTACAGAAGCTAGGGGTGGAGGGAGAGGTATTTTACATAATGCTGCCATCCCAGAAGGTCAGAAACACACATGTCTACGCTCAAAAGAAAGGGAGGATTGGATGCCAGTATTGGAAAATGGGATATTTATCATTGGTAGAAATGATTAATTATGCCCAATTATATGTAGTTTTGCACATACATTTGCATGCTTCTTAATGTAACATATGCAAATATATCTCTAATAGCATGACTTGTTTGCCAATGTTGAGTGCTAACTGTAAATAATTTCTATTTTCTGTAGTGTTTAGGAAACTTCAATATGGCACTTGCTGGCAGACAGTTCCTGTCTTCTGGATTTAGCAACATATTAAATAATCATTACAAAAATATTTTTCACTTACCACTAACAAAACCAGTCTACACAACAATTTGTGGTTGTCTATAGAAACAGAGGATAGGTAAGACAGAAAAAAATTTAAGTCTATGGAAATTTTTTAAAACATCGCCTTCAGTTTCCATTTTATTTTCCTCTACTAATTTTTGGCTAATGCAGAGTATAACAGATCATTAGAAGTTTCACCCCTCACTTTTTTTTTTTTTTTTTTTTGAGACAGAGCCTTGCTCTGTTGCCCAGCCTGGAATGCAGTAGTGCCATCTCAGCTCACTGAATCTCTGCCTCCCAGGTTCAAGTAATTCTCCTCAGCCTCTTGAGTAGCTGGGATTACAGGCAGGCACCACCATGCTCAGCTAATTTTTGTATTTTTAGTAGAGATGGGGTTTCACCATGTTGGCCAGGCTGGTCTCGAACTCCTGACCTCAAGTTATCCACCTACCTCAGCCTCCCACAAGTAATCCACCCACCTCAACTTTCCAACGTGGTGAGATTACAGGCGTGAGCCACTGCGCCTGGCCTCACCCCTTCTTTTAAAATTCTCTTAACCTTTTCTGGTGATGTCATCAACAGCCAAAAAAAAAAAAAAAAAAAAAGACAGTAGAAGGACTAAGACAGAGAAAATAACTAGGGACTCAAGTAGTCAGTGCCTGGAAATACTGATCTCTGAATATCCACCTGTTGACGTCCTGGCTCCCCACCCACCTTGTTCTCTCTCAATCTGTAGAAGAATGTAAGAAACTCTTGTTTGACATGCAAATTCCTAGGCTCTACTTCTAGAGTTTCTGATAACAGTATATCTAGGGGTGGACCAAAGAATCTGCACTAATAACCCCTTCACTCCCCCAAACAACCCTATGATTTTTTTTATAAATGGTCCTCAGGATATACTTTGAGAAACACTCCCCTGGTTAATGTAGAGCCTTGAAATTCAGTGTGGTTCCTGGGTCAGCAGCATCAATATCAACATCACCTGAGAGTTTTGTTAGGCCTGTAGAATTTCAGCACCCACCCCAGGCCTGTCAATCAGAATCTGCATTCATAGGCACCTTCAAGTTTAAAACGCACTAGTCTAGAGGAGGCATCTTCTTCCCTCTTTGCATCCTTGAACATAATAGTTTTCCCCACAGCATTCTCATCTTAAATAGCCTAGGATTGATTGCTTAGTTTCTCAAGGTGGTCCTCAGATCTACTGGGTCAGAAACTCTTAGAGGAGGACCCAGCAATGTGTGTTCTAGTAAGCCCTCCAGTCCAGGTGATTCTGATGAATGCTCAAGTGTGTGAACCACGGGCACAATAAATACTATTGGCCTGCATTTAAAAATGAAGTTCACCAGGATACTTAGTATATGCTGGTGTGAATAACAAATAGGCCAATGTCCCCAGATGTAGAACAAATCACATGAACTCTTGCTTCATATTGTCAATCCCCCAGAATCAGTTGATCCTACAAATGTCTGTACCTACTGCTTCACAGGTGAAGAGGATGCCTTGTCAAATGAAAGTGTAAGAGGCATCTCTTGTAGTAATCAATGAAATGCCAGGATCTGAGAGCAACCGGGCATATGTGCTACATAATCGTGTCAAGGATGAGTAGCTCAGGCTGTTGAGTTTTCAAAGGAAAAATAACTTCCTGATCCAAATATCTGTGAGGTTATACGTTAGTATTCTTCACTCAGTAGAGACTGACCTGACTGGAACATCATGAGTGAAAACTCCAAGGTTGGATGCTGCTGCTCAGAAGAGAGACCCTGAGCATGAATGGAGGGCACAATGTGGTGAAATGTCTGGGAAAATTGACTGGACCTCTGAGCAAATCAGTTTCAGCTGAGTACATCCATCTTCTTTTCACTGTTTCTTGGATTTCCCAATAGATTATTACACTCAAATCCCAACCTAACACTAACTAGCTCTACATTAGAAGTTTTAATTCTCTCTCTGCACCTCTTTCCACATCATCCATCTTGGGCTCTCTCTGCTTCTCTACCTCTCCCCCTTGTCTCTGTGTCTATTTCTCTCTATCTCTTCATCACAGTCTACATCCTCTGAATCGATTTCTTCCCCCCGCCCTATTCCAATCTCTTTAATGAAAAGATCCAACATACCTCCCAGGGGATGGGGGTGGTCAGGAGGATTTCAAAAGGGACAAAAGCAAAGAGGCTGCCAGTAAGTTTTTGTTGGTACTGTTGATTACTGTTTCTGATGCTGGAGAGTTCTGTGTTATCCAGCTATTTGCCTCTTTTTTAAAATTTGCACGTTTGCCGTAGATTGTTATCATGCTATTTCTCATTGGAACTGGAGTACTAGTTTGTCAAAATGTCAGCATAAAGACCAAAAGTCAAGCAAATTTGCTGCAATAAGGAAAGACTGTAAATTTGCTGTCAGTTAAGAAATCCCTTCTAATTCAAAGTGCAAGCCCAACTGAAAGCATTTTTTAGTAATTGTGACTGAATGAGTGTGAAGTTAGCCCAGTGTGTGTGCACTTTGATCTTGTGCCTTATTAGATTTCTCAGTTTTAATAATTGGGGCCATTATTTATGCCATGATTCCAGAAGCTATCAGGGAATACTTAAAATATTAAATCAGGTTCATATTGCTAATTTCATTTGTTGAAACTCACATCTATCCCTCTTTTATTCTTTTGGAATGTAAATAATGACATACCTGGAATAATTTTCTTCTTCAACTCTTAATTCTAGTTTGGTTGAAAAACTGAACTATTTAACATTGAAAATATTTGGCAAATAAGCTTAAGAAAAATTTTATGCAAATTCTTATCATAATGTCTTGGATATAAGCACAAAGAGATGATGCACATGGAGAAAGACCATGTGACGCACATGGAGAAAGACCTCTTAGAATGTTAAGTCTTTTTGTAATACATGCAACAATGGAATCACAGAAGGAAAAAAAAGATTTCCTCAAATCTAATTATCAAAAAGCAATTCATCTTGCTTGAGTATCTCAATCAACGTATCCCTGAAGCCACTTTCTTACTTCACCCTCCTATCTGGTGTATGGATTTTGTGTGTGTGTGTGTGTGTGTATGATCATTTGGTGAAACCTCTTAGCATATGGTGGGGGAAAAATGCTGTTTTGCTAATTTTGTTTTATTTTTTAATGATCTACTTATCTGCAGCAGCTTTAGTGGAGTGCTTTAAGCTTGGTCTGATTTGTGTGTGTGTGTGTGTGTGTGTGTGTGTGTGTGTGTGTGTGTGTGTGTGTCCTTTACTCTGTGGCAGTGACTCAGCTGGGATACAGCCAATATGTTTACATGATGGGGTGGGTGGTGGGGAATGCAGCAGCCTCTGCTTTTGCTGCTTTTGCAGAGAGCTTACAATTGTAGACACTCAGAATAAGTGGTATCATTAGTGGGCGTAAAATGCACTAAGGGTATGGGAGTGATTTAGAACTCTGGGATTCGGCAAAGAGAGAAGCTAGGGGCTCAGGTGTCAGAGGGAACTGGATCCAGAAGTAGCACTGAAATGTGACCTTGGATAAATCACTTGACCTTGATTCTTCACCTCTAAAATAAGGCGAATATATTTTATTCAAATGCTGCAAGTTATCAGGGCAGTATTTGCCAACCACATGGAAATCTTTTCACTTTAAGAGAATTATTTTAGATTGGGTTTTGCAAAAGATTATTCAACATGTGTAGCTTCACATCTAAAATTCTGTATGAATTGTGTGTGTCGTAGAGGACTTCAGCTCCTAACTGAAGGGGTCATTGACAGAATAATTATTGCGTTATCCTAAAAAGGAAAGATGGGCTTGGCTTTCTGGAAATTTGGTACTCCAAGACCAAAGTTAAAATTGGGTCAATGATTTAATCAATCAGTAATTTGTAGCCTAGGTCAAAAGATCATGCCACATTAGGTTTTCCATCAAATGTGAAACCCCTTGGTGAATCAATAATACAAAACACAAGTACTCAACGAAGTTCTTCCTGTGTAATCACTGGGTTGTGCACTGCTGGGTTTCCAGAGCTTTAGCTATAGTTCTTGCCCTTGTTTACATTTTAGACAAGCACTCAATAGAACTTTCTATAGCGAAGGAAATGCTCAATAGTGATGCTATCCAATATAGCTGACACTAGCCGTGGGAGCGCTTGAACTGTGGCTAGCGTAACTGGGAAAGTGGTTTATTTGTTTGTTTGTTTGTTTTGAGACGGAGTCTTGCTCTGTCACCTAGGCTGGAGTGTAGTGGTGCCATCTCGGCTCACTGCAACCTCTGCCTCCCAAATTCAAACAATTCCCCTGCCTCAGCCTCCTGAGTAGCTAGAATTACAGGTGCCCACCCCATGCCTGGCTAATTTTTGTATTTTTGGTAGAGCCGGGGTTTCACTATGTTGGCCAGGCTGACCTTAGGTGATCTGCCTGCCTCGGCCTCCCAAAGTACTGGAATGAGCCACCGCACCCACCAAGAAAGCACATTTTTAATTTCATTTCATTTTAATCAATTTAAGTTTAAATAACTACATGAGGCTACTAACTACTTTATTGGATGACCATTTTAATCAAAGACAAAATTAATGCCGATGAAACTATTTGTGACCACTTAGGAAGAAGCATATGAAGCAATGTTGTTTTGGATGGAGGAGAACTTGAACTGAGCCTTGCAGGCTAGGGTAAGACAGAAGGTGAAAAAGAGAAGGGAGGATGTTCTGGACTGAGGGGATAATACACCAGTGATCCTGAGTCAAGAAGAGCCTGGTGCTGTTACTGAACAGTTAAAAAGTCACCTTGATGGAAGCTGAAGGTTCTTGCTACACCCAAAGAAAAAAGCATACTTGGGGCTGGGGTATGGGATTAATGACAATACTTATTTTGTACTAGGCACTTCACATGTATAATATAATTTAATCCTTCTAACCAACTGATGAAGTAGTTACTACTATTATCCTTATTTTACTCTCAGGAAACAGACTCAGAGAAGTGAAGTAATTTCCCCAAGACCCCACGACTAAAGGGAGCCAAGCTTTAGAATCCAGGCAGCTTTCCTCCAGATGCTGTGGTCCTTAACCACCTCACTTCACTACAGTGGTTGAGAATTTAGACTCTGAAATTATCCAGCTTCTGTCTCTATTAGCTTGTGACCATGAGCATCTATAAATTGAGGACAGAAAAAGTACAACATTTAAAGTTGCTGTGTTAGAGATGCATAAGATATTGCATGGAGAACACCTAACAGTGCCTAGCACATATAAGGGCTCAATAAATCTTTGCCTAATCTTATTACTATGTCAGAAATAGACTCAAATGGCAGCAAAAAAATTGGGGGTTGCATGAAAAGTCATTTGGCAACAATTACAGCTTCTTGAACTGACGGATTGATATGTTGAAACCATTATAAAGGATATAGGACAGGAGGGAAAAAGGGGAGGGAAATTGGTATCCAAGAGTCTCCAAGAGGCAGTTGGCATCTTCACTAGGTCTGGAGGCTCACATTCAATATATGAAAGGAATGCAACTTTATTTTCCTCATAGAAACAGAAATAATACCTATTGATTGGGAATCATTTTAACATTCCAGAAAAGGACAAGGAAGAAAATTAAAATCATGAATAATACCATCTCTAAGAGATAATCACCATTAGTTTTTTTGGCATACATCCTTTTATGTTTGTATCTGCGTGTGCTAATTCACTTTTGAAGTTTACTGTATTTACTTACAGTAAAATTCACACTTTTGGGGTACCATTCTATGAGTTTAGATAAACACATATATGCTGTCGTGCAAGTATCAGCACAATCAAGATACAGAACAGTTCTATCACCCTTAAAATATTCCTTTTGCTTCCCTTGTAGTCAAGCCCTGCTCTTATTCCTACTTTCAGCGCCCTGGTGACCAATCTATTTTCCATTCCTATAACATCCCAGAAGTGGAATTATACAGGATGTAGCCCTTTGAGTCTGGCTTATTTCACTTAGCATAAAGCATTTGAGATCCATCCATGTTATTGCACATATGAGTAGTCCACTTCTTTTTATTGCTGAGTAATATTTCATTGTATACATTTTCCACAGCTTGTTTCCATTTGCTAGTTGAAGAACGTTTGCATTGTCTCCAGTTTTTAGCAATTATGAATAAAGCCACAACAACAATCAAGTAAAGGTTTTGTGTGGAAATAAGTTTTCATTTCTCTTGAGTAATAGGAATGTGATTGCTGGATCATATGTTAAGTACATGTTTAATTTTATAAGAAAATGTCTAACTGTTTTTCAGAGTAGCTGTACCATTTATATCCCACCAGCAAGTATAGAGTTTCAGTTGTTCCACACCCTGACCAGCACTCAGTATGATCATTTTTTAAAAAACAATTATAATAGATATGAAGGAATATAATATGGTGGTTTCAATTGCATTTTCCCCAATAACTAATATCATTGAACATCTTTAGATGTATTCATTTATCTTCAGAGAAAATTGTGTTATTTCAAATCTATATGCATTTATTTTTTTTTCTTACCTTATTGAATTGGCTAGGACCTTCAGTATGATGTTGAATAGAAGTGGTGAGAGTCTTTATCTGGTTTCTGTTCTTGGGGGGAAAGCGTTTAGTCTTTCACCATTCAATATGATGTTAGCCATAGGGTTTTCTGTAAACACCCTTTATTAATCAATAAAGGTTAAGTAATTTCTATTTGTTTTCTAGTTTGTTGAGAGTATCATGAATGAATGTAGGATTTTCTCAAATGCTTTTGAATGAATATTGAGATGATCATGTGATTTTTCTTCTTTAGTCTGTTGATGTGGCAAATTATATTAATTAACTTTTCAGTGTTAAACCAGGCTTGCATTCCCAGGATAAATCCCACTTAGCCATCATATATTATCCTTCTATATGTTGCTGTATTTGACTTGTATAATGTGTATTTTTTCAAACCAAAAATAGAATGGTACTATATATACTGATTTGTCATCTCTTTTTGAAAAGTCATATTTTTTTAATCTAAAAGAAATTCATAGTTGTAAGAAAAGCTCTTTCTGATTATGCCAGTAGATTTATTTCTTCCCTGTGTTTTCTTATAATAGGGGAGTGGTTCAGGTTCATTAAATTCAAAACCTGGGATGAGAAATTTTCAACCCCCACACACCAACTCTTCTAATTAGCTGATAAACTCTGAAATAAATTATTTGTATCTTTGACAAACTGTGAAGAGGAAACCGCTGTGAGTTTTGAAGGTCATTATAAATGCTAAGAGCAAGGGGGTGAGCACCAATCTTTGAAATCTAGGCACTCACTCATCAGATGTCTGGTGAGTCCAAAATCTCTGTCTTATGATGATAACCTTAAGTAATAACCTTAAATATACATCAGATAGCTCTGATATTTGTAAAGAAAGTTTTCTTTCTTCCATCAAAAAATACTGTATAGAAAGATATAGATGTGTGTGTATACACACACATTCACACACACACACACACATATGGAGAGACAGCATTAACAATCTTTTGAAAACTTTTATGTTGAAACATTTTTTGTTGTGAGGTGTTTCTTCCCTGGACAAGTAAATCTTTTCTTTTCTTTTCTTTTTATATAGATATATGAGTTTTCCCTACTCCAGAAACACGCATTCAAGATTGATTCTCTCTAGGTAGTACCCACTTAAGGCTTATTTTTAGAATTCCAGCAATCTAATTTTTTTTTTACCCCCAACTTTTACTTTAGAAAAGGCAATCTACTTACTCTTCACATCCTCATAAGGAAATGGACATTGCTTTATTTTATGTCTGAGCCAGAGCTTGAGATAATGATAAATCTTGCCAGAGGCCTCAAGGATACTAAGCATGAACTCTGGGAAAAAATTTTTTGTTTGTTTTGTTTTTGGAGGGTGTCCCTCATTCCCAGCCTTGGGTTAAGATGATTCTGTGTTTCTCAAAATGTTTGTACGAGAGGATGAACTTCAATGTTTGCATCATTTCCCCTGTTTTATACTCTCCTCGCATAGACCACAGCTGAGAGTTTTAGAGAAAAGGCGCTTTCGGCAAGTGCAAAGTGGTATTGTCATGTTGCTACTGGAGCTGTCTGTGAGAGCCAAGAAAATAGGACAGAATCAAAAGGAAGTAAAATAAGTCATAGTGAAACCTTCTCCCTTAGAGGAAGGAAAGCACACATTGAAATATTGCTTTTTTCCTGGCTACTTATTAAAGGAGAAATTTGCCTACTGTGCTGGAAGAGTCTTTTATTCATCGTTTTGTTGATGGGAGGTATCCAACTTGAGGTTTGTTTTTGTCTGTGTAATCCATTCTGTTTTTTAAGGTGAACTCTACTGAGATAGGTATTGAACAGATTCAGCATTTCTCTGATTAGAAAATATGTTGATTTGCCATAATCATTCAATAATTTAAACTAGACCCAATTTTCTGAAACAGTTCAATTTAAGTGTTTGCTGCAAATCAATTCACATTTATGAAATATCTGAAGTCATTATTTATATGAGAGCCTTATTTTACTTCTAATATGGCTCAGTTTGTTTGCAACAGTATGCTATTTGGATCTTTTGTGGAACTTACATTGTTTGGTCACTTTCAGAAATGTTTAGGTTCAGGGTATTGTAAATTAATCAGCAAATATAAAAACCTAGAGTTTATAGGTATAGAGTTGTAGTGGAACATTATGCAATTAAATACCCCACATCCTATTTTCATAAGTCCAAGGTCATTGGTCTAAATTACAATTATATGATTTCTGTTATGATTGTTAGTGATTGCTATAATTTGACTAATTATTGCCTAAACAATGAAAGTTGGCTGGGACCCAAATTGCAACAAATGCTTTTTTATGTGAGGAGAACAAGGAAACTGAATGCTTTTTTCTTTCGTCATTCGTTCATAGGGACTGCAATTAATCATAAATATTGCACGGAACCGGGGCACGGAGAGTAGAAAGCTTCCTTTATTTTCCAGGATCATCTTTCTTGCATGGGATGGAAGGCAACCCTCCAGAGAAAAATGAATGATCATGTTTAGAGAAACATCATTTTGACTAATTGGAAGGATAGTGGAAAAATCCCACAGGAAATGGTCCGAAGCCTGTGACTTTTATAGTCAATACTCTTCTTAGGCAGAGCAAACATTGTATTTAAATTCAAGGTACCATCTGTCCAACCTTCTAATCTGACCACAGGTTCAAGAAAACCATTGCCAGATAAGGAAATAATAAAAATGTTTCATGAAATATAGGCTGAACTTGTGTCTAGACAATAAGAATGTGATTACAAACAAGGATGCTATCTTTTGAAAAGACACATGCACTTTTAGGCAATTTAATATATTACATAATTTCTGAAACATTCTTAAGCTTTCTAGCCTTTTTCAGTAATTTCTTTGTCTGTTTTGACCACAGCTTTAAATGAATGGATCATAAGAGAAATTGGTCATTGTCACTTTTTGAAGCTTGAGATCTGCATGATTGCAGATAACACAGAACCCCAAAATTCAGAATAGAAAGATTGGGGAAGAAAATAGTGTGCACTGTTTAACTGTGCCCCTAAGATGTTAGGAATTGCACAGGGTTCCTGGGATTCCTTAGCATCTCTTCTCAGGCTGAGAAACACAGGTCCTTAAAGGTGAGGGGTGGACTGCAAGGGTCCCACTGCTGAAGAAGTGCTGCTGGGATATCCCAAGCTCCCTAGTCAGAGTTGGCAAGTTTATTCGAAGCACCTTGAGGCAGTGAGATTTTCCCAGTCAGAGTCATATGAATGAGAATTCTATTTGTCTTATGGCCAGTTCCCCCAAATTTTAGGTAGAGAGTTGCCCTGTCTTCCCCAACCCTTTGCAAGGAGATTTACACCTTGAAATGTGTTCACAGAGGCTGTAATTCCATGCCCCAGAATTCTAGAACCTCAGTGCTAGAGAAATATCTATCAAAAAGAGTAACAGATTGAATAGGGCAAGTAAGCCTTCAATGATAATTTCACATTCCAAACTTAATAGAATGGCTTCTGAAGTATTGAATGAAATAAATTGCCTTTAGTAAAGCACAATGTAGCATAAACTAAAAATATAAGTTCCTTATTTAAATCTCATTTGAACATTTTATGATGCTTACCTTGGAGATTGTCTCATTACCTTGGCAACTAATGTTGCATAGGCAGAGATAAGCTAACTGTTGTAGAGTTGGACTTACGGAAACAGAAGAGGAATTTCCTTTCTATTCTTCACTTCTCGAAGGTAGTAAGTATATCATACTTTTTAAACATGTCAAATCTGGAACCCAGATGCCTGGGTTAAATTCTGATTCTGGGCTGGGTGTGGTGGCTCATGCCTATAATCCCAGCACTTTGGGAGGCTAAGAAGGGAGCATCACTTGAGCTCAGGAGTTCGAGACCAGCCTGGGTAACATAGGGAGATCCCTGTCTCTACAAAATAAAAATAAAAATTAGCTGGGTGCGGTGGCAAGCGCCTGTAGTCCCAGCTACTTGGGCGACTAAGGCAGGAGGTTCACTTGAACCCAGAGAGTTGAGGCTGCAGTGAGCCAAGATCATGCCTCTGCATTTCAGCCTGGATGGCAGAGCAGGACCTTGTCTTAAAAAAAAAAAAAAAAGCTGATTCTGCTATTACCAGATGTGAATCCTTAGACAAGCTGCTTAACTTCTTTTAGCCTCCGTTTACTTCTCTGTAAAACAGAATATATACTTATCCTTAGCTCAAAGGATTGCCATTAGGATTAACCAAGATCATTCATGTCAAAAATTTGATAAATTTTAGCTGCCATTATAATTAATACATTTTATCTACTTTGATAGTCCTTCTTCTTTCTTCTGGCCTTTCAGACACCAGAATTATTCAGAATTATTCTTCAGAATTGCTTCGTCTACCAATTTACAAAATAGACACATTACCAACAGAGGCCTGTCTCTGTGTTTCTCTCAACATTATAGAATATCCTTAGACCATAATTATATCCAAAATTGTTTAAGTGGGCCAGAGTCTCTAAGAAATTAGGTAATTAAATGCAAATTTTGCAGGCCAAGTTGCATTCCAGTGATTTCTGAAAGTCATAATTATAGAAGTCCTTGGTCCACTGGGGACATACTCATCTAATTTGTCTTGGTAAAGAGAGCTCTGCAGTTCCACAAGCCCCTTTCAGGCTCACAGAATTGTTTTCTCACTTTAGAAGATGCAGAAAAATGTGAAGGAGGAAGGTGCTTAAGCATCTACAGAGCCCGGTGCCTCACTGGCCTTTGATGGCTTGTCAGTGGTTTGATTCTGATGTTTCATATTTTAGGTTGTGTGTGAATTAGAGGTTATTGGCTGAAATTTTTTTTTAAGTCAGAAAAACACCCAGTTCCTTTGGTTTTTTAAGGCATAGAATTCATGGATGTTATTAAAGATTAGTATACTTATTTTAAAAATTGTTTTTCTTAGAATTTTTGACCTAAAACAGTAATGTTTTCATTTTAACTTCTGAGCTTACTTTATAAGTAAATAGACTGTAGCAATATTATCCTCCTTAGCTGCAGCAGAAAACATTTTATCTTTCTTGGATGCTGCAAAATCATAAACTGAAGTCAAAGTCAATTTATGAACTCTCCAAGATCTTGCTAAAGAAATAGCTAGAAAATACATAGAAAAAGTATATTTATCCCTGTGATACATGCAAAATAATCTCAGTACACTTCCCTAAATGACTCTAGTATGCTGTACAGGCTATGTAAGATTATGAATGCACTGAGTTTACTTGATAGAATGCTTTTGGGAATGTGGTATAATTGAAAGCTTTGGAGATAAAACTGGCATTGATTGAGTTGAAAAGTTCCTTTTTAAATAAGAGCTGTTAAATTATACTGCAAAATGTTGGAGGAAATATTACACACTATCTAAATGTGAAATTAATGTTTTTCTCAACATTGCTGTAAGTAGTGCATCTTAACTTAGTTCATAATTGAGTGAATTGTTTCTGTTGTTTCTAGTGATTCAGATTTCCTATGTAATATTACATCTTTTTATTGTCTCTTTCTGCAACCAAATTCTGCTGCCAAATTAGTGTGTTTGAAGAAGCAAATTAGTGGCTCCTGGGAAGGTGTTAATACGTCACAGAGCAAAGAGGAATATTTCAAGGGAGGTAAATATACACACAATTTTCTGAAGGTGCACCAAGTTCACTTTGTGGTTTTCCTCATTGATTTAGAACTATATATTTTTTGCATCAATGGCCTTCCTTCTCCTTTATAACTTGCGACTTCATTTGTGGGACTCATTTCATTAAGTTTGTCTCCATGAACACTAACCACCCAATATGCCATACTGTGAGTATTTTTGTCTAAGATGTAAATAAAAAATTCTTAACCTGTGCTTTTAGCATCTAGTGGTGTATTAATATAAATGAAGGGGTACTGTAGTTTTTTAAAAACAAGCTCAAAATAGCTTTGAACTTCAAGATACTGTTGAAAATTAGAATGAATGATTATGCAAAAACTTGATTTTTTTGCCTTTTTAAATTTTTTAATTTCATGTAGGATTTTGTTTTTTGTTTCTTAAGATGAATAAAGACTTGAGTTTTAAGATTTGAAATACCATATACTTGAAACTTTCTTAGTTACAGGTGCAACTACCAGATTGAGGAATCCATTGCTAAGCAAACAACAGAATTGCCTTAATGATATAATTTAAGTTATATCTGCTTCCATCTTTGGATTCCCATTTCCTTCTCCCAAACCCATGATATTTGGAAGCACTTTGTTGATATTACAAATTTATAAATAAAGTAGACTTTGCTTCCTACATGTCACCATTGAGATGTTTAGGCTCTATAGATTGTTATTTAAAAATTTGGCTTACTTCAGCCAAATAAAATCATAGGTGTGTGAAACACTTCATTTTACATGTGAGGAAACAAACGCCCACCAAATTCAAAGAAATTATTTGAGTTTTCCCAACTTGTTAGCAACAGAGTTTTACCTATAACCCTAGTCTTCTTTCTGCCAGTGTTGTTTTTTGTTTTTGTTTTTTTTCTCAGCTACACTAGACTATCTCATTGACAAAGCTTCATATACGTTAGAATGAACTGGTTGAGGCAAAGGAATAGTACATTGAGAATTCACAATTTGGGGTAAGGTCAAAGTATGATCTGAGGATCGCCTCCGTTAATCACATGGATGCCTTTTGAAAATGTAGATTCCTAGACTTCCTGGAGTCCCAGACAGATTGAATCTCAATCTCCATGGGTGGGACCGAGGAATATGCCATTTAAACAAGCTCTCTAGATAACTTTTATGTACACTAAGGTTTACATTCCATAGGCCAATGATATCCTATATATTCCTCTAGAATGTTATTTAATATGTTTTAAACTGATGTTTTAACATTTTCCCATTTGGAGAATTTGTACTGTTTTGCACTAGATTCTAAGGACTGGTACAGAGGAGACCTATGGTGAAAGTGAAGGGCATTGAATCTGGGTTCCAATCCAGGCTAACTTTGCTATGTGGGCCTGGGCAACTTACTTACTGAGCACTCTAAGTCTTCAATTTTTCTTCTTTGAAATAACTATAATGCCACCCTTGCAGAACTGCTGAGAGATCATAGAAATAAAATATTGTGCAGGCACTGGGCCTGGCCTATTAAAAGCATGCAACTACTAATTACTGTAATTACCTAAGCTAATATAACTATTATTTTCCTCTTCCCTTACCTTGTAAAGTGGAAATACACTGAATTCTTCATTGTTTCAGACCTGGCAACTATTTGTGGATTATTCCTATCTTTGGCTCCTCCTCCTCACCTCTGTGGCTTCCTGCCTATCTCTTGGCCATTTCATTGTTCATTAGTCACCTCCACCAGAAGGAGGAAAGAGAAAATAAGAAATGCAACTCAAAACATCCATGTTCTTCATATGTTATTACTCTTAGTAAAAGACTTGATTTGAAGTGACGAGGCTGAATCACTGGCCAAAATAACATTTTTGTATTTTCTAAGAGTTTAATTTACCTATTTTTTAGACAGTTTCCATTCTGGCTCTTATAATGAAATATCCTTTCATTATATCCTTTAATCAACATTGCATGAGAAAATGATATACTAAATGGATCATTTTGAATCTTGTTTCCTTCCTTAAGTTTTAGGGGAACTGAGAAGATTTGGTTGAACAAAGCTCATTAAGATCCTACAGAGATGGAATCTGAGTATGAAGTAGGTCAAATTCAGTCTCCCTGGTAGTGCCCTCCAGGCATTGCTGACGTGGGCTTCTCGCTCAGCAGACGTGGGTTGTGTGTGGATGGATTCCTAGACTGCAGCATGGGCTATAACCTAATAAGAAGGTGCCAGCACAGGGCCTGCAGCCAGAAGTCCTGATTTTCATATAAAATGCCCTCAGTTCCTTCAAATCTTCAGATTTTTCCTCAGGTAAAGCTTTGTATCCTAGGTACTTTGTATGAGGCATCTGCTGGTTGGAAAGTAAGAGCCACACCCGCAACTGCAAGAGTTGGGAGACTCCAGCGGCAGTAACAACCCAGGGGATCACACAAAGGTGAACATGACAAGAAGGGAAATTTTTTTTCCCCTCTGGCATCCTGGTGTGGCAGGAGGGTGCAGGTAGGGACTGGGGGCTGTCTAGAGACCTGAGCTTTTCTCCTCCCCACTCTTCACCTGTTGCCAATCCTGGGTCCTGGAAGAATGTCTGACATGTGCCCTCAGGTTGACTGACAATCTGATGTGTGGCATGACCAATGCAATAGATAGCATCTTCCTGAGGGCAGGTCTTTTTGTCTGCTTTATTCACTGCATTTGGAACTGGGTCTGGCCTGGAGTAGGTACCCAGTAAATATTTATTGAATAAATAGATGAAGTAAGCATCAGGGTTAAAAGATGCTCATTGAAAGAAAGGAAGAAGAGGGGAAAAATTGAAAGAGGGAAATCAAATCATGGAATGATAATTGGCTTGATTGAGCCAATCTGATTATCTGAAGAAAATGCCCTTTTCAGATAAAAGAAGATACTTCTTTGGGAAAAGGCATATGAGTTTCCTGCTATGGCTACACCCTCCAAACAAGGTGTTAGGGTCTACCCCTGGTAGTATTAATGTCAGTCTATTTGAAAAATAATGATAACGGTAGTGATGGTGAGTAACAAAAATAGCAACAGGAGCAACTAACAGTTACATGGCACTTACACCATGTGGATTATCTTCCCCAATCCATTTGTGAAGCTTAATGAATGATAATAGAAGTGTAATGGCACTTTGTCACAGCAATGTGAAACTTAATATATTGTGGTATCAAGGACATTCAGTCACAGGAATATGTTCTTGCAAACAGGTCTTAAGGGCAGCAGGCTAGTATGGTTTCCCTAAACAGACACTGTGTGTACGTGCACATACAAATGCTTTTGTCTGTGTGTACATACATATGCAGATAAATGCACAAAACCTATTCAAAATCATTTTGGTAATAACTTTGATTTTGGGAGTTGGGTGCTATGTAAAGCTAAGTGTAATTTTTGCCCTAATACCACATCCTTTTATTCAAATCATAGTTTTCTGGGAAGTTTCCAAAACAACTAATGCAAATGACATATTCATCTGTAGAAATTTCCCTTTTAGGAGGATGACAATATGCCAACAAAGGTGAAATATAAAGCATATTTTTAAAAAGAGCTTTAACTAGTCCTGCATTTTATGGATCTGTTTTGTGACCCTTATTTTATCATGTCCATTTGCTGCTTTAATACTTTGGCTCTTGAAGGCAATTTATTTAAATTCAGTGAAGGCAAACTGGAATGAATGGAACCATTAAATCGTAGTGTCCTTGAACATGTTCTCTGTGGAAAGGCCATGGACTTTGGAGGAAGACAGACTTGGGTGGTTTAGATTTCAGCTCAGCTAGTGATCACATATATGACCATAGATCACCTTCTTAACAATCAGATTTCTCCTCTGCAAAATAGAGAAAGAAATAACTTCTTGGGGTTGTTGTGAGGATCAACTGAAATAATACATGTATAAATGCTTAACACAATAACATGGCATGATAAGGTGTGAACATAAACAAAACTTCCCTTATTACCTAGTTTTATTTGCCCTCTCAGCATCTAGTTCTAGTCCCCAGAACTAGAATCTCAGATAGCATATGGGTAAACCTTGTATGCTAGCCAGCATTCTACATTGCTGTAACCATTATTTACACATGTGCACACACACACACACACACACACTTTGTATTCTACTTGCTTAGTTTTTTGCAGCTTAGAAGATAAAGGCCAAGCTCCTTGTTGAAGCATGCAAATCTTCCACATCCAGCTTTTGGTCTATTGATTTCTTACAGATCCTGAACTGTTTCTTCAACCTTGCCATGCCCTTTTACACCTCTGTGCCTTAGCATATCTTTTTTTGACAGCCTGGAATGCTCTTCCACTCTTCTCCACCCAGTGAATATCCTCTATTCTTTCAAAGTAGAGGTCAAATGTGGTCTCCTCTATAAAGCATCTCTGGACTGCCTGGAAGCCAAGTCCCCTTTAGCCCTTTCTGGCTCCTACAGCTATTTGTTTATATTGCTATTACAGTAGCATCCTGTAGTAATTAAAATACAAACACAGTTAGCAATGCCACTCTCTGGATATGTGATCTTGGGCAAGTACCTAACCTCTGTTGGCTTTATTATCCTCATTCGTAAGATGGAGACGATATTAGTATCTACCTGAACAGAGTTGTTTTATGTATTAAATAAAATAACCCACGTAAAGCACATAGTACAGTGTCTAGAACATGGTAACTGTGGTTACTGCTGAACAGTACCTCTACCATCATACAATAATCTCTTTGTAGGCCTATCTTTGTTAGACTCTGAGCTACTTCATCTTCGTACACACAGTATCTAGCGCAAAGCCCAGAACACAATAGGTGTTTAATATATGTTTGTTGTAAGGAAAGAAGGAAGCAAACAAAGTACCTTTCATCTATATTTAAAAAGAAGAGAAAATGTTAAACTATTATTATAGTTAGGAGCAAGGTTCATTAACTGTCCTTTCTTTCACCTTTGAGTTAATACTCTTAGCTCTTCACTTTTACCAGCTATAAAATGCCAGCCCCAGCTCCCAAAAAAGCTTAGAAGATATAATATGCAAAAAATTACAGGGCCTTAAGGCATCTGGATACTTCTTGGCTATAGAAACTGTACCAATACTGCTCCCCAAAAAGAAGAAAAAGTATTTCCCATTATAAGGATGCATATAAACTGTGAAATTAAAAAATGTTGGTAAAATGGAGATCAGATAAGCCATTTGTGTTAGTCTGTTTTGCATTGCTATAAAGGAATACCTGAGACTGCATAATTTATAAAGAAAAGTTTCTTTGGCTCATGGTTCTGCAGCCTGTACAGGAAGCATGGCACTAGCATCTGCTCAGCTTCTGGCGAGGCTTCAGGAAGCTTTTACTCATGATGGAAGGCAAGGAAAGCTAGCATGTCATACAGTGAGAAACAGAGCAAGAGAGAGGGAAGAGGGAGGTCTCAGAATCTTTAACAATCAGATCTTACATTAACTAATAGAACAAGAACTCACTTATTACAGCAGTGAGAGCACTATGCCATTCAGAAGGGATCCTCCCCCATGACCCAGACACCTCCCACTCGGTCCCACCTTCAACGTTGGGGATCACATTACAACATGAGATTTGGAGAGGACAAATACCCAAACTATATCATCATTCAACAGCATTTCTAGCATCCTCTATTTTCCATATAGAGTGTCAGTGCTTTTGTTTTCAGGAAAATGTAGTTACCCAATTATCAATACATTTCTCTTCTTAATTAATTGTTAATAAAATGATACTATTGTCTTCTTATACTTGAAGTACAAAATTAAATGATTAAAACAAATACTGTATTTCCTTGTAATGAACTATAGCAGCCTCTTACTGTCTATCCAAAAGTGAGTTTTGACAATGTGTTCTAGTTCAAGAGCAAGTGTTGACAAGCCAATTAATCCAGCCAGATTTATAGTTTACCATCCTAATAGTGCTGCTGATTATTTCTTAGATGCTTTGAAATTTTGTTAACACAATTTAATATTTTTGCAATTCAAGTTCCTCTTTTGCAAAAAGAAGGTAAAAATACTCATGTGACAGTATGAAAGTTAAGTGTGAAGGTTAAGTGAATAATGTACATAAAACATCTTAGGTGCAGAGTGAATGGTGCTATTAATAATTAAAAAACTAACATGGTGTGTGGCATGCCAGATTAATATTATTCTCTTTCTCATCAAGATTTTGTTTATGACACCATGTTTTATTCAGATTCACCTGTTAATATATGTGGCTACCCCACTGCAATGTAAACTCATCCAAGGCAAGGATTATGTCATATTTATCTTCGGATTCCCAGTACCCAGCATACTACTTGATGCATAATAGGTATTTAATACATATTTCTGGAAAGCAGGAAGGCAGGAAGAAAGGATAGGATGTGATATGGTTTGGCTGTGTCCCCACCCAAATCTCATGTTGAATTGTAACTCCCACAATTCCCATGTGTTGTGGGAGGAACCAGGTGGGAGGTGATTGAATGATGGGGGCAGGTCTTTCCTATGCTGTTCTCATGATAGCGAGTGAGCCTCATGAGATCTGATGGTTTTACAGGAATTTCTTTGGAAATTCTCTCCCTCTGCCTGCTGCCATCCATGTAAGATGTGACTCACTCCTCCTTGCCTTCCATCATCATTGTGAGGCCTCTCCAGCCATGTGGAACTACAAATTCTCCATTAAACCTCTTTCTTTTTCTTCCCAGTCTCAGGTATGTCTTTATCAGCAGAGTTAAAACAGACTAATACAGGAGGGAAAAAAAAAGAAAAAAGGGAGGAAATGAGGGAATTAAGTACTAGGTACAACTGGGTACCATGGAACAAAAATCCCTACATAATACGTTATTATAGTTTAGTTATTTATGTATTATCATAATACGTCCAATAATTCTAAGAAACGACCAGCATTATACAATATATAGTTGAATACTCCTTTACAATTATGAATGAAAAAAACTGTTATATGTCTCCTTTTGTTTTATGCAAGTATACATGAACAAGCATTACTGAATGAAAATTGCTTGTCAAAAATGTGACAAATGTGAGATGGGGCCATGATTTTGATGGTATGTGTCATTTATGTCAGCAAAATGAGAGAAGTGTCACTAAATTTCAGAGCTTTTACATGGCACTTAGAAAACTCTGCAGTATGCAATCTACTTCTTCTGTGACCTAGTCAAGGTGATTTATCATAGGTAAAATGCATGTCTTTTATGACTTTTCAGTGACATACTTGACACATAGTACAAAATGATACAATCTGTATAGTATAAAGTTACAGTGCATACCAAAGCAGAGATGTTATGCCTTTGGGTTACCTAATTCAGTGTTTGCAAGCACCTTATCTGATAGCAAGAAAAGAACAAGAAGCTGCTACCAAAATAGTTTTCAACCTTTTCCAATAGACTTCTAGTACCCCTGTCCTAATGTATGCTATGGACCCTAACTTTCTTTGTTTTAGGCTTTTTGTTACTGTTGTTCTGTTTTGTTTTGTTGTTATTATTATTACTATTATTAATAGAGTGAATGTCGTACAATGTTGTCCAGGCTGGTGTTGAACTCTTGGCCTCAAGCGATCCTCCCACCTTGGCCTCCCAAAGTGCTGGGGCCAGTTTGGGTTTTTTTGAACAGATTTTAGGGCAGAGCTCTGGCCTATACCCTGATGTGTTATTGAGTCTAAACTAGACTCTATTCATTCATTTCCGTTTATCAGTTGGCTATTGACTTTTTTTTTTTTTTTTTGAGATGGAGTCTCGCTCTGTCACCCAGACTGGAGTGCAGTGGCATGATCTCAGCCCACTGCAAACTCTGCCTCCCAAGTTCAAGTGATTCTCCTCCTTTAGCCTCCCGAGTAGCTGGGACTATAGGCGAAAGATGCCTGCCATCATGCCTGGCTAATTTTTGTATTTTTATTAGAGACGGGATTTCACCATGTTGGCCGGGCTGCTCTTGAACTCTTGACCTCAGGTGATCCACCTGCCTTGGCCTCCCAAAGTGCTGGGATTACAGGCGTAAGCCACTGCACCCAGCCTGAATTTTTTCTTTTTTCTTTTTTTTTTTTTTTTGAGACAGGGTCTCACTCTGTCACCCAAGCTGGAGTTCAGTGGCACAGTCACACCTCACTGCAGCCTCTACCTCGTAGGCTCAAGTGATCCTCCTGTCTCAGTCTCCAGAGTAGCTGGGAATACAGGCACAAGCCACCATATCCGCTAATGTTGTTGTTCTTTTCTCTTGATTAATAATTGATGCATACTAGTTTGGTATGTTTTCTTTCTTTCTTCTTTCCTTCCTTCCTTCCTTCCTTCTTTCCTTCTTTCCTTCTTTCCTTCTTTCCTTCCTTCCTTCCTTCCTTCCTTCCTTCCCTTCTTCCCTTCTTCCCTTCTTCCCTTCTTCCCTTCTTTCCTTCTTTCCTTCTTTCCTTTTCTTTCCTTCTTTCTTTCTTTCTTTCTTTCTTTCTTTCTTTCTTTCTTTCTTTCTTTCTTTCTTTCTTTCTTTCTTTCTTTCTTTCTTTCTTTCTTTCTTGAGATAGGATCTTGCTCTATTGCTGAAGCTGGAGTGCAGTGGTGCAGTCATGACTCCCAGCCTTGGTTGTTTTTGTTTTATGTTTCTTAATTTTAAACAAGCTTTAATCATAAAAACTTAAAAGTGTAAAAGCCTAAGTTACAAATTCCTCTTTGCCATGTCCTTACCCCTTTTCCTTGCACTGTATCCACTTTCCTCTGCAAGTGTGCATCCATTCAAACCTTTTCCCATATATTAAATTTATAGATATATGTTCATATACATACACTTACATAAATGGTTAAAGGACATACCAATTTTTTGAGTGCCACTTTGAACTGTCTATTGCAACACTTAGTAATAATAGCTCTTTGTTTTGTTATTCTTCCCTGTTTAATAGGAGGTTGGAATTCTACCCTGGTTTAACTGATCCCTCAAATACATTCAGATGTGGTCATAAAGAAGCTTTAGCTTCATAAAGAAGGAAGACAAAGGAATTGCCACTTCTGTTAATTTAATCAGAAAGTTTTAATGATGTCTTATTATTTGGGTTTTTATCATAATGATTTGTTTTAATGCTGAGTTCGATTTCAGTTTTATATTTGTTCTATCTTCTGCCACATCCAAGGATAATTTAACTATTCAAATGAAGTAGTCCCTTAAAAAATTATCCTATGGAATGGATTTGAAGGGGCAGGCAAAAATGGAATAAAGTACTTTCCAGTAGATTAGACAATTGCAATCTAGTTCTACTGAAGCCCTATGACATGATTGCTGCTAAATTTAATGTATATTTTCTGTTTTTTGCTTGTTTGTTTGGTTTTTGTTTTTGAGACGGAGTCTTGCTCTGTTGCAGGCTTAAGTGCAATGGCGCAATCTCAGTTCACTACAACCTCCACCTCCCAGGTTCAAGTGATCCTCCTGCCTCAGCCTCCTGAGTAACTGGGATTACCCAGCTAATTTTTTGTATTTTATTAGAGATGGGGTTTCACCATGTTGGCAAGGCTGGTCTCGAACTCCCGAGCTTAAGCAATCTGCCTGCCTTGGCCTCCCAAAGTGCTGGAATTTCAGGTGTGAGCCACTGTGCCCAGCTTGGGGTTTAAAAAAATGCTTCCATTATTTCATTTCTAATGGATAAAGAGAGACATCTAAGAAGTCTGGAGTTTAAAATGTTGAAAAAATGAGATATTCAGGCTACAACTATAGGGGTCATGTTTTGAATTGTGTTTTTAAATGGCATGGAGTTTTCTAAGAATGGGGATGTATTGCAACCTCTCACATGGAAAGTTATAACTAATGTTCGAAGGGGATTGGGGAACCAGGGCCATAGAATTTTGGAAAAATATTGGAAGATGACTTAACTGTGGGCCATTTGACCATGCTTCCTAGACTTCCTCCTGTATTATCTCTGCACCCTCTCCTACCTAACCTGTTTGCTATAGTCACAAATGCAAGTTAATCTTCTTTATCACTTTTATCATTAGGCCTGTGCTACAGCTTCAGAAATTAGAAAATTTTTAAGTGGAAAAGGGGTCTTTGGAGACTACTGACTCCTTTCCCTGGTCTGAAGCAGTAAAACCATGAGCTGAAGTTCAGTACAATCACAGTTCATCTTTCCAAATGCTTCCTACTAAGTTTCTTTCTTTTACCTTTTTTTTTTTTCGTTAAAAAAGGATAGATAATGAGAACAGAATGAAATTAAATCAAAACTAAAAACTGCCCCCACCCTATACCCTCTGGATAAGTGCCTGTCCCTTGGCCCTTTCCTACTCTGTTCACTGTGATGGCTCTTTCTCCTCCTTCAGACTCTGGCTAATCTTCATCTCCTCAGGGAGGCCTTCCTCAGTGCAGCTTCACGCCCAGTGAAAAGTGTTCTAGCATGATTAACACCACAGTTTGATGTTCTCCTGTTTGCCTCTCACATTAAACAATGAGGATAGGGGATTTGTCTCTATCTTAATATCTTCAGCACCAAGCACAATATCCAACACTCAGTAAATATTGGTTACATGGATGGATGAATGAACAATTGACTGAGTAAATTAATTGGACAAACAGTTCTTTCTTAGATGTCATATGTGTATTTCAAACTAGAGGAAGAAGGATGGTTTAGAAGTCCCTGTCTGAATCCATATTAAAGCTATAGTCATTTTATTTATACCTTTTTAAGACTTTGTGTAGAGGGGAATAACCGTTACTTTGGAAAATGACTTCTGCATGATCTAGTGATTGCTGATGGGCCAAAAGGCATCATGACAGCAATTGTCCATCCATCGTTTGGTAATTTGCTGGATTCCCCCTCAGCCCATAGAAGTGATTCCAGAGGCTTATTGCAGGGTCCTCTGATCAATTGGACTGGGCCAAACTGATGTATAAAAATTTTCTGGGGCACCTGTACCAAGAAGCATTTCAAAATTTGTGTGCGATCACGTTTAAGTTTGATTGCCCTTTTTATTTGTTAGGATGATTATAAGAATGATAAGATCTGTATCAGAACTAAATATGTTGTGAAAACTGCTAAACAGTGACATTTGGAAAACACGATTAAGTGTGTGTGCTTTTTGTAAAAGTGATGAAAGTAAAACAGGATTAGCAAAAATTGGGGATTCAAGATTAGCATAGAAATTAATTTCTGAACAAACAAGTTGTCTTGTTTCATTTAATTACTTCCTGTGTGATTATATAAAGCTGAAGTTAATTTCTGAACTTTCTTTCTTTTAGTCTTTAAAACTATAGTAGTGTTTCTCAACTAAAGAGTTGAGAAGTTTTATTTGTGTCTATGTCTAGAATCCTGTTTGGCGTCCTCTTCATCGTGCAGTGGCCAATCAATGCCTGTTTATACCCTTGTGAGCTTCTAATGAGTTGCTTCTGACCCTAATTATCTCATGCAGCACTTTCCAGTTTGTATCTCAACCATTCCCTACTCAGTATATTTTTGAAGAAAATCCTCCTCTGCTGATTCCGCCAAGCAATCCTGGGAAAGCTTCTTGAAGAGACTGCTCAGCAGCCTTAAATCAGCAAGTGCTTAATCAGTATGTAAAACTTGCTCCTCTGGTTTAAAGAGTCAGTTTCCATAAAAGCATCTATCTCCACACAGCAGGGTGACTGTGAAGGGGGCTGACCCCTTATAGGGCCTGCAATGTGGTCCAGTCTTTCTACTTCATTCAGAAATGAGACAAGGTAAAAAGAAGGGCAGGCTGAGGTGACAGATGTCTCAATGCCATACTCCCTGGCTTTGCGGAATTGTTCTAGGTTTAAGTTCCTCATTTCTGAGGCTCTGTTTTTCTCCTTGCCATGGCCAGCTAAACCCCTGGACCTTTATCATGCTTATCTTAGCTTGACATGACTTCTTAGCTTCGTAATGCAATGTTTTATACCTGGGTGAAATATAAACACACTGAGCCCTTGTTAAACTGGTACTGGTTTATTCTGGACAGTAGTTCCATTGCTCCAAATTGAAAGCTACTCTTCTTCCTGGTACAGTGAGTGCTCAGGTGCTTTTAAAACACTGTCTATCCCAAATTTCTGAGTAGAAATCTCTTCATTTCTAGACTCCCAGTATTTTAAGACAAACATGTTTTCCTGTAATTAGGTTTTACAATGATACAGTAAATGTATTCCTATGGCTGTCTGAATATCCATTGAGAGTACAAAATGATCAAGAAAAAGGAGAAATCTGTGCATGGCATTTAGATATTAAATATGTGTGTTTGTGTATAAAGTCATGTTGGTTTTGTATATAAATACACTTTAGGAAAAACATGGTCAAAAGGATAAAATAAATGCTAATGATAGCTCTGGAATTGTATTACTGAAGGAAAGTAAACATATCAAATAGCTCTATAAACATTAGCATTAAATGCAACTTGATATTTTTAAATTAAAAAGTATAATAATTCATTGAAATTTACTGAGAAAGTACTTATTAGAATTTTATAAACTCATTTACTCTCAAAATTTTCTTGCAGATGCTATTTACATAAGTAATAATAATATTAAATCAATATTTTAAGGTATAATTCAACTTCAACGTTTAAAAAACAGACAAACTTCGATATAGCAGTTACTATATTTTAATCAATTATAATCAAATAGCATAAACTAGAAAAATACTGTGTTAATAGTAATCAGTAATTATGAAAGTGTTAATTTTACAGAAGAAAATCACCAATTATTATTTCAATAATTTATTACTATGAAGAGAGCATAAACAGATTATTTTAGCATTCTTTGCAGAAATTACTTCCTAATGAGAGCACTGTTCTGGTTTCTGTCACTGACTTCCTGTGTGATCTTTTGGATAGACTTCAATGTTTCCATATAAAATATAATGATAAAAATGTTGAAACCTAATTTTAAGATGTACTGACTGTTATGCTCTGATGTTTGTGTCCCCTCAAAATTCATATGTAGAATTAAGCAGTGGGTCCTTTTGGAGGTGACTAGTTCATGAGGGTGAAATCCTCATGAATGGGATTAATCCCTTTATAAAAGAGGCCCAAGGGAGCTTGTTTGCCCCTTCTGCCATGTAAGGACATAGTGAGAAGGTGCTATCTATGAGGAATGAGCCCTTATCAGGCACCAAATCTGCTGGCATCCTGATCTTGGATTCCCCAGCCTCTAGAATTGTAAAGAATAATCTGTTAGTAATTATCCAGTTAGTAGTGTTTTTGTTATATTAGCCCAAATAGACTAAGACATTGCCTAAATGAAATATAAAAGATAAAGCATTAAGAATAGTCATGCTTGGCCATGCAAGGTGGCTCATGCCTGTAATCCCAGCACTTTCAGAGGCCAAAGCAGGCAGATCACCTGAGGTCAGGAGTTCAAGACAAGCCTGGCCAACATGGTGAAACCTCATCTCTACTAAAAATACAAAAATTAGTAGGGCATGGTGGTGCATGCCTGTCATCCCACCTATTTGGGAGACTGAGGCAGGAGAATCTCCTGAACCCTGGAGGCAGAGATTGCAGTGACCTGAGATCGTGTCACTGGACTCCAGCCTGGGAGACAGAGCAGACTCCATCTCAAAAACACAAAACAAAACAAAGCAACAAAAAAAAGAATAGTCATGCTTAATATTTATAATGGGTTCACTAAACATAAATGTATAGGAATATTGATAGCAATTTCCCTAGCATGAAAAACATTAATATTGCCACATATTGACATTTACATCCACATATGACATTTAAATTTACTGTGTGTGGTTGCTAAATAAAGGGCTTGATATAATCAAAGAAATTTTAGAGCTCAAAGGATTCTGAAAGAGCAGCCAGTCCGTTCAACCTCCTTACTTTATGGATGCGAAAATTAAGATTCAGAGAGAAGATATGTTCATATGTGTTCAGCGAGTTACTGCAGATCCAGGTCTCCTCAGCTCTGGGTGTTATTTTGAACCTGTTGATCCAGATCCCTGAGACTTTTGCTAGGAATCCTTATATATGCCTGCCGAGCATTGTCTGGAGACTTCACATACAGTGTCCCACAGGCACTATTTTTCAAATGTACCTAAATGTCACTAGAATGAACAAAATCTGCTCATTTTAAAATGATAAGAAATTTGTGAGTTTTTTTTGTCATTTTGTATTTGTCCCAAATTTTGTCAAAACACAAAATAGCACATGGAAACTACTGATATTTCTTGAAGTGAATATGAAAGGTTTGGTAGCCATGGCACAGCATCCCTTCTTATGCCTATTTATTAAACTTTGGATGATTCAAAATGTTACAAATATGTTGTTACCTGAGCAGGTGTAGGTTTTAAAAAAAGTTACAAATATGGAATGGGATGATGACTTAATCCTTCATTTATTATTATTATTTATCATTATTATTATTAACTATGGGGACAGAGGACCTGTAGTACTGTTGCAAAGATTAATCTGAGACCAAGGACTCAGACAAAGAACCCAATGAAATGTTACAATATGACAAGTACTTTGATATCGGTATGCACAATGTGCCACTAGAGCACTATTTACCATGAGCTTATACCAAGTGAAAGGTAATTTCTCCTTGTTTTATAGGTATGTTAAGATACATTGAACATTTGGTTTTAATGGCATTTTTCACTTAACTCCATAGGAACATATACCGTCTTTTATCCTGACTTACTAGCAGCACACCTGACTTTCTCTGATTTTTTTAAACACCTCTAGAGAAGCCTACAAAACGCTGTGGAGTCTAATCTTTATACTTAGCACTGTCAGGACATTCTTTTTTTCTTTTTAACTTTATGGGAGTCTAAGCTCATTTTCTTTTGTTCATCACAGCATCCGTCATATTCTTAAAAATAGTCTTCTTTTTCTCAAGCAAAAGAATTCAAGTTACTCCAGTTCTTACAGAGCATATTTCCCATAATTTAGTGTACTCAGAAGTATTTGTATTAAATTGTGTTTAAGTCTGGGTGCGATGGCTCACATCTGTAATCTCAGCACTTGGGAGACTGAGGGTCAAGGATCACTTGAACTCAGGAGTTCAAGGCCAGCCTCGACAACATAGTGAGACCCTCATCTCTACAAAAAAATTAAAAATTAGGTGTGGTGGTATGCACCTGTGGTCCCAGCTATTTGGGAGGCTGAGATGGGAGAATCACTTGAGCCCAGGAGGTCCAGACTGCAGTGAGCTGAAATTGTGCCACTGCACTCCAGCCTGGGCAACAGAGCAAGACTCTGTCTCAAAAATAATAAAAATAAATTGTGTTCAGTGAAGAGACAGTGAGCAGCAGCATATCACTACCACAAAACATCCTGCCATGAGCCTGCACAAAGACAGAATTGGAAAAAACATGCCAAGGTTTTTTCCCAGATGAAACGAGGACCAGAATAAAACGCTTATTACCATTCAGCAAACCAACTAGACAGTCACAATCAGAATGTTCTCAGTGTCTCCTCTGCTATTATATTCTGTGAGTTCCATGCTCGCCTTGATGTATGTGCTTCATAACCATTAATTTTCATGAGTTTAACTATCACATCAGAAGAGACTGACTCCCGTATGGGGAGCTGCCATTAGCGGAATTTCTCAGGAAACAAGTTGCCGCGGGAGTAATGTTTTATTGAAATATAGCCAGAGTTTTCTTTTTTCTTAATTAAAAAAAATTTTTTTAAGTAACAAGGTCGCACTCTATTGCCCAGGCTGAAGCTCAGTGGTATAATCATAGCTCACTGCAGCCTTGAAACATGTGGGCTCAAGAGATCCTCCTATCAGCCTCCTGAGTAGCTGGGACTACAGGCATACATCACAGCACCTAGATAATTTTGTTTATTTTTTTAATAGAGATGAAGGGGTCTCACTTTGTTGCCCAGGTCGGTCTCAAACTCCTGGCCTCAAGCGATCCTCCCACTTTGGTCTCCCAAAGTGCCAGAATTATGGGTATTACCTACCACACCAAGCCAAGGTCTTCTTTAAGGCTTTCTCTCCATAGCAGAATCTGTCCCTCAGTTTCTCTTTGCATTAATTGAGACAGAGTCTCACTCAGTCACCCAGGTGGGAATGCAGTGGCACTATCATGGCTCACTGCAGCCTCGACCTCCCTGGGCTCAAGTGATTCTCCTGCTTCAGCCTCCCAGGTAGCTAGGACTACAGGTGTGCACCACCAAACCCAACTAATTTTTAAATTTTTTGTACAGACAGGGTTTCACCATGTTGCCCAGGCTGGTCTTGAATTCCTGGGGTCAAGAGATTCTCCCACCTTGGCCTCCCAAAGTGCTGGAATTATAGGTGTGAGCCACTGCACCTGGCCTCTCTTTGCATTTAAAATGTTTAGAGTGCAGATAAATTTTTGCACTTAAAAGAAAAACAGGCTGGGTGCAGTGGCTCACACCTGTAATCCCAGCAATCTGGGAGGCTGAGATGGGCAGATCACCTGAGGTCAGGAGTTCGAGACCAGCCTGACCAACATGGTGAAGCCCCATCTCTACTAAAAATACAAAAATTAGCTGGGTGTGGTGGTGTGTGCCTGTAATCCCAGCTACTCAGGAGACTGAGGCAGGAGAATCGCTTGAATCTGGGAGGTGGAGGTTGCAGTGAGCCGAGTTCACATCGCTGCACTCTATCCTGGGCGACAGAGTGAGACTCTGTCTCTCACACACACACACAGACACACACACACACACAGACACACACACACACACACACACACACACACACAGACACACACACACACACACAGACACACACACACACAGAAAATGAAAGAAAAACAGATATTTAGGCTAAAAATTGGGGAACACAGAAAAAGAGTTTTTGTTTAAACTGAGAAATAGCACATATTATTAAAGAATTATGAATATTACTTGTATTAAATCAACCAACACATATACAAGTGTTGATATTTTTAATTCTGGAATTTCCTACAGTCATTTAAAAATTTGATGTTTTAAGTGTTTGACTATATTATGATTTTTATTTTCTATACTACTATTACCACTGATTCCGCTGCTACTACTGTACTGTTAATACCACTAGGAGGACTTGTGGATGAATTCTGTGTTTTGCTTGTCTTAAAACACCTCCCTTCATAACTTTTCTTGGAATGTCCTGCTAAAAATTTTAGTTACATTGAAAGAAATGGAAACAGTATATGAAGAAGGGATGGCTGTTAGGAAATGGAATTTGTGGAATGCTCTTATTTTGGATGAGTTGCAGACGTTCAAATTCCACAGAAACCCAAATAAAAATAGTTACATGCCAGTTAAAACAATATTTCACTCAGTCTCAGAATGGCCTGTATGTCATTTGGTGGCATGGCGCTAACCTTAACGACTACAAAAAACAAAACCATGAGTCTACAAATCTGACAGTAGAAAAGAAAAACAACAGAGTTGATTCAAAGTGCTTCTAACATTCAGAATGTGAGTTTTGAAAACACACTAATCACATAAGTAATTTGAGCAAGTTAGTTGGTCAATTTGATAAAGTATTATTTTCTATTCAAATTTGTCACTCTCCAAGACTCTATTATCTATCTATCTGTCATCTATCATCTCTTTTTTATCATGCTTGTCATGTTTAAAATGATAAATTGTAAATGATGAAGCTATTATACTGTAACAGAAATGTAATCTATGGGCCAATTTCTCAGTTAAGATCCAATCCTAGAACATGAAAATGAGCTTGTTGCAGGCAGGCATCATGCCTTTCATCTTTATGCATCTGGCTTGAGCATAGTCTTTGTCTCATAGTGGGTGCAAATTGATAGTTGTTGAATCAGAGAATGTCTCCAAGTAATACTCTAAAGAGGAAGTCTACCTAGGATTCCAAAGTCATGTTGATTGTATTCTATCAATCATTGTAATTTTAAGGAATGTTTTAAATGAGAAGATATGATTAACATGTGCAGCATTAAAAAACACCCTCTTTTTTAAATTCTAAAAAAGTATAAAGATGTATAAGAACATATATATGAAAGTAAAATGAGTATATAAGAAAATATATAAGCTGAATATATTTTAAAGAAAATTACCCAGAGATAGTCACTGTTAATATTTTGATATATTTCTTTCCAGGCTATTTAACCTTTTTTTTTTTTCCTTTCCTTTTTTCTTTTCTTTTCTTTTTTTTTCTTTTTTTTTTTTTTTTTGAGACAGGGTCTCACTCCCATAACCCAGGCTGGAATGCAGCCGCGTGATCTGAGCTCACTGTAGCCTCAACCTCCTGGCTCAAGCTATCCTCTTACCTCAGCCTCCTGAGTAGCTGGGAGTACAGGCACGCACCACCACTCCCGACTAATTTTTATATATTTTTGTAGAGATGGGGTTTCGCCATGTTGCCCAGGCCATATTTATTTTTAATATTTGTATAAATTTGAGACCGTATGGAATTTCCAGAATATATAAAACCACAAGTAGATCTCATATATAAAATAATGCAGAATAAACTAAAACAAATCACCCTATTACCAGTTTATACTTAACACATACCACTTTAAAACAAGAGCTCTCAACAAAATTAAAGTAAAAACTAAAACTAAGTAAGATCTGGATCAACGTAATAGGACTTGGGGACTGAGGAATATTCCTAGAGCTCTAGATTGTCAGTATTCCTAAAGTGTTTCTACTTTGTAGGAAGACTCCACTTTCAAATGAGGACATTTCCTTTTAGTAACTTACAGAGTATTCTCTGAGTTTTAGGAGAGTTTGACAGACAAGAGTTTTCACTAAGTTGCAGGTGTACATAATGGCAGCTGATCAAAAAGTACCTTTGCAGATATCTATTGTGATGATTTAGCTAAAAATGCTTATCGGAATGGTGGATTGGGACAGTTGATTACACTGAGTTAACTGATGAGGCGACTAGTGGAGAAGTGGGGTAGGGTGAAGAGTTTTACCCTCAGGTAAATTCAAAGAATTGTCAGCAGCCTGTTCCATTACAAAGCAAACATACAGAATACTGTCAAAACCAGAGCTCTTTTATTAGAATTAGGATGGCACTTGGGATGCTAGCCACAATAATATGAACCTGCAGGCCACACTGCAGATGTACACACAGTAAATCAGAAGTGAGTATCCAAACTGCAGTAGCCTCTTTTCTTTCTAATTCCTAAATCACTGTGGCATATGATTTCTTTGGGGCCAAGAAGTTGCCTCGCACCACAAAATATTAAAAGGCATGGCATTATTTTGAGGTATCAAATGAAAAGATAACTTTTAACTACTACTACTAAATTTGTATTCTCTTGGCTTAAAAGAGTTAACTCACTTTCAGAGACATTTACTAACTGAAAATGAATTAGGCATCAAGGAAAAGAAGGTTAAGGGTAGTCACTCAGTTTTGATTGATATGCCCCAAAAGTCCTGCTCAAGGCTCATGTTATTGAGATGGAGAATCCAATTGTAAGTGGATCAGGTAGCATATTGCTCACTGTTTAATAGTTCTTCAGCTGGATTTTCTGATAGAATGAATGCACTGCTTCTACAACAAAATCAAATAGGATAACTGGCATGAAGCTATCCTGTTTGAGGAAGGAAGAATAAGGGAAGGTCTAAACAACCACATATTACTAGTGAAGTAGAATGACTGTAATAATGCCCTCAGAGAGAGTATTCTACTCAATGCCATTGTATCTTTAATAACTTTTTGCAATTTGGGGAAAAGAAGTACTGCTAATGCAAGAAAATGATTCTTGGGAAGTGGTACAGGGAGCATATTAAAATAAAGTCATCTGCCGGGCACGGTGGCTCACGCCTGTAATCCCAGCACTTTTGGAGGCTGAGTGGGGCAGATCACCTGAGGTCAAGAGTTTCAGACCAGTCTGGCCAACATGGTGAAACCCCATCTCTACTAAAAATACAAAAATTAGTTGGGCGTGGTGGTGTGCACCTGTAGTCCCAGCTACTCCGGAGGCTGAGGCAGGAAAATCACTTGAACCTGGGAGATGGAGGTTGCAGTGAGCCGAGATCGCGCCACTGGACTCCAGCCTGGGCAACAGAGGGAGACTCCATCTCAAAAAATAAAATAAATTAAATTAAAAAATAAAGTCATCACTGAATTAAGAAAAAAAATTTTAAGGATTTGTTTTAAAAATTCAGTCAAATAATTTGCAATTCAAGGAAGCTCAGCTCAATTATAAGACTGACTTCCCAATTTTAAAATGGGCAAAAGATTTGAATAGATAACTTATCAAAAAAGAAATACCAATTGCTAATAGTCACATAAAAAGATGCTAAACATCATTTGTCATATAGGGAGATATGAATTAAAACTACAATGAGAGGCTGGACGCTGTGGCTCACACCTGTAGTCCTGGTACTTTGAAAGGCTGAGGTGGGAGGATCACTTGAGGCCAAGAGGTCGAGATCAGTTTGGGCAACATAAGCGAGACCCTGTCTCTGCAAAAAAACTATTTTTAAATTGGCCAGTTGTGACAGCACATGCCTGTAGTCCTAGCTAATCAGGAGGCCAAGGTGGGAAAATCACTTGAGCCCAGGAGTTTGAGGCTGCAGTGAGCTATGATCATGCCACTGTACTCCAGCCTGGGCAACAGGGGGAGACCCTGTTTCTAAGATAGATAGATAGATAGATAGATAGATAGATAGATAGATAGATAAAACTACAATAAGATACCACTTCATATCCACTAGAATGGCTATCACAAAAAAGATAGACAACAACAAGTGTTGGCCATATTATATTATAGATTATAGAGAAACTAGACCCCTTATACCTTGCTGGTGGTAATATAAAATGATACAGCCATTTTGAAAAAATGTTTGGCATTTTCTAATAAGGTTGAACATAAATTGACATAGGATCCATCAATTCTACCTATAAGTATCTACTCAAGAGAAATTAAAACACATGAACACAAATATTTGGTTGCTCAGAGCAACATTATCCATAATTGCCAAAAAGTGGAAACAAGCTAAACATCAGTTAAGTGGTGAATGGATAAACAAATTCTGTATATCCATGCAATGGAATACTATTCAGCAATGAAAATGAAGGAACCACTGAAGCATCCTAAAACATTTATGAACCTCAAACATATTATGCTAAGTAAAATAAGCCGGATCCCTAAGATCACATATTGTATGATTCAGTTTATACAAAATATCCAGAATAGGCAAATTTCTCAAGACAGAAAGTAGAGTAGTGGTTGCCTGAGGTTGAGGATGAAAATGGGACTAGTTATAAACGAGCCTAAGGGACAAAAGATACGGCCTGAATAGATTAGTAAACAGAGTTATATAGGGGGCCCAGGATGGACTGTTGGATGCTCTGGATTGTACTGTTGGGGCGGGGTGAGGGGGCAAAGTGATGAATAAATTTAGAAAATTTAAAGAACCATGGGCTTAGAAAGTACAAGGCAACTTTTGGCAAGGAAGGTCCAGAATCACCGGCTTTATAACATGAATGGGACAGGTTTGTTGTGGGAAATCCGGAGATCCAAATCTAATGAAATAGACTTTAGGTGTGGGATTTGGATGAATATCAATTTACTTGGCTTCATGTGTATAGCAATAAAAAATTATCTTTGTGGAGGGGGATGGGGTAACGGTCATAGACAAAACCAAAGGTGGAGCAAAAGGTAACAGATTTGTTCTAGGTGTGGTAGTGAATATAGGTGGGTGTTAAATTTAGGGTAAACCAGGAAGAAGGGAAGCCTTGTCTTTGGGCAAAATCAAGTCAAACTAAATAATATTAGAGCTGCAAAGGGACCATTTTGTGGATGAGGAAATCAGCTCAGGGAGATTCAGTGACTTCTGAAGATCACACAGTATTTGCATTTGAAGAAAATGCAGAAATGTGAATTGGCAAAACAAGTATTTACCATCTATTGTAGCTTAAAATAATAGGGAAAACTAACAGAGACTTAACTGTGAAGTGATTAGCCACCTAGCCACCACTATCTCAGGTTTCAGAACCTGAGATAAAATTCAGGTTTCTTGATTCCCCAGTTCAGTGGTCTTTCCACTACAGACTACTGTGTATGTAATAATTCCTTTGCACTGTAGTCAGACAGTTTTACCTTTTCTTTAAGCTGGTAATTGACTGTGCTCTACTAAGGAGAATGTAGTAGATAGAGGAGGAGCTCTACTAAAGAAATGCCCCAACTTGGAAAAGCAACCATTAGTTACTGATGTGGTGGAATTCAAAAGTAACTCAAGTGTCAACAAATCCAAATGGGACACATTTTATTATAAACCTTGTGGTCCAAAAAGGAAAGACTAAAGCAGGTGGAAAGATCAGCTCAGCTTTATCAGCACCGGAGAAAACTACCTATTGTCTATATCTGAAAACTTTTCAACACAGTTACAGTGAGACCACCTACAATATAGGCAATGCCACTAATTGGCACATTTACATAATTAAAAACAAAAGGATAATAAAATGTGTGTTCTTTGCTTAGTATGTTTTGCTTTGAAAGAATTTTTTAAAAGGTCATTAAAGTCAATACAATCCAGTGGCGGCAAGAAGATGTTTGCATAGACCATTTCATGCCAGGCAATATTACAGCTATTGTGCTGCAAACAGAACCAGACAATACCTAATGTGGCCTGTAAGAGGCCCAAGAGATAATTAAGAGAGAAGGAAAAGAAGACAGATAATTAAAAAGTAAAAGGAAAGGATGAAGGAAAAAACACCTAAAGTAGGAGTAAGAGGGGGTTAAAAAAAGAGAAGAAAAGAGAAGGGTAAAAGAGAAAATAGAGACATACATGGTAGGCAGCCAGTTGCTTCAAGACAATTTACCTCATCCTGCCTTACACAGTGTCTCTTTGTCTTTCTCAACTTTCAACCCCACTGTAATTCAAATTTTTATTGTACAAGGAATACCATGTTCATTGTAGAAAATTAGAAAACACAGACAGGGAAAAAAATAAACATTACCTATAATCTCACCATCTAGTTAAAATCTCTATTAACATGTTGGTCAATAATACTGTCATCTTGTTTTCAGACATTTTCTTTTTATAAGAATCATACACCTTTTAAGGCTGGGCGCGGTGGCTCACGCCTGTAATCCCAGCACTTTGGGAGGCCGAGGCAGGCAGATTACGAGGTCAAGAGATGAAGACCATCCTAGCTAACACGGTGAAAACCCATCTCTACTAAAAATATAAAATTAGCCAGGCATGTTGGTGGGCGCCTGTAGTTCCAGCTACTTGGGAGGCTAAGGCAGGAGAATGGCGTGAACCCAGGAGGCAGAGCTTGCAGTGAGCTGAGATCGAGATTTTGCTATTGCACTCCAGCCTGGGTGACAGAGCGAGACTCCATCTCAAACAACAAAAACAACAACAACAACAACAACAACAAAAACATACAGCTTTTATTGCTTTGTACTATTTTTTTTCCACATAAAGTATTATGGCTATTTTTCTACCTCAATAAATACATGCTTCTAAAATATCATTTTAAATAATTGCTTCCTTTTAAATTTAATTCTATAAGAATTTAATTTATAGGATACATATAGCTGTTTACGTAGCTTTTGCTACATCAGTTTTACATTATTGTCATGTTTGTAAAATATCAGACTAACTAATATTTTGTGGCACAGCATAAAAAACAGCTATTTAATGTCTATTCCTATAAGAATTAGAACCAGAAACAAATGATGTATGTGATATAGGCCTGTCCTGAGCTGTGCTGAAGAGGAGTAAGAAGCCTAGTTGGAGAAAGAAGGTGACTATTCCTATTCCTCACTGTATAACAGATGTATATGAAAGAAGCTATGTGTTCATCAAAAGAATCACATTGTAATTTGAGACATACAGAAGTACAGATGCACCTCAACTGATGATGGGGTTACTTCCCAATAAACACATCATAAATTGTAATACTGTAAAGTCAAAAATGCATTTAATACACCTAACCTACCAAACATCATAGCTTAGCCTAGCCTAACTTAAACATCATCAGAACACTTACATTAGCCTACAGTCAGGCAAAATCATCGAACACAAAGCCTATTTTATAATAAAATTTGTTGAATATTTCATGTAATGTATTGAATACTGTTCTGAAAGTGAAAAAAAAATGGTTGTATGAGTGCTTAAAGTACAGTTCATACCAAATGCCGTCACTATTGCTTTCGTACCATCATAAAGACAAAAAATCTTAAGTTGGACCATCGTAAGTCAGGGACCTTCTGTATTTAGAAGTATGTACGTATTCATTGAACTAGAAAAATAGTTGTATTTTTGCCTTTTTGAAGAAAATGCAAAGTGTGAATTGGCAAAATATGTATTTACCATCTACTGTAGTTTAAAATAATAGGGAAAACTGATAGAGACTTAATTGCGAAGTGATTAGCCACCTTACTGTTGGCTTCAGAAACTATACTGCACTAGTTCTTTAGAATGCTTCCAGATGTTTCAAACCCATAGTTATTTGTTGTTAGTAACACACATTTACCTACTAGAGAGATGTTATGTGGAGATATGTCTATTGTACTTGAAGAAGGACATTTAACTCAACGTTCACAGGTGAATTCAGTGATTTCTTTAAATGATTTGTATTTTCCAAAGTGATTATCTCAGCTGGCACTTCAAAATATAAAGCCTTCTGTTACCACAAATCCACAGAAATCCATAAAACCTAGAGTGTTTCATTTTATATTATCAAACATTTTATATTATCAAACATTCTACTAAACATCTTCTAGTTATTATATAGAGCCAAATATTCATTTTGTTATTCCTACGTAGAGAGACTCACAATCTAAATTTGGTCTAAAGAGAGTGGGAAATTCACAAAAATTATGTTCATGAGGTTAAACAGTCAAGCAATGCAAGTTCCTGTTTCCCATTGTAATGATTTACAAATGACAGTGGTAACAATCTCAAAGAGAGAATTCAAATCCTTCAGTTAGCAACCCTTGCAATTATTTTTTTAGCTTTATGGGGTTAACTTTATTGGGGTTGATTAAATTCAAGCTGTGATCTTTCATAAAAACTCAATAGAGGGTCCAGATGGCCCAACAATACCTCCTTTTGTGAGACGAAATAACTTGAAGATTTTTGTCTAATTAAAGTATTTGTGCTGGTGGGATCTGAATGAATTGTTTTTCCTTTAAAAGGAGTCTGCATTACAAATAATCTTTACAAAATACTAATTATTTAAAAATAGTGTGCTGCTTTCACTATTTCAGTTATGTCCTAGGACTAGAGTTGCATGAGAATGACATTTTGAAGCTAGACTCTGATACCATCTTTGGGATTTCAGTCTGAAAATACAGTTCTGGAATATCAACAGAACAAGGCTCTGTGGAACAAAATGCCAAGAAGGTCAATGCACTACTTTCCTCCTGTTCCAGTCCCATGCTCACAATTACCTTAACTCTTGTCAAAATATTTTCTACAGTAATAGCCAAGACATAATTAGCACCTTTTCTTCATGTTGAAAATATCATTGGTAGCCATAAAACAAATTTGGGGAAAGCCCTTAAGCACCTTAACACAGCAAATGGCTATTGGGGATTGATACACCATTATTAGACTACCTGAAGGATTAACATCCCATCTTATCCTGCCTTTTTTTCCTCCCCCCAAGTAGGCCTAATTGTATGAGATAGAAAAAGAGAAGTCTAGGCAGGAGATGGGGATAAGGTAAAGAGTGGAAATACAGTTGGAAATTAAGCAAATATCTTAAAAGTGTTTTGGCTATTTAGTTATTTACATCATTATTCTCCATCCTCTTTGTGTATTTTGTCTGTAATCAAGGTGATATTCTGAGATAGGTTGTTCTCCAAAAGCCTGTCTTGTATGAGACAGGCTAAAGTATTGGTCGATTCTGTCATGAGTGGTAAGGCCCTTTATTTGGCTTTTCATATGTTCTTGATTGAGACTACAGAAGCCAAAGTTGTTATGATCAAAGATTTCCAGCAGGGGGTGTAGCCGCCTCTATAGGGTAAGTTCTTTTGAAGCCACATCGTATGAAACATTTGAATACTGCAGTATTACCACTAATGGTAGAAGCTGGGATTATGATAACTTTTTTTATGACTGTCATGTCTTTTGATCTCAAAAAGACCATGCATATTAATACTTTATCAGGATATGATGAAGAACTAGAGATTTATGAAGAAAATTTAAATTAAAAACCTAAAATGCCTGACAAAATCTTATTCTAATTTTTTCAAAGTAAATGAGGAACAAAGAGTCCAGTTATTTTAATCATCCGGTACAGCAGAACAGTGGCTTAACTTTTTTATTCTAGATAAGAAGAGTAGTTGATTTGAGAGGGCTCGTTAATATTTATTCCATTTCTCTCCCATATTTCTGTGTGCACACGTGCATGTGTGTAAATAAGTTACCTATTTTCTTAAAAATTCTCCTTTTGAGTAGGGAGGGTGGGTGTTTTAAAACTTTTTCTCTGAAGTCTTGGCTCCTGATCAATTTTTAAAGATGCCATCTTATATATTTTTCCTCCTGCTCCTTAATGCCTTTCATTTATAGATATATAAGCATTATTAGCTACAGAATTCTGGCCCCCAATTCCCATTTCAGATTTTTATTGATATAGAAAACTCTATTTTTTGAGAAGAGCAAATTACATACAATAACTTATTTGTACTGGTAAGCACCTTTAGACTATTAGTATTGATAAGAAACAAAGTCCTACATTTCCAGGCTCCCTAAATCAAGATAAAGAACTGAAAATAATGTCGACTATGAAAATCATTGTTTGGAAATCGTGATTTTTTTTTTTTAATATCTTCTGGTGTCTTCATTATAAGAAAATAAACGAGATTTCAAGTCTTCCCCGCCTCCAGTATCATGACCTGTAACTGAACATTACACCTTTTTAATGTTTTCTTTAGAAGCCCTGATTTATTTGGCTTTTATGTTGATACATGTCCATGGTTATTAAAATTTCTGATTATTTAGGACATAATTTTTAAAGTATCTTTAGGGTATACACTGTATAGTACTTAACATCTTATTCAGGTTATGACTTTGAACTACATCATTATAACACTAAAAAAGCAACCTTGGCAAACATCAGTACCTTACATAACATAAAAAATAAAGAATAGCTTGAATTTAAAATACTTTCTATATGTTTACTTCAGGTATTCTTAAGGGCTTTTAGTACAAAGATAAAAAATGCGTTGGAGTGCATTAACTTTCCAACTTATATAAATGGTGTAGATACCTATGGCATTAATACCACATTTTGATGGTTGGATCACCCACCAAATTCCCTTCTCTCCTTTTTTACTTTTTTCTGTTTACTTTCATTGCAAGTTTCTTTCCGTACCCTTCTTTCCCACCTACAATTTGTAACTGAAAGAAAGAAGTAGCTACAGACCTTACCTAACCTACTCTTAACCTACTTGGTAGGGAGGATTCAGATGCTCGAATAAGGGATTTTAGTCATGCCTTTTAGAAATTAGGGAGCAAGAGATATATAGAAAAATTAGAAATGTCTCTTCTACCTTTATTAAGTTTACCTTTGAGAAATATGAACAGGGGCAGAAGGACGGAAAAACAAACAGAACTTCTGCTGGAATATTGTGACAGATTTACTGACAAATATTTTCTAACAGATTTTTACCAACAGGCAGTTTTTGTTTTCTTTACTGACAGACCGTAAATGTACTTCTGGTTGGCAGCAGCTGCATCATTATAACACTAAAAAGCAACCTTGGCTAACTTCATTACCTTATGTAACGTAAAAAATAAAGAATAACTTGAATTTAAAATACTTTTTATATGTTTACTAACAATAAACTATTTTCAATGCAGGAAATAAATCTTTCCCCAAAGAGGAATCCCCCCTCAATTACTTTCTTTTAGACTTAACAAATTGGAGTAGATGTGGTTTTGCTCATTCTTTTATCTGCTGGCAACTATTTTAAGTCTCCTGTGTAAGGCAGATTCCGATGACCTCGGGAAAGTCACAGGACCTCAGTTTCTTCAATGGTAAAAGCAAAGGCAGTGGTTTCGACCGTCCTTTCTCACTGCACCATTCAGCGCCAGTGCCCTCATGAGAAACACACCCAAAGCCCAGTGTGCTCTATCTCGAGACTTGTGAAATTTCTAGAGTCTCAAAGTATGTTTAAGGCGGTATAATAAAAGCCAGGTGGCCGACAGTTCCTAAAGTTAGGCTGGTAGTGGCGTGAACAGGGTCTTTTGGGCCACCCTGAGACCCGCCCCAAGTCTTGGCTTCTCGCTCCACTTCCACAGAACGTACTGAATCAGGGGCCTGCATCCCCGCGTGGTGCCGGCGGAGAAATGGACTCCTTTTCTCGCTCCTGTGGAGTTTCGTCTTCTGGGTGAGTGTGGCACCGGGTCCTGGGCGGGTGATGTCTGTAGTTGGCAAGCGATCCTCAGCCAGAAAACTGGCCGCGCACACAGGCGGAGACACGCGAGCATGTTCCTGCGAACCAGCTTGGGCGCATGTTTTCCTCCCTTGCATTCTCTAATGCTCAGAGACCGTAAGGGGATTTATCGAGAAGCATTCGGTGCCCATGCCCGGTTTGAAACCGCGAGCACAATATCTGGTTCCTTTGCAGTACGGTGGTTTGCTCCTGAGTTACGACCAGAAACCGGAACAGAAGGAAAGGGAGAAAGCAGGGGAGGTTCGGGGACGACGGCGCTCCGGGCAGCAAGGCAGCAGCTTCCAAAGCGTGGAGGATGGGACTGAGGAGGAACGGAATACGGAGAAAGAGGGAAGCTGAGGAAAAATACTCACGCCAATGGGTAAAAGGGAAAAGGTGAGAAGGAATGGAGTAGGAGAGGGAACCAATGGTGGGAGAGGCGGAGGAAGAAGGGGGAGGGGCAGAAGCCAATGGGGGAGCGGAGAGGAGGGGGAAGCAGAGGGGAGGAGGGAGCGGGGACGCGAGCGAGGACGCGGTCCCGCGCGCTCGCCCCCTCCCTCCGACTGGATCGCTCGCGCCTTCCCAGGCTCCCGGGAGACGAGGGCAGGGGCGGGGCCGTGCCGGGCGCGCGGCGCGGGAGGTGTCGCGAGGTGAGGGGGCGGGGGCGGGGGATTGTGGGGCCGGCAGCGCGGGTGCGCGCGCGCGCGCGTCCCGAGCAGGCTGCGCCGCCGCTCCGCCCCCGGTCGGGTGTGTGGCTGCGCGCGCCGGGAGAGATGCTGAGGTAAAGTTCGGGGAGAGAGGGAGAGAAATCCGTCAGCGCGAGGGAGCCCGAGTGGCCGCCATTACTGAGCCCGGCGCGGCGGCGGGCGCTGGGGAAGGGGGGAGGGACGGGGCCAAGGCTGGTGGCGGGAGGGAGGGAAGAAGGGTGGGTGAGCTGGCTGCGGGAGCCGTGGGGCTCAGGGTTTCGGGGCGTGTGTGTCGGGGAGGGCGGGGGGAGGTGGCTGAAGGGACGCGCCGCTCGGTGAACGCGCCGGGGAAGAGAGGCGAGCGGAGAGTGGAGGAGGAGGTGGCGGCGGCGGGAGCGCTCCCCAGGAATGTCGCTGCCGCCGCCACCGCCGGGGCCGCTGCCGTTGAGGTGGAGACCGAGGAGACCGACGTTGTTAGGTAGGACCTTGCGGCTCCCGCTCCTCCGAGCCTGCCTGCCCCCTCCCAGACGGGGACCCTCCTGCGGCTAGCTGCCCCGCTCGGTCGCCGCTGCCGGTTGTAACCAGTTGAAGGGGCTGGGGCCCCGCGGCCGCCGAGGGGAGCCTGGCGTTGCATTCGGTTTTCGCAGGCCGGGCGGGCAGCAGCTGCAGCGTTAGGGATACGGTCGGCGTGAAGGGCAGAGAGGCCGGGGGAGGGGGTGCTTTCTCCACAGGTGACGGGGCCAGGGTCGGCGGAGGCCTGGTGCTGGCCGGGGATCGCCGGCCCCGCCAGGCGTCCGCTCTCGCCCGTCGCCTCACTTGCTCGGGTCTCGGGTGGTCCATCGGGAGGGGAGGTGGCGGTGTCCGTTGGCCGGGTTGCTGCTGTTAACGAGTTCCACCTGGAAGGGGGTACACGGGGCGGGTGGAGATTCTCAGAAACAGTCTCGGTTGCAAACTTAAACGCCTTGTAGGGGGATCGGCCCTTTCACTTTCCCTCATCTCCCCGACTCCTCCCTGGGTTCTCTTCACCAATTTTCCATCCGCTTTGAAGCTTGGAGTAAGATCTGAGAAGTTGTACTGCGCAACCAGAGCCCAGAGTCCTATGGGCTGACTGCGACTGGGTTGAGGCTTTGATACTGAGTTTTCGCTAGAATAACCTCCAGATTCTTCTTCTCTTTCCACTAAAGAAAAGTATCGGGGTGGGGGTGGGGAGCCGCGCGGGAGCGCGCGCGCACTTATCCACACAGAAATACTCCCTCTCACCCTCCCTCTCCAGCGTTATTAGAAATGCAGGAGAGCTGAAGGCACGGGGGTAGCTGAGGTTGAAAGGTGCACGGAAGTAAGGGCAAACTGTTATTAGGACATTTAGTAAAATCCCGAGAAAGTTGTAGGGGAGACGCTTATACTTCTACCATGTGATAGAAATTCGGATTTGGCCATAGCTTAATAAATGGGAATTCAAATATTTTGAGACAGAGCAAGATAGGCATATAGATGGGTTTGTGCTCACGTTTTAAGTTTAAATTCTCATCGATCATTTACTTTTTCCTTTGTGATAGGTGGGAAACTGAATTTAAAAAAAAATATTCAGGTGTAAAACAGCAAAATGCTTCGCTGTATTTACTAGTACTTGCTTATGTTGCCTTCTACAGGTGGCGGGTGGTGGGGGGGGTCGAGTTTGTCAGTTCCTCTTAAGTCCAGAACCAGTATTCAGTTAGAACAGTTAGGTGTTAGGTGGTGTTTATCCGCCTGAAGGATCTGGTTCACTTCATGGGAGATTGCTCTACATTTCCATTTAAAATGGTTCTCCTAACAAAAATTTCATCTAGATGCAACATTTGGAATAATGTTTGGTTTAAAAATATGTTAATGAAACCTTTTGCTGTTAATTCCAGTTTATTTGTACTTTAATACCATAAAACGGTATTCTTATTCAGTGTTTGTAGATAACCATACTAACCGTATAGGTAACCTACTGGACAGTTTTCTGAGTAAGATTTTGCTTTCATTTTAAATTCCTTTCTCATTTTTTGCTTTCATCTATCCTTTGTATACTAATTGACCTCCATTACCTTTATCTATAGTACAAAGAGTGGTAAGTATGTGTCACCAAAAACTTGCAAAGATACTGGAGCAATTTATGACTAAACACACTGGAGTGAAAGGCTGCGCATACCTATGCTTGTAACTTTCAAGAAATAGCACTATTGATCTAATTGACTTAAAGTGGAATCAGACGGTACAGATGATTAAATAACTATTGATTTGGTTGTCTTGTGTAGGCTACGTTTTTAAACCCAGATCAACATGTCTTATTTTGCCATTCTCTGTGCATTAATTATTAAGAGTACTGGGGAGTGAAGTGGGTTACCCTTTGATGTAAGAATTGTGGCAGAATTCTGTTATCTTTATGAGTTTTGTAGTGCCCCTCCCCATTTAAACGACCTTAGCAATTTTTAAAATGTGTTCCAAAATTATTACCTTAATTATGTCACAAAATACTTAAGTGTTTTGAAAACCGTCTTCCCTTCTTACTTGTGTTTGAAAAGCGTATTAGCACATTTTTTTGGAGAGTTATTTTGACCTTGAAAGGTAAGATTATTTAAGGAATGAATATTGTATTTGCATTCCATTTTTGGATTTGAAGTAGCGATACAGCTTATAATAAGTTTTCTAACTCACTTTTTTAATTGAAGAAAAAGGTCTCATAAAGACTTTACTAAACTTTTCCATCATTAGCAGGATGTAAGATGAGTGTTGGCCTTTAGTGATCACTTCTTAAATATGAAATGGCATAATAGAGATTTTCTTGGTAGCTACAGAATAAGTTTTGTCACAACTCTAGTTTCCACAGATACTATTTTAAGAACTATTTATTTGGGTTGTATGGTCCGCAGTTTTTTCTTTGCATACCAAGAAGGTGTGCAGTAATATAATTGGCTGAAGAAGCATTGTACAATGTTCTGTTTTAGTGATGTCTATGTCTCTAAAAGATACTTGTAATATATATTTACAGTACACCAAGGGAATTTAATTTCTAAAAGAACTGTGAAGAAACATCAATAAAGTGATTCATCATTCAGTAATTTGAGTAATCAGGCTCTTAAGTGCAGGCTTTTGTCGATCATTTTATTGAAGTAGGAAAAACCATATTAGAAATTAAGAAAAACGCTTCAATGCTAAGAATTTTAAGTACGAACTTTAATTGGTTTTCAAACTCTGTTCCTTGGATTCCTGTGGGTTTTTTCCTAGATTCCTTGAGACTTCCTATGACAACCCACCCTCCCAAACCAGGACAGCTTTTGTTTTTATGTATTAAATGTATTGTATTTAAATATAAGAATATTTAACTTAAATATAAGAAAAATATTTATTATTTAAATATAAGAAAAATAGCTAATGGGTACTAGGCTTAATACCTGGGTAACAACAAACCCCCTTGACATGAGTTTACCTTTATAACAAACTGCACGTGTCCCCCTGAACTTAAAGTTTAAGAAAAAGCCCCTAAAAAAAAAAAAACCATCTACATTAACTTTTTTTAAGTCTCTGATTTGTTATTCATTAGTTCAGATTACTTTTATTTAGCGCTTACTATGTGCCAACCCTGGAATTACCAAGATAAATTAGATACAGGTATAATAGCTCAAGCTGTGTAAAGGAGTAAATAGTTAAAAGTATTAAGATGTGAAGAAAAAAGAATGCCTGTTTTTCTCAGGACCTCTGGGAATCCTTCATAGAAGAAGAAACATTTTGAGTTTTAATTGCAAGTAGGAGTTTAGATGTAAGAGAGAACCAAAAAGGATAACCTTTTTTTTTTCCCCCTACTGTGTTTTGGAAGCTGTCTACAATACTTAGATTTGCAGTGAAATGAAACAGATTGTTAATGCTTGGTCATATATGTATGTTTTACTTCGTAGAATTATTACTTGGGAAAAAGAGCATAACCTCGTAATTTCATGGTTAAAATTTGACTAGTATGTCACTTGCTTAGAGTCTCAAGCTTTTCATCATGAAGAGTTAATGGTAAAAATAGATATTCATTTTTCTAGTGTTAGATTAGCCTTAGCTTGTTTTATTATCCCTGACCAATATTTTATTGAGCAGCGAGGCACTGAGTGATACAAAAAGTATAAAATATTACTCCCTTAAAAGATCTTTTAACTTTTGTGGAGAGACAGCGAGCATGACACTTTAAGAATTTGAGGTATATACAGGGAAATACATACTGATTTAAAAGTTAGTAGAAGGGAATTTAGCTAAAGGAAGTATTACTTGGATTACATACTGATTTAAAGGTTAGTAGAAAGATATTTAGCTAAAGGAAGTATTACTTGGAAGTAGCACACAATTGGGGTAGTGAAGGGGGAAAAAGACATTTAGGTAAGTTAATGACAGTGTGGACTGAAAGCACAGATAAGTAGAGGACAGATTAGCAGATGGGAAGAAAATATAAGATAAAAATGTGTAGTCCCAGCTATTCGGGAGGCTGAGGCAGTAGAATGTGGTGTGAACCCGGGAGGCGGAGCTTGCAGTGAGCAGAGATTGCGCCCCTGCACTCCAGCCCGGGCGACAGAGCGAGACTCCGTTTCAAAAAAAAAAGGTAAAAATGAAAGAGCATCAGTTTTGTATCTTATGAGCCAGAGTGAAAGATTTGGGGAAGGTATCAATGCAAGAGTGATAGAAGGGGTGATGTGGAAATAAACACGTAACATTGGAATAACTATTTGTCTAGTTACTGTATTTGGCTTGTCAAACAGCCTTGGAAAAACTCTTACCTTGGCTTCTGATATGGCATAATTTGTTTATTTTCTTTCTGTTGATCATGTTCTTTTACTGATTCAAAATTGTTTGTTTCTTTTTATACTTACCTTTTGAGAGCCACGGTAATACCTCTTTTAGAGAACTAATAAAAAATTAACATTACTATAATCTAGAGCCGCGATCCTTTTTGGTACCAGGGACTGGTTTTGTGGAAGACAGTTTTTTCATGGAATTGGGGGCGTGGTTTTGGGATGAAACTGTTCCACTTCAGGTCATCCGGCATTAATTAGTTAGATTCACAAAGGGAGCAAGCAATCTACAGTTCTTGCTCTTCTGAGAATCTACTGCTGCTGTGGAGGTGGAGCTCAGGTGGTAATGCCCGCTTTCCAGGCCACCCCTCACCTCCTGCTGTGCAGCCCAGTTCCTAATAAGCCACAGATGGGTACCAGTCTGGGGTTGGGGACCCCTGATCTAGAGAATTTAAGATCTAGATTTCTACTCTTCTGTATTAAACAAGTATCTAATTCTTCATATATTTTCTTTAGAAAATAAGAGTATTACACCAAATGGTCTCATAGGTAATTTTCTAAAGTTTATGATGCTGAAATTTGTGTTAATAATCCTAAACTTGCCTTGTTTCATTACCGAAGTTTCATCTGTCTTTGGAAATAACACCTGAAAGTCAAATGAACCACCATCTATTGCTGAAACTGATTAGTTTTTCATTAAGAAACACTGGCTTAATGTGTTGTCTTTTATTTCTTATGTCTAGTAGCCAGTTCCCAAGCTCTCTTTCTCTTGCATTGCTCATTTATTTATTTATTTATTTGAGATGGGGTCTTGCTCTGTCACCCAGGCTGGAGTGCAGTGGCGCTCAGCTCACTGTAACCCCTGCCTCCTGGGTTCAAGCTATTCTCCTGCCTCAGCCTCCTGAGTAGTTAAGATTACAGGCACATGCCATCACACCTGGCTAATTTTTGTATTTTTAGTAGAGATGGAGTTTCACCATCTTGGTCGGCCTGGTGTTGACCTCCTGACCTCAAGTGATCTGTCCACCTTGGCCTCCCAAAGTGTTGAGATTACAGGCGTGAGCCACCACGCCAGCTGGATTGCTCTTCTAAATTCTATGATAGTTCGAGAGCTTTTAGCCTGTAGTATTTTTCTGTCTCTTGGGCTGTGTGCCTAGTGTTGTATTCCTCTTCTAGACTAATCTGTAGTGCTTCTCTATTGCTTATGACAAGGTCTAACTCTTGTTTTCCCTTGAGACCTAGGGTCATAACTTATGTGTTCAAAACAGTATTTCTTTCCAACATGGGTACCGTGCTCAGCCATTCTACCCTAATTGTACACCTGGAGAGACGACTTTACAATCCAAATCTCGTCTGTTTTTTAAGGCTTACTCAAATCCTTCCTCATCATTGAAACCATTCATCTGTTTCAGGGATCTGCAAACTATGGCTTCTGGGCCAAATCTTACCTGCTCTCTATTTTTGTAAAATGGCTTTCTGCATTTTGAAATGATTGGGGGGCAAATTAAAAGAATAATATTTTGTGATATGTGAAAATTACATGAAATTCAGATTTTCCTAAGTAAAGTTTACTATAACATAACCATGGTCATTCATTTAAGTATAGTCTATGACTCTTTTGCAGTATGACAGCAGAGTTGAGTAGTGTGACAGACACTGTGCAACATGCAAAGCCTAAAATATTTAGTGCCTGGCCCTTTACAGAAAAAGTTTTCCAAACCGTGAGTTGTTTCAACTTGCACTTTCATTTCTTTGAATTCCTGTTGCATTTATTAGTACCATGGTATAACACATTGCCTTTATCTCCTCAGCTATGGTACTATTTATTATTATGCGTTTTAATAATATAGTGTGGAAAGTGCTTTTCAGTTTTTTGGGGTTTTTTTCTTAATGCATACTTACTTTAAAGCTTATACCTCTTGTTGATATTCTTTTTCAATCAGGTGCTGTCATTTTAAAAATTGTTAAGCCTTACCTAAAGTTGTTTGTATAATGAAAATGACGGTTTCTCTACTATATGGCATTGTAATATTGCATGTCAAATTATGCCCTTCTCCCCACTTCTCAGTTCTCCAAGGTGGAGAGAAAAGGACCCAGACACTGGAAGGGAGGTGAACTACCAAGCCATAGTTACTGGCTTGGTAGACTTTCCTATATGTACCTTCATACATTGGAAATCCCTGACAAAGTTAAACCGATAGTAGCTAAGCACAGTAAATAAATACTACGGTTGTTTACCTAGGTTGATGAACATGGGATGACCTTTGGTCCTTCTGTTTTCCATACTGAAATGAAAGAATTTAGAATGACTTGCACACCAAGGCCTCAGGGAAATAACATGTTATCAGAGTAGGGTGTAGATTAAATAATAGGGTGGAAGTTAATGTGTTTGGGAATAGTTTTGGTCATTGGTTTTTTGCATATTTTCAGCAGTGAAGTTTTTTTTCCCAACAAATTGAAATATCAGAAGATAAAAATAGGTAAAAGCAGAATTACCTTTGCTGTGTGGGTTTGCCAAACTCCCAGAGTACTTTCCAGTTGGACCCTCGAAGTACTACAAACCTTTAGGCTTACTGTTTATATACCCATAATGTGTGTTAATGATCACATTATAGTCTTAGGGGAAAAAACTGGACTTTTTATGTTAGTATATTTTGCTGTACTAGATGTAATGGGCCCAAAGCAGTACGTAATTGTTGTTAAGTGTTCAGGATTATTTAGTGGTTTGGAAGCTGAGTATTCTTAGTCTGGAGATTAAGTCATTTATTCATCAAATATTTACTGAACACTCGCTGTGTGTCAGGCACTGTTGCTGGAGATATGATTCCAAAACAAAAATCCCAATGCTTCTAGGTTATTTAGTCACCACATAATTTGTTCAAAGTTTTGACAGGTTGGTTCTCTCTTCATTTGCCTGATTATATGTTTCAAGACTAATTCATAGGAATAATGACTTTTTAGGGCGCATTTCAGCATAAAAATTGTGTGCTTTGTGGTATAAACTGTGGTTCAAAGGTGAAGTATTATTTTGAATTCAGGACTTTGAGACCACAACATAGTGAGACTCCGTACAAAAAAATTTAAAAATTACCTATGTGTGGTGGTGCACATCTGTATTCACAGCTGCTTAGAAGGCTGAGAAAGGAGGATCATTTGAGCCCAGGCATTTGAGGCTGCAGTAAGCTATGATCCTGCTACTGCACTGCACTCCAGACTGGGTGACAGTGAGACCCTATTTAAAAAAAAAAGAGAGATTATGGAATATGAGTTCCTCTCCTACAGGTATTACATTGTTGAATTACTTAGCTATTTTATGTGTGTTAAAATGACTTTTTGATTTCTTCTCACTTTTCACAGCATTGATAAATTTACCAGAAATAGCAACATTAAGAAAAGGCAGGCTGGGAGGTGGCTCACGTCTATAATCCCCATACCTTGGGAGGCTAATGGAAGAGGATTGCTTGAGCCCAGGAGTTTGAGACCAGCCTGGGGAACATAAGGAGAACCCCTCTCTACAAAATAATTTTTAAATATTAGCTGGGTGTGGTGGTGCATACCTATAGTCCTAACTAGACAGGAGGCTGAGATGAGAGAATCACCTGAGCGCAGGAGTTCAGGGCTGCCGTGAGCTATGATCATGCCACTGCATTCCAGCCTAGATGACAGATTAAGAGGCCTATCTCAAAACAAACAAAAAACAGAAAAGTAATGCATCAGTATTACACTCTGTTCATCTTTTTTTGTTGTTATTTTCTATTGCTGCTGAACAAATTACTCATCTTTTAGTATGGAGTTGATTATTTTATTCTTCAACTGTTTCCGACAAGTTTGCCTAAGGTTGTAGAATATATGATAATCTTTGGGCTTTGTTCTTGTTTCTTTTGAATATTTGTTTACATAAGGGATATTTATTTGATTTAAAGAAGATAGAGCATGTAATTACAAAGTTCCTTCTGTGTAATTAGGTCTTGGAAATGTAATTTCTTTTTTTTTTTTTTTTTTTTTTGAGACGGAGTCTCGCTGTGTCGCCCAGGCTGGAGTGCAGTGGCCGGATCTCAGCTCACTGCAAGCTCTGCCTCCCGGGTTTTTACGCCATTCTCCTGCCTCAGCCTCCCGAGTAGCCGGGACTACAGGCGCCCGCCACCTCGCCCGGCTAGTTTTTTTTTTTTTTGTATTTTTTTTTTTAGTAGAGACGGGGTTTCACCGTGTTAGCCAGGATGGTCTCGAACTCCTGACCTCGTGATCTGCCTGTCTCGGCCTCCCAAAGTGCTGGGATTACAGGCTTGAGCCACCGCGCCCGGCCTGGAAATGTAATTTCTTATCATAAATTTTGTGATTCTGCAAAAGTCTATAAACAGCCAAAAATTTTGAATTAACTGTATTTGGGGTTGCACTCAACTTCACTTTTGAAAAAAAATTTTTTTAAGATGTCATAAATTAAAATTAGATTGTTATGCTGGCTAAATACATTATTATAGATTATAGTTAGCTTTCGTTCTCATGGTTTCATTTTTGACTAAGTATTTGAGTTTAAATTCGGATTTATGCATTGAATTAGTAGCTATTATGTGGGAGGCACTATTGTAGGCTTTTGATATACTGGTGAAATGAAGATTTGTGCCTTGTGACTCTTTTATTACGAGTGGGATGCAGAGAGGGATAGAGTTAATGACATAATAAGGTGTATAGGAAGTTAGGAGGGTAAAGAGTTACCAGTGGGGTCTTTGGAGATATTGTGAAAAGTTTAGTGCAAAGGCAAGAACATGCCTTAGCATGTTATCTTCCTCCAGTGTGATTGAAGCAGAATGAGAAGGGTAGAATAGTATTAGGGGAAGCCAGAGAGGTAAGAGAGGGTTGGAGAAGATCTTGTAGTAAGCCATTGAAAGGACTTGCTTTTTATTTTTAGCAGTACTCGAGAGTTTTAAACAAAAGAGTGGGAAGCTCTGATTTATGTTTTAAAAGGAGCACTCTGGCTGCTCTGATATGAATAGACTGGGAAAAGGGAGCAGGAGTGAAGCAGAGGAGTTAGTTTAGAAGACTTTGGAGTAATCTTGGGCCAGAGATATTGATGGGTGAGAGCAGTAAAAGTAGAAAAAACTGAAAAGTTAAGGATATATTTTAAAGATAGGACCGTTAGGAATTTCCTGACATGGTATAATAATTTAAAAGCGTAAAATATTTTTAAATACATACCTTTTATTAATGAATGCATCAGTTTGTGAAAACGTACGTGTTTTAGTTTGTTCTGATTTATTGAGATTTTTACAAAAATTTTTTGGATTCCTCGTAGAACTTTTTTTTCTTGATTTGCAAAGGAGGATGCGGTGTTTCAATGGTCTAGTAAAATATCTTAGAAAACTTAGTTGTGAAGATAGTTTCATTTTGACACAATTTTAATTTCTATAAGGAATTCTATATAAATAATTTCTATAAGATTATCCTAAAGATAATCTTAAAGGCAGAATGAGAGACTGTACTGCAAGCTATTAAAAGCAGCACTATTGCTTAAAAAAATAAAAGATTGGAAATGAAGAGATTTTCCTTCTAACCTTGTAATTTCTAATAGGTTATTGCTACTTTTGTCTTGGTTTCTTCATCAGTAAAAATAAACATGATGCTAGAAGAGCAAGTTGCATGAAAGTAAGCTTATGTCAAAAATAGAAAAGATGTGCATGATTGACATAGATATTAAGACTGAAAGGAGTTTTTGAATTAACTCAAATAGCCTTCATATAATTGAAGACGCTGGCCATTAGTTTATTAATGGGAGCATGAAAAAAACATAATTTATTTTTGTTCTTAGCACTGAAAAAAAAATTGCTTGAAGAGGACAGTTTTGATCTGGATGTAAGGGGCCAATGGATAATTTGTATATATATATGAACTATCTCAGTGTTTGAAATGAAATTCCCTTAAAACGTGTTACAGCCAACTTCATGAGATCCTTTGTCCATTGAGGTGATAATACCATACTCATTCAAACAAATAGCCAAATGCTTTTGAGGGCAAGGTGACAACAATTTTTTTTTGTGGTTTCTCAAACTCTTCTACCCACTCCCCTACCTTTTTTTGGTTTTGTTTTCAAACCAAAGCCTCTTGAATTAAGTAAACCTATAAATCAGATAAGGAAGGCACCCCTCTGGTGAGAGCTGGAAGGACTCTTCCAGCACCCTTCCCACATCTAGGTGGAAGAATTTTTCTGTCACAGTTTGTAAATCACTATATGGTGACTCACGACATAAGCTCTGGAGTTGATTTCAAAATACCAGCAGGTAGTCTGCTTAACAGGCTTGTTAGAAGGATAAGGATGTTCCTCCCTGTATCTAATGGGCATTTTACTGTGAATTGTTGTGGAAACCATAGAAGTCATGTGAAATTACCTTATTTTTAATTTAAACATGAACACTTAAGATTCAGATTGCCAGTGTCAAATGAATGAGGATGTGTTGAAGCCTTAGTATTAAATTTTCACCTCATTATAGTTTTTATTTCTGTCAAATAAAAAGCTTTCCAGTTTTCAGTGACCAATGAAAGGGTGATGACTTAATGCCTCCATTCTTCATTTAAGACCCTTTTGTTTCTGAAACTTTAAAAATACATTTTATGAGAGAGTATTTTCATTTCTGCTTTACCTTTCTATCTTAACATATAGAGTATATCTCAGTGTTTTGGGGTTTATGCTATTGGAGAGCAGAAGTGAGTCTTAATGAGTAATAGTATTCAGAATTACATTATTTGGGTAAGCATATATATGACTTGAAGACAAGGGATGGTTTTACTTTTAAAAACGTCTTTGAATTACTGTTAGTTTTCAGAATAGATGTTTGTTTAATAAAGAGTTGTATTTCATTATGTAACTGTAGTGTTCTTACTGTACTGTAAAAATTCCCCAAAGTAATCACCAGATAAGTCGTCTTTTGATAAGTATATCATCTGCAGGTTTTGCTTTTCTAATGAAAAGGAATAGATCTTGTATTCTCTTGTGTTTTCAACATTTTGCAATTAATTAATTGTTAGGTATGGAATCATTGTGCTGTTTTCCATACTAAGTTCCCTTTATGTCACTGTATATATAACTTTGTTGTCCAGAATACACTATGTTTTCTTCTCTGTAATATCCATAAATAAAGTGTTCACTTATTCTTTTACACAGTTCAGGTAAAGAATGTTAAAGTTGATGCTAGGTACAAATTTTCACTTTGGCCAGATTAAGATTTGTAAAAATTTTACTTAATAAAAAAAGTTAATAGGATTGGATGGGACTGCCCTAGTTTCCTTTACTACATGTATACACTGCTGTCACATAAATATTTGTGAGTCACAAGTCTCATCACATTATTTTTCATAAATCTTAAGCAGCTTCCCATGGTTCCAAGAATCAAATAAAGACCTGGAACTAGTATTTATTAAGCCTCTTCACTAGGCACTTCACATTTTAAAAAATGATTTATAGATATAGCCCTGTTTTATAGATGAAGGAACTATGTCTTAAGAGTTTTAGGGCTTTACTGTTGTCATCAACGAGTAAATGATAGGAGTCCGATTTTGAAATCAGTTGTATTTACACATGATTTCCACTTCCTTGTATTGCCGCTTCAATATAGTAATATTTACTATAAAAGTGAACCTAATATATATTTTGTTTGACTGTCAGATGGCTATTAAAGTTAATATTTACTTGAGATTGATGGAATAAGCTTCTAAAATATGAGAAATCTGAAATTTTATTTTTAAAAATTATGTATTATAATTTTACCAGAAATATTAGTCAAGATTTTAAATTATGAGCACAGTTTATCTTCACCATTAGTTAGTATAACATATGTTCGGTGTAATTGAAATAGATGTTTACTTACAACAGAGGTCAGTGGACTAGCAGGTATTTGTGGGAGGGGGGAGGAAGTGGTCTTTTCTTACTTTTCTTAGATTTTTTTTGTTTGTTCTTTGTCTGAATTGAGGATACTTTTCATATGTGCTGATGTACATTGCTTGTGATTTTTTTCCTATCTTGTGAAATTTGGAGGTGGAAATGATGTAGTTCTTTTAATTTGTTCTCAAAAGAATGTGAAGAATCTCTTAAAAACTTTTTTAAAAGACCAATTTATTACCTACCTGAAAAGTAATCAAAATTGAATTTTATGGAATTCTTACAAGTTATCTTGTGTTGCTAGCATATCAAATAATTCTAAAAGATTGTCTCAGATATATCATTTTAAAATTATTTAGCTTGGTGCTACTCAAAATGTGGTCCTTGTGCCCTTTGTAACTATTTTGAGAGGAAATATATCCAGGAATTAAGAGCATTTAGGATCAGTTTGGCAGTTTTAGGTTTCTTGAATCTAACAAAAAATCAAGGCTTCGATGTAAAAATAAATTTCATTATATTTTGCAGTTGGTCTTGTAGATTTGAAATAAAATTTGGTCCTTAGAGAGTTTAAGAAGCAGTGATCTATGGAAATGCCATCATTATTTGTATTGTGTTCACTCATTTCTGTTTTCTCTGTTTAAGTATTTAAATAGTCAATTTTTGGGGGGCATAACATTTGGTAGATTTTTTTAAAAAGACTATTGAAATTTATTGAAAAAAATTTTATATTCTAAAATCTTATCAAATTCTTATGAAATTCTGTTTTAAGGAATAAGTTTTGAGGAACCCTGTAATAGAAAAAGCAGGTTGTTTTGTATTTTTAAGTTGTGAGGGAGTTGCAAGGCAACTAGTACATTTTAGTTATTACCAGCATAGCCTCCAGTGACAGAAGGCAGGAAAATTAAGGGAGTGGAAAGGACTAGCTGTTTTTTCAAACTCACAGGAAGGGGTAATTAGAGGCTAAATGTACATTTAGTTTAATAGAGGTTTATTTTAAAGTTTGTGAGACATTACATTAGATTTTGTATTTTGTTAGGTTTGCCTTATGTTTTGAGGTCATCGTGTATTTATAACAGTAAGTCATAAACTGTTTATGTAGTTACCTCTTAAAATACATGTATCATTATTATTAACTTGTATGGTGCTTTGTTGTAAACATCTTTGTTATTTGTAATTCAGTGTATGTAATTTGTGATTAAGATTTGTTTTTTCCCCCCCCCTCTTTATAGGAAGATGATCCCTATGATCTTGAAGACGTTTCTGCACAGAAATGAGGGAAATACAAAGAACCAAATACAGTTCTGAAATTTGGGATCTGTATTTTGAGATGATTTTATTTTCAGAATGAGAAGCATATCTGGTTACCTTTATGAATGTAGAGACATGAGAAGAGAGTTATGATGGCAAAAAACAAAGAGCCTCGTCCCCCATCCTATACCATCAGTGTAGTTGGACTCTCTGGGACTGAAAAAGACAAAGGTAACTGTGGAGTTGGAAAGTCTTGTTTGTGCAATAGATTTGTACGCTCAAAAGCAGATGAGTATTATCCAGAGCATACTTCTGTGCTTAGCACCATTGACTTTGGAGGACGAGTAGTAAACAATGATCACTTTTTGTACTGGGGTGACATAATACAAAATGGTGAAGATGGAGTAGAATGCAAAATTCATGTCATTGAACAAACAGAGTTCATTGATGACCAGACTTTCTTGCCTCATCGGAGTACGAATTTGCAACCATATATAAAACGTGCAGCTGCATCTAAATTGCAGTCAGCAGAAAAGCTAATGTACATTTGCACTGATCAACTAGGCTTAGAACAAGACTTTGAACAGAAGCAAATGCCTGAAGGGAAGCTCAATGTAGATGGATTTTTATTATGCATTGATGTAAGTCAGGGATGCAATAGGAAGTTTGATGATCAACTTAAATTTGTGAATAACCTTTTTGTCCAGTTATCAAAATCAAAAAAACCTGTAATAATAGCAGCAACTAAATGCGATGAATGCGTGGATCATTATCTTAGAGAAGTTCAGGCATTTGCTTCAAACAAAAAGAACCTTCTTGTAGTGGAAACATCAGCACGATTTAATGTCAACATTGAAACATGTTTCACTGCACTGGTACAAATGTTGGATAAAACTCGTAGCAAGCCTAAAATTATTCCCTATTTGGATGCTTATAAAACACAGAGACAACTTGTTGTCACAGCAACAGATAAGTTTGAAAAACTTGTGCAGACTGTGAGAGATTATCATGCAACTTGGAAAACTGTTAGTAATAAATTAAAAAATCATCCTGATTATGAAGAATACATCAACTTAGAGGGAACAAGAAAGGCCAGAAATGCATTCTCAAAACATATAGAACAACTTAAACAGGAACACATAAGAAAAAGGAGAGAAGAGTATATAAACACTTTACCAAGAGCTTTTAACACTCTTTTGCCAAATCTAGAAGAGATTGAACATTTGAATTGGTCAGAAGCTTTGAAGTTAATGGAAAAGAGAGCAGATTTCCAGTTATGTTTTGTGGTGCTAGAAAAAACACCTTGGGATGAAACTGACCATATAGACAAAATTAATGATAGGCGGATTCCATTTGACCTCCTGAGCACTTTAGAAGCTGAAAAAGTCTATCAGAACCATGTACAACATCTAATATCCGAGAAGAGGAGGGTAGAAATGAAGGAAAAATTCAAAAAGACTTTGGAAAAAATTCAGTTCATTTCACCTGGGCAGCCGTGGGAGGAAGTTATGTGCTTTGTTATGGAGGATGAAGCCTTCAAATATATCACTGAGGCTGATAGCAAAGAGGTATATGGTAGGCATCAGCGAGAAATAGTTGAAAAAGCCAAAGAAGAGTTTCAAGAAATGCTTTTTGAGCATTCTGAACTTTTTTATGATTTAGATCTTAATGCAACACCCAGTTCAGATAAAATGAGTGAAATTCATACAGTTCTGAGTGAAGAACCTAGATATAAAGCTTTACAGAAACTTGCACCTGATAGGGAATCTCTTCTACTTAAGCATATAGGATTTGTTTATCATCCCACTAAAGAAACATGTCTTAGTGGTCAAAATTGTACAGACATTAAAGTGGAGCAGTTACTTGCTAGTAGTCTTTTACAGTTGGATCACAGCCGCTTAAGATTATATCACGATAGTACCAATATAGATAAAGTTAACCTTTTTATTTTAGGGAAGGATGGCCTTGCCCAAGAACTAGCAAATGAGATAAGGACACAGTCCACTGATGATGAGTATGCCTTAGATGGAAAAATTTATGAACTTGATCTTCGGCCGGTTGATGCCAAATCGCCTTACTTTTTGAGTCAGTTATGGACTGCCGCCTTTAAACCACATGGGTGCTTCTGTGTATTTAATTCCATTGAGTCATTGAGTTTTATTGGGGAATTTATTGGGAAAATAAGAACTGAAGCTTCTCAGATCAGAAAAGATAAATATATGGCTAATCTTCCATTTACATTAATTCTGGCTAATCAGAGAGATTCCATTAGTAAGAATCTACCAATTCTCAGGCACCAAGGGCAGCAGTTGGCAAACAAGTTACAATGTCCTTTTGTAGATGTACCTGCTGGTACGTATCCTCGTAAATTTAATGAAACCCAAATAAAGCAAGCTCTAAGAGGAGTATTGGAATCAGTTAAACACAATTTGGATATGGTGAGCCCAGTTCCTGCCAATAAGGACATATCAGAAGCTGACCTGAGAATTGTCATGTGCGCCATGTGTGGAGATCCATTTAGTGTGGATCTTATTCTTTCACCCTTCCTTGATTCTCATTCTTGCAGTGCTGCTCAAGCTGGACAGAATAATTCCCTAATGCTTGATAAAATCATTGGTGAAAAAAGGAGGCGAATACAGATCACAATATTATCATACCACTCTTCAATTGGAGTAAGAAAAGATGAACTAGTTCATGGGTATATATTAGTTTACTCTGCAAAACGGAAAGCATCAATGGGAATGCTTCGAGCATTTCTATCAGAAGTTCAAGACACCATTCCTGTACAGCTGGTGGCAGTTACTGACAGCCAAGCAGATTTTTTTGAAAATGAGGCTATCAAAGAGTTAATGACTGAAGGAGAACACATTGCAACTGAGATCACTGCTAAATTTACAGCATTGTATTCTTTATCTCAGTATCATCGGCAAACTGAGGTCTTTACTCTGTTTTTTAGTGATGTTCTAGAGAAAAAAAATATGATAGAAAATTCTTATTTGTCTGATAATACAAGGGAATCAACCCATCAAAGTGAAGATGTTTTTCTACCATCTCCCAGAGACTGTTTTCCCTATAATAACTACCCTGATTCAGATGATGACACCGAAGCACCACCTCCTTATAGTCCAATTGGGGATGATGTACAGTTGCTTCCAACACCTAGTGACCGTTCCAGATATAGATTAGATTTGGAAGGAAATGAATATCCCATTCATAGTACCCCAAACTGTCATGACCATGAACGCAACCATAAAGTGCCTCCACCTATTAAACCTAAACCAGTTGTACCTAAGACAAATGTGAAAAAACTGGATCCAAACCTTTTAAAAACAATTGAAGCTGGTATTGGTAAAAATCCAAGAAAGCAGACTTCCCGGGTGCCTTTGGCACATCCTGAAGATATGGATCCTTCAGATAACTATGCGGAACCCATTGATACAATTTTCAAACAGAAGGGCTATTCTGATGAGATTTATGTTGTCCCAGATGATAGTCAAAATCGCATTAAAATTCGAAACTCATTTGTAAATAATACCCAAGGAGATGAAGAAAACGGATTTTCTGATAGAACCTCAAAAAGTCATGGGGAACGTAGGCCTTCAAAATACAAATACAAATCTAAAACCTTGTTTAGTAAAGCCAAGTCATACTATAGAAGAACACATTCAGATGCCAGTGATGATGAGGCTTTCACCACTTCTAAAACAAAAAGAAAAGGAAGACATCGTGGAAGTGAAGAAGATCCACTTCTTTCTCCTGTTGAAACTTGGAAAGGTGGTATTGATAATCCTGCAATCACTTCTGACCAGGAGTTAGATGATAAGAAGATGAAGAAGAAAACCCACAAAGTGAAAGAAGATAAAAAGGTAAGGTTAACTTAAGGTCAGTGATGTTTATAAAAATGCTTGTTGTTGCGTTTTTAAAATACATCAGTGTTAGAATTTAGTCTTATTCATTCCATATGTGTAATTATTAGCCCTTTTTAATTTTCTGAGTATTCTGTGGGGTTAAGTGATTTTTTGTTATTTTTGTGCTTTATTGGGATAGAGTTTGATTTCATATTCTTCAGCATAAAAATTCTGGGTGAATGTGTTTTTTCTTTTTACAGAAACCCAGATATGAAGTGATTTTGTTCTTAATTTTTCCATTTGTAAATCATCCTATTTTTCTGTTTTTCCCTTTTGCCCTACCATTTTGCAGTGTTAATTTGGCATACCTGTCTCACTCAAGGATATTAATAATACAATAAAATTGTAACAGTTTATAGTCTTGGATATTTATTAACTTTTCCAGGCTGCTTCTTTGCAGATGGTGGTATACTGCCTGAAGGTAGACAGAAAGGTTTCTGAAATTTGAATTGAAGAATTCTAACCAAATTAAAAGAAAGAAAGCAAGCATTCTTTCATCTTTTACATTTTCAGTAGGTGCTAATCCATCTGATGGTATTAAGCATTTGAAACCTAAATATGAATGCTGTTAAAGTTGTATTTAATAATTTTGACTTTTATTAGATATTTTTCACAGTGGTATTTTAGCAACTTCACTTCTAATACTGTTTGACACTTAATTGCACACAAACTTTTATTTAAGGATTTTATGGTCTTAAGATAGCATTCAGTAGGCTTTTATGCTAATGTACTGGTAATTTCTTCATAGGTTAAGTCCATAATCTTGTAAATTGTCAATACTTATTTTCTATAGCTGACTGCTGTTTATCAGACCCAATTAAAGATGAGGATATTTTGAGTAAGCTTAGTCTAGGTAATTTTCCTAAATATAGTAACTCCTCATTAGAGTTGGATAGACTCTGCTTTATTTTCTAAGTTTAAGTTAATGTATTATGTTTTTTTGTCATTAGCAAATTTTCTGGAGGAGGCATGTAACCTTTTTTAAAATTTTTGTTTTTGAGATGGAGTTCCGCTCTTGTTTCCCAGGCTGGAGCGCAGTGGCACGATCTTGGCTCACCACAACCTCCACCTCCTGAGTTCAAGCGATTCTCCTGCCTCACCCTTCCTGAGTAGCTGGGATTACAGGCATGTGCCAGCATGCCTGGCTAATTTTGTATTTTTAGTAGAGACAGGGGTTTCTCCATGTTGGTCAGACTGGTCTTGAACTCCCCACCTCAGATGATCCAAGGCCCGCCTCAGCCTCACAAAGTCCTGGGATTACAGCTGTGAGCCACCGCGCCCAGCTGTAAACTTTTAAAAATATACTGATCTAGACTTACAGCACATACTGAACTCATAACATGCTACTCTCTGGCATCTCTTCACACTTACCCTATTATCACTAGTTCCATTTTATCACTAACAAAAAACTTTAATGTTTTTCTGTTAATTGGTTTATATTATTAAAACTACTTAATGTTTATTAACAAAAAACACAGCCTTTCCATTTTTAAATTGCTTTTATTTTTGTGGATTTTTTTTCCATTTTTGTTCACAAGCCTAATTGCTTTGGTAACCTTTTATTTTGATGTAATTTCAGTGAAAGTTGGAGGAATAGTAAAGGGGAATCCATATATCCTTTACCCATATTTGCCAATTATCTACATTTTGCCCCACTTGATGGAGCTGTGTATGCACGTGCATGTGTGTGTGTGTTTTTGTGTCTATTGGTTTGTTTTATTTTTTTAAGCCCTTTGAGATTAAGTTGGAGATAATGGACTCTTTTTGCTATTAAATATTTCATTGTGTATTTCCTAAGACCAGAAACATTCTCTTTAATAGCAGTAGTACAATCATATTTTTCCATACTGCCACATAGTCCTTCTAATTACAGTATTAGTATAATTTTGTATACTTTTAGTCAGGAGGCAGATATAGGCATTCATTTGTAAAGTAGTAGAGTTACAGAGACCATGTGAAAAATAAAGGCTAAAAGCTGATTTTATTTGAAAAGACTAAAAAATAGAATAGACAAACCTCTGGTAATAGTGATGTGAGAAAAAAGAAGGCATAAACACTGAATAAAAAGGAGAACATAATTACAGATAGATCAGATTAAAAGATAATAGAGAATACTATCAACAATTCCGTGCCACAAGTTTGAAAGTTTAAACAAAATGAATAAAGTCCTGGAAAAATGTAATTGACCTAAACAAAAATGCTTCAAATAATCCTGTAAGTATTAAGTAAATTGTGAAGTAGTAGTAAAAGCCAAAAAAGATTAGTATTACTAAAGTAGTGTTTATCTACTGATAAATTATTAGTTAACAAAATAGCTTGATATAAGATCGGTAATCAAAAATAGGTTGCATTTCTACATATTAGCAGCAGAAAACTAGAGAAAGTCATTACAGAAGACACCATTTACAAAAACATGGCAGATTATCAAGTCGCCAGGAATAATGAATGTGTAACCTCTGTGTTGGAAAAGTATAAAATGTTATTGAAAGACATTAAAAAGACCTAAATAAATGACAGAGCTATTGTCTTCCTGTCCATGAATATGGCGTATCATAGAAAAGTCACTGTTCTTCAGACTGAGCTCTAGATTCAGTGTTGTTTCATTGGAAGTTTCAAAAGTTTTTAAGAAATTTCACATGCTGATTTGATAGCATGGACACTTCTGAAGAAGAAAGGCAGGGTGGAATGGTGGTAGTGTGTATGCTCATTCTATCATATAATATAAAACTTCAAGACAGTGTGTTACTGGCACAGAGGTAGGCATATCGACTAATAGAATAGAGTCTGGAAACAAACAGACCTCTGGTTTACTGCTGTCTTTCAAATATGTTAGCCACATGGGGCTATCGGACACTTGAAGTGTGGCTAGTTGAATTAGGATGTGTTAGTCTAAATGGTGAGGAAAGGCCTTCTTGAAAAGTCATTTTTAGTCAGATCTGATAGCTACATAGTTAACTGGGGGTTGGTGATATGTAATGGAGAGTATTTAATGCTGAATAAATAGGATGTACATACGGTGGGAGAGGAACATAGTATGTTCTTAAAGGAGGTCAATGTGTTTAGTCATTGATCTAGGGCAGACATTGATAAACTTTCTGTAAAGGGCCTGATAGTAAATGTTTTAGGCTTTGAGGGTCCTATAGTCTGTTGCACCTGGTCATATCTGTTGTATTGTGAAAGCAGCGATAGACCATATGTAAACGGATGAACATAGCTGTGTTCTAATAAACCAAAATAGATTTGTAGCCTATTACAGTGAAAAAAGAAGTACTTTTTTACTTAAAATCGGAATTAATTTAGTAACCTACTAGTGTTCAAAAAGCAGCCCTTTAAGAGAACTGCTTGAAATTTCCTGAGAAAATCTGAGTTGTATTAATAATAAAATTGCCAGTTTTTAACACATTCAAGGAATGTGTTAAACACCTGTGTTTAAGTTGGTTTGATTTTTCTTCAGTATCTATTTTGTCTATTTTATTTTTAGCTTGATTCAGATAAATAGTAAAATACTTGAATTTTATGGTGTATTAGTATAAGCTGGTATTCAGATGATTTTTTTATTTTTAACTTCTTTTTAAATTGTTTTCATGTCTTATTCCAGGCCCTGAATATTTTCCTCCTTTTTGTATTAGTAATTACCAACTTGTATTCCTCTTAGTCAGTGTTTTTTTCTTTGTATTTTACTGCTCTCTTCTTATCTAAATCCACCATCAATTAGTGTCTTAAAAGATTTTGCTGCTTTAGCCACTGTAATGGGGTTTGGAGACTGGCAGAAGAATAAAACCAAAATAAGTATGTTTTAGATAGATACTAATATGTATATATTGAGTCACAAGGTATTAATTTGATATTAGCAAATCATAACTTCATACCATGCTATTATATTAATGTAGTAAATCTTAGGTTTAGCATTGTTTGACTTCTGATTTCTAGAACCTTACTCTATCTGTAAATTGTTCATTCCAGATATAAAAGTAATGAAATATATGGAAATGTTTCTGTTGTCATTTGTCTATATCAGAATGCATAAATAATGAGAAAGTTATGTTTTTTAGTGTGTATCATTTAACCTCTTGACAGTCATTAGGTTGACTGCTGGTGTTCACATCTGAGAGAAATCAGGTTCTTGAAAGAATTTTGTGAAGGCTAAAAAAAAAAAAACTGGATATAAAAAAGCTTACTATATAGAAAGAGCAGACAGGGTGCGGTGGCTCACACCTGTAATCCTAGCACTTTGGGAGGGCAAGGCAGGCGGATCACTTGAGGTCAGAACACAAGACCAGCCTGGCCATCATGGTGAAAACCTGTCTCTACTGAAAATATAAAAATTAGCCACGAGGGGTGGTGTGTACTTGTAATCCCAGCTACTCAGGAGGCTGAGGCAGGAGAGTCGCCTAAACCGAGAAGGTGGAGGTTGCAGTGAGCCAAGATCGTGCCACTGCACTCCAGCCTGGGTGACAGAGCGAGACTCTGTCTCCAAAAAAAAAAAAAAAAAAGCTTACTATAGGAAGCCAGTACTTACAGATCTGAAGGGATGGGCTTACACTTCGTTGAATGAGCAAAGATTCTTTATTCAACAAAGTCTTGAACTGCTTGAAAATTTCAGATTTTCTTTTTCGTACTTATTTTCTTGCTTAATTTCTTCAGAGTTGATACGGAATATTCATTGTATCCATTGTTACCTTGAAAACATCCCCTTAGGGAAGAAAGTGAGAGTCACCTTTGTAGAGGAAGTGTGTTTAGGAGAATGAGAAAGGTTCCTTTGTAGAACCTTCAACCAGCATCTTTTCTAGTCTGCCTTGAGTTAGGTCCTGCATCTATTCCTAACCAATACAGTCTGTCGAAGGGAGTAGAATTATCCAACTAAATTTAGGTCCGACCCACCTGGGCAACATAGTGAGACACCATCCGTACAAAAATGTAAAAATTCAGCTGGGCATAGTGATGAGCTCTGAAGGATCACTTGAACCCAAGAGTTTGAGATTGCAGTGAACTGTGACTGCACCACTGCATTCCAGCCTGTGCAACAGAGCGAGACCCTGTCTCGGAAAAAAAAAAGAAAAATGAGTTTAGGTTTTACTCTTTATCCTGAGAGCTCTGGGTGAAATTGGCTTTCTGTGAAATTGAGGTAATTTCTAAGGTAGGAAAACCACAATGTCTACTGCAGGCAAGATTTGTATCTTGTTTATAGTTGATCTCTGTGGCCTAGCACAGTACTCTGTGTTGTACTGTGATCAGTTGAAGTCAGCATAAATGTATGGCCTTTGTTTTTGTAAAAGAACTGTTCATGTGTTTAATTACAATTTATTTTGACTCAAGCAAATTCATTTTATTCAACAAGCATTTCGGTAAATGCCTGCTATGCCTGAACACTGTTAGAAACTAATATGGGGATGACTTGGTCATTCATGGCTCTGCTCTCAAGAAGTTCAGTCTAATAAAATTGATTTTCCTGAAAATTAAATATGTTTTATATTTTAAACAAGTTTAGCCGGACTTCTGGTTCTTTCTCTTATCTCATCTCGTGTGGAAAGAATTTACTTAGGCTTTCTTCAGTACTGTTTCTATTGCTTTCTTCCTGGCTAACCAGCTAAATTGGTCTACCTGATTAACTAGATCTATGGTGTTTCTATAATTTCTCATAAAGTTAAAATTTGTTTCTTCAGCAGCATTTTTGGTGCTGGCTACACCAATTTATGGTAACAAGTGTGGATATATAGTGCAAGTATTTCTGGCAGGATTTTACTATTTGCCGTTTCTTTGAATTCTGTGTTGTTCATTTGACCTTGATTTATTGCTTTTCAAATTCAGACAGAAATGTAATTGGATGGTTAATTTTTAAAGTATATTTCTGATTTATACATTTTGTTGAGATTTAATTTGAAAAATTATGTTGGTGGCATACATTTTCACTAATTTAAATTTGGCTTTCTATACAAACTTTTTCTTAGTGTTTATAGCAGCGTACTGAATATTTAGTAAAAGCATAGTACAGATTATTGAAGTTACTCATTTCTGCAGGGGATTAATAGTAAATGTTAAGTATGTTTCATGGAGGCACTTCTATAACGTAGATAATTGTGTTCTTATATTAATGGACAGTTGTTACTATTGCAAGACTAATAGGTAAATTTATAGGTTTGCTAATTTATGTACACCAAAATTTTATGTACTACAAATTGTGTCACTCCTAGAAGAGGTATTTTACAGTAGATGCAGTGTTATGATTTCTTGCTCTGTAATGTTTTCCTGTCATCTCAGCTAATATGTGGATGGAGTACTCCAGTCAATAGGGCTTAATCTGTGACTTTTAAAGAAGAGAAACCCCAGAGCATAGGAGAGTTGCTTTTTAAAAATAGTAGTAATTTTTGATGTTTAGAATCCTTACAATAAAATATAAGGATACAACAAAAGAGATCTTATGATTGTATCTTAGTCAAAATAAAGGGTACAACTTGCATACATTGTATAACATGATTGTTTTGAACTTTTTGGAAATTCCTCTTAGCCTTGGAAGATCTGAGTAAAGGTTTGGGTATTTTCCCTAGAAAAATGCACATGCACAAAATGTTACTGGAGTTTTAATGCTTTCAAATACTTCCTAAAAGCCTGTGGACCCCAGTTTAAGAAACTCCTTTTATAAGATGAGAGGGAGGAGGAAGACACTGAAATTTGGGGAAGCTGGGTAGAAATCCACCCGTTCACTTGAATAGTTAGTTGCTTTGCTAGAACTTTCTGTGACTCCAGGTTTAGTTTTTGTTAAGTTGTTAATGGCATTAATAAAATATCTGCCACATATATATGTTGAAATGCTTTTTAGGAAGGTGTTATCTTAGAGAATAAAGGTTCCTGAGTCAAGGTTAAAGTTAGTTTGCCTGATAAGTATGTGCAAGAACCTAGATCACATTTATTTACACTCTGTTGTTTTTTATTTCCTCTTTTCACCTAGTGTTAGCATAAAGGGTGTGAGAGAGTCTTCACAATGTAAGTTTTCTGAAGTGTGTTTGGACTTTCAGCCAGCACTTACAGCTTTTATAGGCTTAAAAAGGGGATTAAATAAACCTTTACAGTGCTGGGTCCCCTGAAGGCTTCTTTCTTATACCAGTGTGTTAAACTATAATGTAATGCTGCTTCTCACTGCCTGATCACTTTATATTGTAGCTTAATTTTGTTTTTCTCACTATGTTACAACCTTTTTGAGGGCAGTTATGGTTATCATTCAGCTTTGTATAACCTGCAGTATTGTTTCTCAGTCTTGAGTCGTGTGGACCTTTTTTAAAGTTAAAATTCTCAGGCTTTTCAGAAATACATCTGTAGCTATTTCCCAAACTTGAGTTATTGGTCTTTGTTTTTACTAGTCTAGCACAGTGGCTATCAACCAGGGTCACTTTGGCCCTCCAGGAAGCATATGGCAGCGTCTAGAGACGTTTTCGGGTGTCACAGCTGGAAGTAGGAGGTTGCTACTGGCATCTAGTGGGTAGAAGCCAGGGTTACTGCTAAACATTGCAGAATTCACAGGCCATTTTCCACAACAAAGGATTATATAGCCCAAAGTGCCAATAATCTTGAAATTGAGAAACCCTCGTGTAGGAGACTGTGTCTTGAAGAAAATGTCTCTGAAGTTCTAGAAGTCAGTAATACAAGGCATGTTTGTATCTGTTCAATAAGAAAGGTAGGGTTTTCCATATAGGTCATAGCGTTTTCTTCCCCAGCCTCACCATGATTGAGTAAGAATATATTTTCAGCATTATGTTAACTGTGGGCCAGAGCTACATGCTGTTGTCATTTATCATACTCAACTGTTTATCATTCATTATTCTGCTATAAAATATGTTGCTTCCATTCCATTTTCATAATACTAGTTAAGATTGTCATTACTTCTTACCTGCATTATCACAAAGACCTTTTTCTTAAAGAAATAAAGATTTTATTTTGAGCTAATTGTTGATTGACATGCTATTGTTTAAAAACAAACAAACAAAAACGGCAGAGACCTCGTGCTCTTTGCCAATTTTCCCACAATGGTAGCATCCTGCAAAACTAGTACAATATCACAACCAGCATATTGACATTAATATGATCTACAGATCTTATTCAGATTTCCCCAGTTTTACTTGTGCTAATTTGTACATATGTATATTTCGTTCTTTGCAGTTTTTCATGTGTATGGGTTTGTGCATCCCTCCTATAGTCAAGATGTAAAACAGTTCCATCACTAGCAAATTACTTGTTTTGTCTTTTTATAACTACATGCTTTTCCTTCTCCTCACCCATCACTAACCACTGACAGCCACTAATCTGTTTTTCATTTCTATAATTTTGTCATTTCAAGAATGTTGTATAAATGGAATCACAGGGCATATAACTTTCTGGGATTGACTTTCATTTAGCATAATGCCCTTGAGATTCAGCCAAGTTGTTGCATGTATCAACAGTTTGTTCTTTTTATTGCTGAATAATATTCCATAATATGGATACATCAGTGTTTTAACCTGTTGAAGGACATCAGGTCATTCCAGTTTTTGTCCATCTTGAATAAAGTTGTCATGAACGTTCAAATACAGGATAAGAAACTGCCAAACTGTTTTCCAGAGTGGGTATACTACTTATTTATTTTTTGAGATGGAGTCTCGCTCTTTTGCCCAGGCTGGAGTGCAGTGGCGCGATCTCAGTTCACTGCAACCTCCACCTCCCAAGTTCAAGCAGTTCTCTGCCTCAGCCTCCTGCGTATCTGGGATTATAGGGGCCCACCACCATGCCCAGCTAATTTTTGTATTTTTAGTAGAGACGGGGTTTCACCATTTTGGCCAGGCTAGTCTTGAACTCCTGACCTCGTGATCCACCCGCCTCAGCCTCCCAAAGTGCTGGGATTACAGGCGTGAGCTGCTGCATCCTCACCAATATTTGTGGTACAGTAACTTTTTAATTAAGTATCTGTGTTCCATTCACCAATTTTTTCAAACTGGTATTTATGTTGCTTTCTGGGGGGCAGTGCTAAAATAGAAGTGCCTGATCCCTGTCCTTACAAAGTATATTTGTAACCTCTGTATAAAGTTCCAAATACCTGAGTTAGGCGTCAAAAGCCATTTGCAGTATGGCCCTTGCTGACGTTTTTAACCTTATTTGTTTCCACGCATACTCTTAAGCTCCAGGTATGTCAAAATAGACGGAAAATAGTAGCTGGCTCAGAGCCATTGTGAAGATTAAGATTATGCACATAGTATTAATAAGTGCCTAATAGATAGTAAGCAGTAAATGGCAGTTTCTGGTGATTTCTATAGTCTTCATCCCGACATACAATAGGCACCCAAATGTTTAAATGAGGAAATTACTTACACACTATACCCTTTCTAACTTCCGAAAATGTCCCTGACATTATCCATTCCTATATAAGTTCTACCCTTTGAATCTAGATTTAAGTCTTACATTTAGTTATTTTGGCATTTAATCACATATTATTTTGTATGTGCTATTAATGACTAGTAGCGAGGTGTTTTTTCATTATAACAGATTATATGTTTCTCAAGGGCATTAAATTCCACTGATTTTGAATATCCTTTACAGTAAACTAAATGCTCTGCACATCGTATAGTGATTTCTTCAGTTCTTAGAGACTGTTGAAAGTACATCACCTTTTTTCCAAGTGAATTCACATAGAGTTGGCTATTCTTCCTATAACTTGATGATGTGAGTAGTCATTATTTCATATGAATCCTGATTAGGTTAGGATGCTTAAGCTTAGACATACCTGTCTAGTAACCCCTACAGGAATGAAGAATTAGGTAAATGAAACTGTTACCGTAAATCGTATGTAAACCAATAGTACTTTATATATTAACAGAAATCTTATGTGGTGAAGGCTTTCCTCTGGTGCCTGTTTTTAGTTGTTTGCGTCTGTCAATGTTTATTGAGTATCTACCATGTGCTATATATATTGTGCCAGTTACAGGAACCAAAAGGAAATGTGACCAGATTTTAAATAGTATTTTGGAAGTTGTACCAATAGGGCTTGTGATATGTTTGCTGTGGAGAGTGAAGGAAAAGAGAAAACCAAGGTTGACTCCTAGGTTTATGGTTTGAGCAGTTGGGTAGATGTACTAAGATAGCAAAGACTAAGGGTGAAAGGATTCAGACTAGAGAGAATAAAGACATCTGTGCTTTTTATGTTTAAAATATCTATGTTGACATATAAGTGGAAGTGGCAAAGTCTAAAATTTAGGTGTATGAGTGTGGTACTCAGGAAGAGTTATCAAGATGTATAAAGTATTTAAAGTTTTGGGATTAGATAAATTCACATAAGGGGAGAGTTACAGTTAGAGAAGAAGGGAGAACTCAGAACTGAGTTTGGGTAGAAGAGTTATTGGTAGATGAGACTGAAAGGAAATCCTTAGTGGGAAAAGAGAAAAGCTAGTGAAGAGTATGATACGGGAGCCAACAGAGCAAGTGTTCAAGGAGAAAGTTCAAGAAAGAATGTTGCCAAGAAATCAAGGATAAAGAAAAAATTTTCTTATTCATTTGATAGTATCTGGTCTTGACAAGTGGTTTAAGGGAATGGTAGGGAAAGCCAGATGGAAGTGGGTTAAAGAATTACTGGGATGGGAAAAGTAGAGACAATGGATGTCTGACATATTCAAGAAGTTTTGCTGTGAAAGGGAGCAAGAATTGGGGCAGTAACTAGAAGGCAATGTGGGATCAAAGGAGGGTTTTTGTGTTTGTTTTTAAAGATGAGAGAAATTGGAGAGTATTTGTATGTTCATAAGGATGACCCAGGAGAGGGACAAATTGATGCTATAGGAGAAAAGTGATGGGGAATAGGAGTGATTCTGAAGGAGAAGAAAGAGAGGAAGGAGAATCAGGATTTAGGTGATGTGTAATCCTGTGATCAGGATTTGGGTACTGCAGTTATTATAGAGGGAAAAGATGAAATATTTCGAGTAGGGTTATAGTTAGATTGGTCCTGGCAATAATATGAGGGAGTTCCTATTTTTTCTGTTTCTCAATTAAATGTGATTTCAGGCCATTAGGAAGGGAGAGGAAGGTAGGTAGTGCATGTATTACTTGGGTTTTTTTAATTGCAGAATATGCTGGGATATGTGGAGAATCTCAAGTATGAGACAGTATATAGGGACCAGAGGAAACTCAAATTGGAAGTCATTGGAGTAAAATATGATTTCAGATCTTTTTCCTTTTTGAAAAGAGAAGGGTTAAAATTTACAATTTTTGCTATACTTACATGAACATAAATGATGTTATAGAAATGGGATTATACTGTTTATAAGACTTAAAATTTATCTAGTGTATGTGTGAATCTATTAAAATCAACATTCAGTGCTTATTCTTAATTTGGGCATACTTGAGCTGACAAAGTAAAGGAGATCCTTTAAAATTTCTGACTCTTTGTTTCCATAGATGTTTACTTATTTCTGCTATAATTTGTTGTTGCTGCCTGATAGATTGAATTCTAGATCATTGTCAAGTGAGTCTGTTTGTATGGTTAAAGGCTTTTTGCCTTAACAACTCCAGTGTTAATACTGCTCTTTTAAAATATACATATATATTACTTAACTCTTTGGAGTCCTTTGTTTAAATGGCACGTGGTTGGTTGAGTTTACTTTTTCACTAAGCCCGATAATCTTTTTGTTATAGTTGATCCTGTTATATTTATATTTATGTTATAAGTTTTGGCTTGCTATTTTCTTGTTTTCTAGTTTTTATTCTTCATTAGCAAAGAAAAAAAAGAAGGAGCTATTAATTTATGTACTTCATATTTTTATCTTTAAATATATTGAACTCCTATTTCAATTTATCATCTTTATTCCACCTTCCAAATAGTATATTATCGTACCTGTTGTGCACTAGTGTAATTATATCTTATATCTCATCCCTCCTCCCCCTGTATATAGGGTAGGTTGAGGCTTTTAGTTCTGGCCTGTTATCAAATTATTTTTACATTTTATAGCTTTACCTGAAAAATTATAAATTAATAGCCATAACACTGTTAATTAGAATTAGTTTTACAATATTCAGTGTTCACTCTTACATTTTTCATAGCATAAATTCTCCAGTGTAAGTTTTTTAACTGATTTTTTATCATGTGGTTAAGATTTTTCAGGAGTTTGAGACTTATAATTTAAATATAATTATTATATATTTGCAGACTTTTTTAAAAAAACGTGTTACGAGTTATACATACCTGAATAACATATTGGTTAAGAATTCTCGACACTTGTTTCCCATGAACATTCCTGTAGATGAATCTTCTGGCTTCCAGTTTTCCAGACAACTCTGAGGCTGTCCTGCCTTTTTTCCCCCCCCCACTGTTGGTCATTTGTTTCTTCTGCCTGGATGCTTTTAAGATTCTTTGTAGCTTACCAAGTTCAGCATGATATGCCCCTAACTTGTTGATTTGCTCTTATTTGTTGTTTATTTTTCCTAGTACATAGTAAGGTCGTTTAATCTACAAATTAAGCTCATTATTTTAGAAGAGACCCCAAGTATCTCTTTCTGGACCATTTGTACTAATTTATTTCATAGTATTCCAGATGTTTGAGGTATGTTTATGAACAAAGCAGATAAAAATTCCTGCCCTTGTGTAGAGCTTAAATTGTAGCAGGGGGAGCCCCCCAAAAAAAAATAAAATATAAAATATAAAAAAATGATACATGAGTAGTTAACATAGTGTTGTGGGGAGAAAAGGCAGGGTAAGAGGAGCAGAGTACTGGGGAGGGGCTGGGAAATACAGCAGTAGGATTGCTTTTTTTTCTTTTTCTTTTTTTTTATTTAAGAGATGGGATCTTGCCGTGTTGCCCAGGCTGGAATTTAAACTCCTAAGCTCAAGCTGTGCTTCCATCGCAGCCTCCCAAGTAGCTGGGATTGGATTACAATTTTTAATAGGGTGGTCAGTGTAGGCTTCATTGAGAAGGTAAAGGGAACGGCCACTACAAAAGTGCTAAGGCAGGAGCATCCCTGGCATATTAAAATAGCAAGGAAAACTTGTGACTTGAGGGAGGAGTAAGTGATGAGGGAAATTAGGTCAAAATGTAAAGGAGCAGAATCCAAGGCATGCAGATTGTATATGTCTATTCAAGGAGCCAACATTCTAGCTCTCTGTAGAGGATGGCCTCTACGGAATGATGGTAGAAGCAGGGGATATTAAGCAGGTGTTGCAGTAATCCATATATGTGAAATGATGATAGCCTTATGGGCCAGGGAGTTAACAATGAAGATGGTAAAAAGTAAGTAGATTCTGTATCTATCCATTTGCCTAACAGTTGGAAGTAGGGTATGAGAGAAAAAGGAGATCGAGGATGACTCCAAGATTTTATTCCAAGCAACTGAAAGGATAGAATTCCCAAAAACTGAGATGGAGAAGGCTGCAGATTGATTACATTTTAAGGAAAGCATGAGAGGTTTTTCTTAGACTTTAAACTGATGTTAGGATGTTTTACATTAGTTTAGGCTTCAGGAGAAAGAGCTGCGTTGGAAATAATAATTTAGCTTATCAGCATATAGATGATGTTACCAAGAGGGTGAGTATAGATAGAGAAAAGAAGACAATCAGGGCCTAGCGCTGTGGCTCAACCTGTAATCCCAGCACTTTGGGGGACCAAGGCCAAAGAATTACTTAAGGCCAAAGTGTTCGAGGCTACAGTGAGCTATAATCGTGCCACTGCACTACAGCCTGAGTACAGAGCAAGATGCTGTCTCAAATAACAGCAGCAAAAGACAGAGACTGATTAGAATATTCACAGCATTACAGTGTTGATGAGGAGGGACCAGAAAAGAAGACTAAAAAGGGAAGAGTGAGTGAGATAACAGGGGTGGGTCTCTTTAGAAGTCCAGTGAAGAGAGTGACTGCTGAAAAGTCAAGATGATAACTGAGAGCTAGTTATGGAAAACAGTCTTTGGTGACCTTAATAAGAGCAGATTGATTTAGTGGAATTTTGAGGGTGATAACTAATTTGAGTACATTTAGGAATGAATGGAAGGAGAGAAATTGGGACATCTTGTATAGATTACTTGTATATAGTTTGTCTGCAAAAGGGAGTAGAAGATAGAGACTTTTTTAAATGAGCAAAACCCAGCATTTTGTGGTGTGTATAATAGGAATGATATAGCAGGAAAAGGAACTCTCTGATGGTGTTTTCCATTTTATTTTGATCTTTTCAAATATATTGAATCTTTTATTTGCTACTTCTAAGTAGGTTTTTGTTTCTGTGATGAGTTTTTTGTTTCAGTTTCTTTACATTTCATCTCCTGTTGTCACGCTGCTGCTTTGATTTTTTTAATTTTATTTTATTTATTTTTTTGATGGAGTCTCGCTCTATCACTAGGCTGGAGTGCAGTGGCACAATCTCAGCTCACTGTAACCTCCGCCTCCCGGGTTCAAGCGATTCTCCTGCCTCAGCCTCCCAAGTAGCTGGGACTACAGGCTCAGGGCACCACACCCAGCTAATTTTTGTATTTTTAATAGAGATGGGGTTTCACCGTGTTGGCCAGGATGGTCTCGATCTCCTGACCTTGTGACCACCCATTTCGGGTTCCTGAAGTTCTGGAATTACAGGCGTGAGCCACCACGCCTGGCCTCTTTGATTTTTTTAATTTCAAGAATCACATGTAAGAAAATAGACATCCGGTTTTCTTGTTTCTGGAATTGGTTCTTTGAGCGTCGAGTCAACTGCATTTCGCTGCATAAGTTTTGTTCAATTTTTGGTTACTGGTGAAGTAATTTGAGGTGTTTGGTTTTTTAAAAATGTTACTGTAGTATTTATTTGAAGATGTTGCTTAGGTGACCCCTTGTGTTGCTGATATTACTGAAGTAGGAAGAGCAGTTCTGGAAAGGGCTGTTTTCTTCTTCCTAGTCCTGTTTACGTACACAAATGAGAGTTTTTAATATGTTGGACACTATTTTTTTTTTTTTTTTTTTTTTTTTTTTTTTTTTTGAAACGGAGTCTTGGTCTGTAGCCCGGGCTGGAGTGCAGTGGCCGGATCTCAGCTCACTGCAAGCTCCGCCTCCCGGGTTTAGGCCATTCTCCTGCCTCAGCCTCCGGAGTAGCTGGGACTACAGGCGCCCGCCACCTCGCCCGGCTAGTTTTTTGTATTTTTAGTAGAGACAGGGTTTCACGGTGTTAGCCAGGATGGTCTCGATCTCCTGACCTCGTGATCCGGCCGTCTCGGCCTCCCAAAGTGCTGGGATTACAGGCTTGAGCCACCGCGCCCGGCCAATATGTTGGACACTTAATGAGATGTAATTGCTGAATGGAATGTTTGTTTTACTGTGATGTGCTTTTGCAGATAAGAAATTTGCTTAAGTGGCTAGAGAAAAGGCTGGACATTTGCATTTAAGTAAAAGTTCAAATACAAATGAATGTAGTAATGAATCAAAAATTGGATTTTCGATTGGGCGCGGTGGCTCACACCTATAATCCCTGTACTTTGGGAGGCGGAGGTGGGCGGATCACGAGGTCAGGAGATAGAGACCATCTTGGCTAACATGGTGAAACCCTGTCTCTACTAAAAATACAAAAAATTAGCCAGGCATGGTGGCGGGCGCTTGTAGTCCCAGCTACTCAGGAGGCTGAGGCAGGAGAATGCTGTGAACCTGGGAGGCAGAGCTTGCAGTGAGCTGAGATCACGCCACTGCACTCCAGCCTGGGCGACAGAGCAAGACTCCCTAAAAAAAAAAAAAAAAAAATCTACGTGTACTCTTTCAACACTGCATTTATCTCCAAACAGAAAACATCTTTGCTTCAGTTTTCATTTTTCTAATCAAATGATAATATAGCTAATAGTTGGCAGGCTACAAAGCACCTTTGTGTTTCTGAGAAAGAAAAGAACTCAGCCACCATACCCCTGCCTCAACTTTGAGGTTATAGTCTCTTCATTTCCACTTTGCACTGTTCTGTTTTGGTGGTAGTGGAAGTGGAGTGATCATTTAAGGAATAAGGATCCACACCACTTGACTTGCACTTGGCTTGCTGAGTTAGGTCTTGAGCCAGAAACAAACACTCCAGTGCCCCCTTGATAACATTCCAGACACCTAGTTGTGTTTGGTCTAATCTGCACTTAACAGGGTTGCATATAATCTGCATCACCAGAGAATGATGGTGGGTGATTTAGAAGTCAGATTTCATGAGCTCTGAGAGTTTGCTGGATGGAGTGACCTGAAATTGAAAGGATTTAATTAAGTACTTAAGATATTTAAGATATTCAGAGACTCAGAAGAATACCTTGAAGTATGCATTCAAAAGAAAGACTTCCAGAAATAATGAGAAACTAAGATGAAGACCATTGTTTTTAGGCATTGAAAGCCCTGCCTGTGCTCCCTTCCTCTGCCCACACATATACAAATAGGACAAATATTAATAGATTTGTGATTTATGCCAGAGAAAATAAAAATTTGTAGATAAAACTAACCTCAAAAACAAGGGCTGTCAATAAAAGTACCGTAATATCCTCTGAATTTCTGAAAACTTGTCCATCTTCCTATACTTCAGAAACTCTCAATGGGATGTGCACAGTAGAGTCATCTGTAGGAATCCTTGCTATACCCTAGAGAGTGAATCAGAATCTCCTCAGTAGTTTGATTCCCAAAAATACTTCCTTAAGTTTTTGAGGTGTTCATTCTTTGGTTAAGATTCATTTTCCCTCTAATGCTACTTTGAAGTTCAACTGTGAAAATTCATATTTAATTTTGTTTTTTTAACTATCGTTAAAACGTTTTGTACATTACTTCTGAATGTTATCCTAACACTTAAGAAAGCATCTGGCTGGGAGTGGTGGCGCACGCCTGTAATACCAGCACTTTGGGAGGCCAAGGCGGGTGGATCCCGAGGTCAGGAGATCGAGACCATCCTGACTAACACGGTGAAACCGCATCTCTACTAAAAAAAAAACAAAAAAATTAGCCGGGCATGGTGGTGGGCACCTGTAGTCCCCACTACTCAGTAGGCTGAGGCAGGAGAATGGTGTAAACCTGGGAGGCATTCCACAGTGAGCTGAGATCGCGCCACTGCACTCCAGCCTGGGTGGCAGCCAGACTCCCTCGCAAAAAAAGAAAAAAAAAAGCCATCGACTGGGCGCTGTGGCTCATGCATGTGGTCCCAGCATTTGGGGAGGCTGAGGCAGGCGAATCATGAGACCAGCCTGGCCAACATGGTGAAACCCCATCTCTACTAAAAATACAAAAAAAAAAAAAAAAAAAAAAATTAGCCAGGCATGGTGGTGCATGCCTGTAATCCCAGGTACTTGGAAGGCTTGCTTTAACCCGGGAGGCAGAGGTTGCAGTGAGCCGAGATTGCGCCACTCTTCTCCAACCTGGGTGACAGAGCAAGATTCAGTCTAAAAAGAAAAAAATAAAAAACTGCTGGGCACAGTAGCTCACGCCTGTAATCCCAGCACTTTGGGAGGCCAAGGTGGGTGGATCACGAGGTCAGGAGATCAAGACCATCCTGACTAACATGGTGAAACCCCCTCTCTACTAAAAATACAAAAAAATTAGCCGGGCGTGGTGGCGGGCGCCTGTAGTCCCAGCTACTCGGGAGGCTGAGGGGGAGAATGGCGTCAACCCGGGAGGCGGAGCTTGCAGTGAGCTGAGATCACGCCACTGCACTCCAGCCTGGGCGGCAGAGCGAGACTTCGTCTGTAAAAAATGAAAAGCATCCCTAGGTAGGAAAAAAATGGAAAAATAAGGGACAAATGATGGACGGTTCATGGAGTTATATAGCATCATTATACAATCAATAATTAGAACTTTTATGTTCTTACAAATATAGACAGACACAAAAAACTCACTTGGACCTGCCTCCAGAGACCAAATGAAATTACTATATCACACCTAAACTGAATCAGGTATTGCTTACCCCTAGTGTGTCCCTTGTGTTGGCATTGAAAAGTGCTATTTTCTAATCTCTCCCGACCTATCAAGTCTTCTGTCATTTTCCAAAGAGAACATTTTCTTCCAATAAGCCATTTTTTTTCTGTTCACTTATGTCTCCAATCAAGTTGCTACTTCTGGCAAAATTTATTTAGTGAGTCATATTGGTGGACATTTAGGTTGGATGTGGCTTTATAATTTTTCTTTTGATCCGAACTGTGTATTTACATTGCTTATTACTATTATTCCGAAATTAATTTTAATAGTGTTAACTTAAATATGTTTTCTTATAGCAGAAAAAGAAAACTAAGAACTTCAATCCACCAACACGTAGAAATTGGGAAAGTAATTACTTTGGGATGCCCCTCCAGGATCTGGTTACAGCTGAGAAGCCCATACCACTATTTGTTGAGAAATGTGTGGAATTTATTGAAGATACAGGTAGGATAGAAGAATCATTGCAAGAGATTTGATTTTAAATTTCACTTTTGATACACCAATAGTTTGTCTAACGTTTGTGATTTGTTAAAAATAAATTTTGAAAGTGGTATATAGTTTTCATTATTAGGATTGTTTTATATTAACTCCATCTGATCAGGTAACCATCTGATATTTGAAAGAAGTTTTTGTTGACCAATAATGCTTTTATTGGACTTCTCCTGAAGTAATAAATGGCAAAGTTGAATACTAAACTGTTAAGCTTACCTTATTCTGGGATTTAGAATAACTTTATTAAGTTACGCTATTTAATGAAGAGATACAGTTATGGTTTGAATAATTTGGAAGTGTCCCATATTTTTAAGTCCAATACTGTTTACTTGCATTACCCATTTTACATATGGATTTTTCTTTTAAAACTTAGAGCAATAGTTGTAAATGTGTAAAAGGCAGCTTGTTCTATTTGTGATGCTACTGTTTATTCAATAGTTCTAGCTTGACATTTATATGATTTGTGTTGTATTTTTAAGGAATGCGTAGATATCCTCATTATTTTAAAAGCAAACCTGCTCTTATGTTTACTTTGCCTCATATAATCTCAAAACTAAAAAAATAGGCAAGTTAAAGGTGGAAAATAGGGACAGAAGATTGTTTTTGAGTGCATTTAAAACAAACACGAGTTAACTATGTAACCTTAGTGACTGAATGTACTACACATTTTAATGGCTTGAAAACATGAGCTAAGTCAGTTTCGGCTTTATTTGTTACTAATGATCTCTTGATAGATAAGCATTGTTTGAAAAACAAAGTAGGATACTCTTGTCGTTGCTAAAAAATCATGCTCATATTTATTCACATGTACACCTTGCCCTTTGGTTTATCAACTAAGTTGTATATATATTGAGTTATCTATTTGGTAATAGATATTATTATAAGGAATGTTGACTTTCAGTCTTAATGAGAGGATAGAATGCGCAGTGGCTCACGCCTGTAATCCCAGCACTTTGGGAGGCCGAGGTGGGCAGATCACAAGCTCAGGAGATCGAGACCATCCTGGCCAACAGGGTGAAACCACATCTCTACTAAAATTACAAAAATTAGCTGGGCATGGTGGTGCGTGCTTGTAGTCCCAGCTACTTGGGAGGCTGAGGCAGGAGAATTTCTTGAACCGGGAGGTGAAGGTTACAGTGAGCCGAGATTGCGCCACTGCACTCCAGCCTGGTGACAGAGTGAGACTCCATCTCAAAAAAAAAAGAAAAAAGAAATTGCATTATCCACTAGTTTTGTAGTTGAAATGGCATGTGTCTTCTGCCTTCAGTTAGTAAGTGTTAATTTATAGAGGCTACATTTGGATATGCTCTTTATCATTTATTTTTCCCTTCAAGAAATACTTGAGAAGTGTTATTAGATAAATTTCTTGTCTATTTTTCTGTCCATCTTTAATGTAGCAGAAATGCAAAGGTTCTTAAAATACTAACTTCCTGCTTTGGATTTAAAGAATTCTGATTTTCTCTAGTATTATAATTAAGCGTAGGGATACAACTGAACAATTAGAAAATACTTTCCTTTAGTGATCGAAAAGCAATAATAAAATTATAGATTAGCGTTTTGTACATTTATTATTTAAAATTTCCGTTTCTTGAATATTTCATAGTAGTTGAGTGATTCGGTTTGAGGAAAAGAAATGAATTCCAAATATAGGATAAAATGCAGGTCTAGTCCAATTCTTAACACAACTTGAATTAGTTTAGGTCAACTCTTAGGTAATTTATATATTTAAGTACTTTGGTAGAAAGATTACATAGACCATAGAGTAGAATAAAAGATTAAACTAATTCTTCTGTTGTCATTGTAATATATTGCTTGATTTTATTACTAATTTTAAAACTACTAAATGGTTTTAGCAGAAACTCTTAATTGCCTACGAGGTTGTTTGTGTCTTTTGAGGAATTCGTTCATTTCATCTAAATTTCATAAATTTACAGCTCTCAAAATGGACTGTAGCATAACCATCTTATATTTAAAGTTCAGCTTGTAAATATATTGCAGATACCCATTTCTTAAAAATTGTGATATTTTGCTGTTTATAGATCCTTAGATGTAATGATATAAATGATCAGTAATTGTGTTGTTATAATCAGTCCTCTTGTTTAAAAGACTAATCTTTCTTGAACAACCCTGGAGAAAATATTGACAGTTTAAAAAATCAGCTTTATTGATATAATTTACATACAATAAAATTCACTAATTTGAATTGTACAGTATGAATTTTTATAATCTATAGTCATATAACTGCCACCACAATTAAGATTTAAGTTATTTTCATCACCCCCAAAAGCATCTGGTCTTTTATTATTAAGTATAATGTTAGCTGTTGGATTTTTGTAGATGAACTTTATCTGGTTGAGAAAGTACTATAACATTCCCAGTTTGCTGAGTTTTTATACAAAATAAGTGTTGATTTTGTCACGTGGTTTTCTGCATCTGTTGAGGTTATCTTAATGATTGTTTTTTGCTGTGGATGGTGAATTACATTGATTTTCACATGTTAAACTAACCTTACATCCCTGGGATAAATACCACTTGGTCATGTTTTATCCTTTTTATGTATTGCTGAATTCATTTTCTAAAATGAAGGATTTTAGTCTGTAGTTTTCTTTTCTTGCAATGTCTTTGTCTGGTTGATATCAGACTAAAAAGCTGGCATCATAGATTAAGTTTATTTTCTGGAAGAGTTTGTGTAGAATTGGTAATATTTCTTTCTTTAATTTTAGTAGAATTCACCAGTGAAATGATTTTGACCTGGAATTTGTTCGTGAGGAGGTTTTTAATTTAAATTTCTTTAGTAGATATAGGGCTATTCAGATTTTTTATTTCTTCTTGAGTAAGCATTGGTTGTTTGTGTGTTTTGAGGAATGCATTCATCTAAATTGACAAGGTTTTTAATAAAATTCCTTTTTCTTTTAGTGCCTTGTAGCATCTGTAGTGATGTCTTTCTACCCTGATGTTACTAAATTGTGTCTTTTTTGGTATGGTTGAGGTTTATCAATTTTATTGATCACTTCAAAGAACCAGCTTTTGCTTTTACTGATTTTCCTTTTTTTTTCCCATTTTTTAATTTATTGAATTCTACTTCTTGTTTCTATCTTCTTTAGTTTCTCTGAAGTTTCTTAAAATAGAAATCTAGATTACTGTGTTAGACCAGTTTTCTTTTCCACTGTAAATATTTAATGGTCCAGATTTTCCTCTAAGCATTGTTTTAGCTATATTCCATATAGATATGTTGTGTTCAGGTTTTGTTTAATTCAAAATACTTTGTAATTTCCCTTTTTCAAAAAAACAGTTTAACTCATCGGTTATTACATTTCTAAATATTTGGTGGTTTTCCACATCTTTTTTGTTCATTTCTAGTTTAATTATTTTGCATTTGAAAAACAAAGAGTTTGATTCCAGGTTAAGTTTATTGAGACTTGTTTTATGGCCCAGAATATGGTCTCTTTTGAATAGTTTAATGAGACCTTGAACTGAATGTTTATTATAGTGTGAAGAGTTCTATAAATGTCAGATCAAATTCTTTGAGCCTGTTGGGCAAGTCTTGTATATCCTATTTTTCTTGTTTACTTTTGTAAAATTAAGGAATACTGTTGAAATCTGCAATCATGATTGTAGATTGTGTGTTTCTTCTTTCAGTTCTATTAGATTTTACATCATGTATTTTGAAGATCTGTTAATTTCATACACATTTGGGATTATGTCTTTTTTTTTTTTTTTTTTTTTTTGGAGACAGGGTTCTCTCTCTTAACACCCAGGCTGAAGTGCACAGGTGTAATCTCAGCTAGCTGCGACCTCCACCTCCCTGACTCAGGCAATCCTCCCACCTCAGTCTCCCAAATAGCTGGGACTGCCACCACACCCAGTCAACTTTTTTGGTTTTAGTAGAGACAGGGTTTTGCCATTTTCCCCAGCCTGGTCTCAAACTCCTGAGCTCAAGCAATCTTCCCACCTAAGTCCCCCCAAAGTGCTGGGATTACATGTGTGAGCCACCATGCCTGGCCAGGAATGCCTTACGAACTGACGTATTATCATTATAAAAAATTTCTTTTTATGTTTTGCCATATTTTTTGTTCTGAAGTCTACTTTGCCTAGTATTAATATAGCCAATGTTTTTTACTTTGAGTAGTGTTTGTGATATATCTTTTTCTTTACTTATGCTTTTATAGATCTTCATTTCTTATGTGGTATACATCTTTATAGTTTACCTTCAAGTGATATACCACTTTAATGTGTTTTATAAGAACCTTAGAACGATATACTTCCTTCATGCCTTGTTCTGTTGTTATGTATTTTAAATCTATAATGTTTTAAAATCACAATACATGTTTATAATTTTTGCTTTAAACAGATTGTTGTCCTTGTTTTTGAAAGATACTTTCTTAGATTAGAATTCTTTTATGTAATAGCTTAATTGAAATATAATTCACGTTATACAATACACCCATTTAAAGTGTAGTTTATTCACAGAGTTGTACCAGCATCAGCACAATCAATTTTAGAACATTTTCATCATCCCAAGAAGAAAGAGTATACTGATTAAGCAATCACTTTCTATTCCCCACTCTTACTCCCCATCAATTTCTGCCTTTACAGACTTGCCTATTCCTGGATATTTCATATAAATTGAATCATATATAATGTGGTCTTTTGTGATTGGCTTCTTTCATTTAACATAGTTTTCGAGTTATTCATATTGTATCATCTATCAGTACTTAATTTCTTTTTATTGCTGAATAATTATCCATTGATGGACACTTGGTTTGTTTCTACTTTTTAACTCTTGTGAAGAGTGCTGCTGTGAACATTACTGTCAGAGTTTGTGTGTAGACATATGTTTTCACCTCTTGGGTATATACTTAGAGTAGAATTGTTGGATCTATGTTTAACCTTTTAAGGAACTACCAGACTGTTTCAAAGAGGTGGCACCACTTGACATTCCCATCAGCAGTGTGAGTTCCAATTTCTCCACATTTTGCCAATGTTTATTTTTCTTTTTGATTATAGTCGAGTAAGTGGTAATGTGAAATGTATCTCATATAATTTTGATTTGCATTTCCCTGATGACTAATGAAGCAGAACATCTTTTTAAGTGCTTTATTGGCTTTTTGTATACATCTCTGAAGAAATATCTATTCAGATCCTTTGCCCACTTTTTAGTTGGATTGTTTGTCTTACTGTTGAGTTTAAGGGCTCTTTGTATATTTTGGATACAAATTGTTTACAAATACGATTTGCTAAAATATTCCCCATTCTGTGGGTAGTTTTGTACAATTTCTTGATGATATGCTCTGAAGCATAAAGTTTTCAATTTTGATGAAGTATGTTTTGTCTGTTTCTAAAATTTTGTTGCTGTGTGCATGATGTCGTGTCTGAGAAGGTTTTTGCCTAATCCAGGGTCACGAAGATTTACCTATCTTCCAAGAGTTTTAATGGTTTTAGCACATACATTTAGGTCTGTGATCCATTTTGACTTAATTTTTGTGTGTGGTTTAAGGAAAGGCTTCAGCTTGATCTTTTGCATGTGGATATCCATTTTATAAGCATTATTTATTAAAAAGACTATTTTACTGAATTTCCTTGGCACAGTTGTTCAAAATCAGTTGACCA